>NC_064859.1:10291459-10591459 GCF_024139225.1 Suncus etruscus
ATCTGGTATCCCATATGGCCCTGAGCCCACCAGGAGTGATTCCTGAGTTACCCTTGAGCACCACCATCTGTTCCCCCCACAAAAAGGATGGGGAATACCGGGAAGTACAGGGACAGAGCTGAAGGACTAAACAGGGTTCTGCAGGACACAGTGTCACATTCCACAACCACATTGGGCTGGACCTAAACCCCAAAAACAAGTGTATTCACAATAATCAGGCTTTTCATCAGCCCCACCACCCTACTCAGCTTTCTTCAAGAGAAGTGGGGGTCACTCTGAGACTACACCCAGGGCTGTCCAGTACAATAACTAAGCAGGGGCCAAAGGCACTGAGCATATTCTAAGGACCAAGTTGATCAGAAGACAAAATGGAAATGTCAGGATTAGGAGAACCTCTGCCAATTTGACCCTTTTCTTTTCTCTGCAGGAATATGATAGGAATGTAAGTCCAAGAACTCTTCCTGTCTGCTAAATCAATGACTGTGGGAATGGGAACCTCCAGGCGGACCTCAATGTCCTGAACTCAGACCTCTGACTAACCCTGGGAAAGCATCCACAATCACAAAGAAAATGAGAGATAGGACTGGTGGGATAATGGCAAGATAGTGGAGGTCCCCTGACTCCCCACACATCAGGAGGTGTATGCTCAGTGGGGCATTACCCATCCAGGAGACATAGTCTAATTGGCCTGTGTTCGATATCCATGGTGGACACTTCTCAAAGATGACACATCCGAACATTGATCTCTCTTCTCCTCTCTCCTCTCATCTTCTTTTTCTTTCTTTTTCTCATGTCTGAGCCATAGCTCATAGTGCTCAAGGGATCATATGGATGCTTGGATTGAACCAAGATGGCCACATACAAGGCAAATGCCCTTTCCTTTTGACTTCTCAGACCTCATTCTCTAGAAGATCTTTAATGCCTCACTTCTAGCAGTTCTTAGCCTGTGGGTAGGAGTCACTTTTCTGAACACACACACAACTCAGCTCCGAGTCCCTAATTCACTCCCAATTCTTTTCTCCCCAGTCTCTGGACTCATCTCCTGGGAACAGAATTTCTGAGCTGGAGTAGAACTTCTGGGGAAGGGGTTGTCAGCTCTGTGTATCCCCTTCAGTTTAGTTCCGAGGATAAAATGACTTTCCTTATTTCGGTGCTGGAGGGGAGAGAAGAGAGGCAGGCGGAGTGGAGGCCACTCTGGCCATTTAGGCTCACACTGCTTCACAAGTGAGAAACACAATAATCCTGCTCAAGTCAAAATCTGAGCCCTCACCTGAGGAAAAAGGTAATTACTGTGATATAAAAATAAAAAGTTTGACTAAATGGAAAAACTGCTGTCTGCAAATGAAAACTAAAGAAAAGAAAAAAGAAAATGAGGTGTTTGCCCATGAAAGAAAAGAGATCTTAGGTTAAAGCTTTGGTGGTGGAATTCTAGGTATTCTTTCCCCTGTGTTCCAGCTGGGGGTGCCTTGGGTAGCAATCTTTGGGAGCAAACAATTTTTTTTTTTTATCACACATGGCAATGCTCAAGGCTGACTCCTGGCTCTGTGCTTAGGGATTATCCTGGTGGAGCTCTGGGGAACATATGCAGTGACAGGAATCAAACTGTTGGCCACTTGCAAGGCAAGTGCCTTAACATCTACGATCTCTCTGTTGAAGGTTTTTTTTTGTTTGTTTGTTTGTTTTTGGGCCACACCCGGTGGTGCTCAGGGGTTACCCCTGGCTCTGCACTCAGAAATCACTCTTGACAAGCTCCGGGGACCATGAGATGCCAGGGATTGAAACCACGCCTATCCTGGATCAGATGTATGCAAGGCAAATGCCCTACCATGTGCTACCACTCTCTGTTGAAATTAAAAAAAAACAAATTTAGGGGCCAGAGTGATAGCACAGTAGTAGGATCTTTGCCTTGCACTCGGCAGACCTGGGTTGGACCCAGGTTTGATCCCAAGCATTACAAAGGTCCCCCGAGCCTGCCAGGAACGACTTCTGAGTGCAGAGCCAGGAGTAACCTCTGAGTGCCATTGAGTGTGGCCCAAAAATCAAAATACATAAATGAGTAAAATAATAAAATAAAATAACAAATTTAGCTCAAACCAAGACTGGTTCACCAAGTCCCAACACTGAAGACATTTGTGAAGCTTTGGGAGCTTGTGCCTGGTCCTATAAACCAGGAACTGGGGGTTAGAATTTTAAAGCCTACCTTGCAGGAAGGAGCATGGCAGATTCTCAAAGCAATAAGAAAAAGGAGGCATTTCTACCTTCATAAATACTGCCCTTTGAGCTTGTTTATGGCAGGATGGTGTTAGTCATTTGTCTCCCAGAAGCCTATCTTAGGCCATCAGCTAACAGGAGTGGAGCCTTCTGATCCTGGGACCAGATGGTCTTCTTTGCCTCATAGGGCTATTGTTTACTTCTATTTCCTTTTGTGGTTCTAGGGACTAACGGAGGGCCTCAGTCATATCTCGCAAATCTGCTACTTGCTGCTGAGTTCCATCTGAGATCCCCTCCTCTTCCTTAAATTAAATTAAAATTAAATTAAATTAATTTATTTCTCTATCAGGAGGGGGTGTTTGAGTCATACCCCAAGGTCTTTAGGATTTATGCCCCTGATTCTGTACTCAGGGATCACACCTGGCTGCCACGGGGGAAGGGGGGCGGTAGGGATTGAACTTGAGTCAGCCGAATGCAAGGCAAGTGTCCTACCCACTGGCCCTGCCACTTTCTCCATTTTAAAGAGGTGTAGTTTCTTCTAGACCATCAAGGTATTAAGTGTGGCAGGTGGACCTGGATAAGTAGTTGGGCCTCAGCTCTGGAGGCCAAGAAACCAGGAGGCCCAGCCCCTGCCAGGACCTTCTCCCTCCAGAGCACTGAGAAGGAGAGAAGGAGGCCCAGAGCCCTAAAAGCTGCAAAGAGAAGGACTAGACCTGTGTGCCACTGCCTCGCATGATGTCCTCAGGGATGGCATAGATCTGGTTCTCCATCTCCACTTTCTGGAGCCCGTTGTCCATGACTCTCACCCGAAGCACACGGAAGTTAGTCCCACCAAGGTCCAGAGCCAGGAACTCTCCATGTTCTGCAGAGACAGAAATGGCCACTGTTAGCTCCAAGGAGACACAAAGTCAGCAACGCTTCACATTGAAACCCCTTAGTCCCGGGGCCGGAGAGATAGCAATGAGATAAGGCATTTGCCTTGCATGCAGAAGGTCGCTAGTTCAAATCCCAGCATCCCATATGTCCCCCCAGCCTGCCAGGAGCGATTTCTGAGCATAGAGCCAGGAGGAACCCCTGAGAGCTGCCAGGTGTGACCCAACCCCTTCCCCAAAAAAAGAAAGCCCTTAGTCCCACCATAAACACTAGTCATCTCTAGATAATAAAGTAGCCGTAGGTCTGATCTTTTCCTACAGACATTGAAGTTTGAGCTTATTCTCTTTCATAGGTAAAATACTCTTGTATTCCCTTTAGAATTTACATAAATAAAACTCTCCCTGATCTGGGAACCCATGCCTCAATTCTGTTCTTCACAACTTCAGGCCCCTGCCAAATTGGGTTCCAATATAAAATTCACTTTATAATGTTTTTCTACACAATGGTCTATTGTAGGATCCAGGAAGCTTGGATGATGGTGTAGAAAGGATTCTAAGTTCAGGGACGGAGAGATAGTACAGTGGGTAAGGCAGTTGGCCTTGCATCCAGAAGACCCAGGTTTGAACCTTTGTATCACATATGGCCCCCTGAGCATCACCAGGAGTGAACACTGAGCACAGAGCAAGGAGTTAAGCTCCATGTACAGCCAGATGTGGCCCCAAACAAATAAACAAACAAAGATAATTCTCAATTTTAAAGTCTCAGAAATAAAGCTATATAAATAACTCTCACCCCCACAAAGTTCCCAACTTTTGCACATGTAGGAAAAGGCTGACCCCCAAAATGTGTAGGGCAAAAGTTGAGTGACTTGGCTATGCCTCAGACAGGCCCTGGAGGAATGGGAAAGGGAGCCTCCATAGACACAAATGGGTCAAGATCTTTGGGTGTTACCAAGAGGGCACACAAGGAAGACAGTCCCTTCCCTCCAGGAAATAAGCAGAAGAAAGGTTCAGGTTCTAGCCAAGAACACAGCTGGCAGCAGAACAGGCCCAGAGCAAGGCACAAAGAAAAGTACTGAAGAGACGCTGAGCCCTGAGACTAGGTTGCAGTCTGGCAGCACAGATTAGGCAGAGAAGATGGGGCTCCCCTCCCTCACAGACACTCCAACGAGTTGTGACTCTGCTAGGCTTCTGCTGCCCTGACAAGCACCTTCCCTCAGGACCCAAGGTGTTTCCTGTGCAGCTCACTCAACTCAACACTCACCCCTTTCTCAGTGCCAGATGCCATCGAGGTAAGGTGGCGAAAACAGGAGGGTGAGGAAAACTTGCTAAGTGAACCAATAAGGGGTTGCTGTGGGCTGAAGCCAAGCAGCAGCATCTGCCCCCAGATAAGCACCTCTGTAGGGTCCCCGAGGCCACAGAGAGTGGCAATTGGGGCAGGTATCAAGACCTCCCAAGCAAAGTCCTCAGGACTTTTCCTTCACACAAGCAGCAGTTCAGTGGGTTGATACCTGGTGTCTAGGGTCTTAACTGGTATTTCAACCGGCAAGTTCCTGAGCTCAACTGTCTTGTTTCAAAAGCAGGAATGTAGGGTAAGGGGGAAAATTAAGGCAGATACCTTCAGCAGCACTCAACACAGAGCCAAAAAACTTTAGGACCTGCAGAATAAGTTGAGAAAATTTCCATCCAGGCCCAATACCCTGACTTAAATCTTCTAGGTCCAGCATTTCAGGGTTGCATCTCAGAGGAATTCGAATGCATCAAGAGAAGCTGAAAAAGCCCAGCCAAGAAAAATCGCTGTAGCTTGGTCCAGGAACTTCAACATTCCCCTTCAGGGAATTCTTTACTAAATTCTCCACTAAATTCTTGACATCTGGAGCATCGCCGCCCTTAGAATATGCATGGATGTAGGCATGCACACACACACAAGCACACATGAACGTATACAGGCATGCATACAAGCACTCATCATGCCCCCTAGCTACCATCATTAAAAGGCTGGGGCAACCTTGGTCCCATCCAGGAGATGATGGTGTTGGCCGTCATCTGATGGCACATTTTCCAGTCCTCCAGTTTGAAGGGGGACTTAGCCAGAAGGCAGAAAAGGCTGTGTGCTGGCTGACACAGCGATAGAAAGGAACCTCCAAGATGAACCACCTGTATCTGCGCTCTGAGACCCCCAGGCGACCCACTGAATCAGCGACCACAGGGACTGAGGCAGCCCACCTGTCCTAATGGGAAGTGATTCGGGGCCATTGACACCTCCTGAGTCGGATGGCATTGCCTTCTTTATATTTTCTCTTTCTTCCATTTGTGTAAGATTAGGCATCCAAAGGGTTGATTGCCTAGCTGGAGAAATAATGCAGTGGGTAGTACACTGGCTTTGCACATGACTACCTGAGAATCAATACCCAGAACCCCATAAAGTCCCATAAGTCCCAGTCCCACCAGGAGTGATTCCTGAGCATAGAGTCAGAAGTAAACCTTAGCACAGTCAGATATGCCCCAATCCCCCAAAAACTAACTGACTAAATAAATTAATAAATAAATAAATAAAACAAAGCAAAACGTTTGTTTGTTTTTTTTTATTATTTCTCTATTGATTTACTATTCCTGTCTTGATTTTTTTTTTTTTTAAAAAATTCATTGCTTGGGGGCCAGAGAGATAGTTCAGCGGTAGGGCGTTTGCCTTGCAAGCAGCTGATCCAGGACCAACAGTGGCTCGAATCCAGGTATCCTATATGGTCCCCCCGTGCCTTCCAGGAGCAATTTCTAGCACAGAGTCAGGGGTAACCCCTTAACATCGCCGGGTGTGGCCAAAAACAAACAAACAAACAAAAAAAAAATTCATTGCTTTCATTGAAAAAAATTATTGTTTTCTGGTCCAGAGCAATAGTACAGTAGGTAAGGTGGTTGCCATAGCTGGCCCAGGTTCCATCCCAAGCATCACAAATGATCTTCTGACCACCATTAGGAGTGACCATGGGGTGTGGAGCAAAAACCTCAAAATTTGAGAAATAAATTCATTATTTTCTAATAACCTAAAATAGTTCTTGAAAAATAATACTGTTGATTGTATACTTGCAGTTAATTTTCCCCAGTTGTATTTGTCTTTAATTTAAAACAAAAGTAAAAGGCAAATTTAGCTTATGCAGTGCTATATTTAATTTTTATTTCCTCGAAATATGATTTCTGGGTTTTATCTTATGTCCCTAAAAATTTTGAAAGTGATTGCATTGATTATCCAACCTTTCCTAAATCTCTCCAATATTTCCTAAGTTTCCCCACTGCTATGGTTAAAATCAAGGAAGCAAATTTTCACTATAGGCTTATTTAAAAATCAAACACATCTTCTATTTTCTCATTAGTTGATTGACAGCTTATTATGGAATATATATATATATATATATATATATATATATATATATATATATATTTGGGTTTTGGGCCACACCCAGAGGTGTTCAGGGGTTACTCTTGGCTATCTGCTCAGAAATAGCCCCTGGCAGGCACGGGGGACCATACGGGACGCCAGGATTTGAACCAATGACCTTCTGCATGAAAAGCAAACACCTAGGGCCCGGAGAGATAGCACAGCGGCGTTTGCTTTGCAAGCAACCGATCCAGGACCAAAGGTGGTTGGTTCGAATCCCAGTGTCCCATATGGTCCCCCGAGCCTGCCAGGAGTAACCCCTGAGCACCGCCGGGTGTGGCCCAAAAAACAAAAAAAACAAAAAAAAAAAAAAGAAAAGCAAACACCTTACCTCCATGCTATCTCTCCAGCCCCTGGAAGAGATATTTTTAACAGAAAAGAAACTTGCATTTTGTTCAATAAGGGCCACATTTTTTTTTATAAACATTATCTCATTAATCCTCCACAAGCCTAGGCATTAAAACTCAATTTCCTGGATAAGAAATATCAAAGCTTAGGTCAAGTCAATGAAACCAGCTTTCAAATTCAGGTCTGACTCTAGCCAAGTTTTCTGCAGCACCAAAGGAGTCATCTCAAGGAAAAGTCAAAAATCCTCAAAGATTTTATTCATACCCAAAGTAGTTGAGGCCTCAGAGGTGACCCACAGCTTCCAATCTGGCCTGGCTGGCATAGGAAGTGGCACTGTGATTCAAAAATGATGTCAACTTTGTTAAGGTCATGCAAGAGTAAATAATTAGGTTTGATATGGGATCAATCTGATCCCAAAGCTGGTGCCTGTCCCATAGCACCACTCTAGCATCCCTCAAGACTCTCTCAAAACTGTCTTTTCTGGAAACTAAAAATACTTGGTACAAAATCTAGGGTGAGAGCAAATGAACTATAAAGTAGTGAAAACAAAACCACCCTGATCTTTTTCAGTAATTACACACATCTCCAGGAACTTGTTGGATGGCCAAGGATACTGAAAGAGGGGTCTCACCATCCAGTTCCCTCAGATGAACCCAAGACAGACCTGTATTGGCTAGTGAGAGTTTTCTTTGTATCCACCATATTGTACAATGCCAGCCAATTATACTGGACATTTTCCAAACTTTCTCTGCTGAAGTGCCTCCTAAGGAAGTGTCTCCTCCCAAAACAGGCAAAAGAAGGAGTATCAACTGCCACTAAAAGAAAACATTCTCAGGGCCCGGAGAGATAGCACAGCGGCGTTTGCCTTGCAAGCAGCAGATCCAAGACCAAAGGTGGTTGGTTCGAATCCCAGTGTCCCATATGGTACCCCGTGCCTGCCAGGAGCTATTTCTGAGCACACAGCCAGGAGTAAGGCCTGAGCAACGCTGGGTGTGGCCCAAAAACCAAAAAAAAAAAAAAAGAAAAAATTCTCAAAAATATTTAAAAAAGAAAACATTCTCAAAGAAGTGAGACAGGCCCAGGGAGCATTAGCTCAGTTGCCCTCCATTTAAAGTACCCAACAATTAAGACCAGTTGCTCCCTCTGGCAGTGGATGTTTGCTGACGCAGTTCCCATCCTGGCACTGCCCATTTTCACCTGGCACTTATCAGACATGGAAGGTCAACAAGATAAAGGTGTTTTAATTTTTTCTGGGAATTCACCTGCCACAAGGAAAGGCTGAGGAGGACAAAAATGACTTTGGATAAACAGTGACTGTCAGAGTCACTGACACACCAGTTGAGATGACATCAGAAATATACTGGAGCAAATCACAATTTCAGCACTGTTAAAAATCATATAGGAGGGCCAGAGATAGAACACAGAGGTAAGGTGTTTGCCTTGCATGCATCAGATCCAGAACTGACAGTGGTTCAAACCCCGACATCGCATATGGTCTCCCGTGCTTTCCAGGAGCAATTTCTGAGCAGGAGAAACCCCTGAGCATCACCAGGTGTGAGAAAAAAAAATTTTTTTTAAATCATACAGGAACAGGAGGCCTGGAGGGATAGAAGGCAAGGGCTGGTCGAGTTTCCCAAGAGGGTTCATTTTCATTATTCACCATTTTCATTGCTTGCTCTAATCCAGGGGTCTCAAACTCAATTTACCTGGGGGCTGCAGGAGGCAAAGTCGGGGTGATTCTTGAGTGCAAAGTCAGTAGTAAGCCTTGAACATTGGGGGTGTGACCCAAACAACTAAAACAAAACAAAACAAAAAAAGATTCCTCTAGGGCAGGGCCACAAAATGTCATATGGAGGGCCATTTGTGACCCTTGGGTCACGAGTTTGAGACCCCTGCAATCAGAATTGATGGCCACTATTCCTCTGATCTGGCACTCTGTCTTTAGAGGGGCTTGCAAACAGATTTGATTTTATGGGGTTATTTTTCACCAATTCTTGCTTATTCTTCTTCCCTGCTGTAGCCTCTTTATTATTGTTGTTAGAGTTAGGGTTAGGGTTAAGTTGGTTGCAGAGTGGATATCACACACTCAGTGTCACAGGGGCCTCATGCCTGCAAGACAAATGCTCCACTACCAAACCATATCCAGGAGTCTTGGTTTGAGGTTGTTTTTTGGTTTGTTTAAGATTTTTTGTTTTTGTTTTCTGTTTGCTTGGGGGCTATACCTGGCAGTTCATGGCTTACTCCTGACTGTACTAAGGATAACTCCTAGAAGGCTTAAGAATCATATGAGGTGGGGCCGGGCGGTGGCGCTGGAGGTAAGGTGCCTGCCTTGCCTGCGCTAGCCTAGGACGGACCGAGGTTCGATCCCCCGGCGTCCCATATGGTCCCCCAAGAAGCCAGGAGCAACTTCTGAGCGCATAGCCAGGAGTAACCCCTGAGCGTCACAGGGTGTGGCCCAAAAAAAACAAAAACAAAAAAAAAAACAAAACAAAACAAAAAAAAAAGAATCATATGAGGTGTCAGAGATTGAATTTGGGTCAGTCACATGCAAGGCAAATGTCCTACCCACTGTACTGTCTCTCTGGCCCCAAAGAACTTGTGCTGTTTTGTTTGGTTGATTTGAGTTTGGAATCCATACTCAGCTGTGCTGAGAGCTTACTCCTGGACAGGACTGGAAAGACTATTTGGGGATGCTGGGGATTAAACCTGGGTCAGCTACTTACAAGACAAACATCCTACCCTCTGTACTATCTCTCCTGTCCCTTAATTTTGTATTTTTAAGCAGCAGTGAGTACCTTTTCGCTGAATATGACTTTACCAAGCAGAGAGAGGCAGAAGTGTGGAGTTTATAATGTAAGTAAAGAATGGCACATTCAGAAAGTCAAGGACATGTTTTGTTTTGTTTATTTTTATTTATTTGGAGAATGGGCCATACCTGGAACAAGTATGCACATGTACAATTTCTGGCCAGATGTGAGCTCTGGAGGTGCTCAGGGAATCATCTGTATTTCTAGGGATTTGAATCAGGGTTTCAGTCATTATAAAAACACTCAAGGCAAGTGCCCTCCCTCCTGCACTATGTCTCTAGCCCCAGACTTCAGCTTTTAAGCAGAAGGTCCAATCTGTTTTCAAAAGGTTGCCAGTAGCACTGTAGAGTGATGGGATAAAGAGCGACAGACTCATTGAAAAACTGCCGTGATAAAGTCCAGTGATAAAACTGAATTGCCAGGTAGGCAAACATCCTGAGTGTTTCAACACTGGAAATGCTTAAAATGGGAAATTCTTTTGTTTTGTTTTGTTTTGTTTTTGTTTTTGGATCACACACGGCAGTGCTCAGGGGTTACTCCAGGCTCTGTGCTCAGAAATCGCTCCTGGCAGGCACAGGGGACCATATAGGATGCCGGGATTAGAGCCACCATTCTTCCTGAATTAGCTGCGTGCAAGACAAACACCATACCACAGTACTATTTCTCCAGTCCCTAAAATGGAAAAGTTCTAAGCAAGTCATGAAAGCTGGTCCCTCCAGGGCCATCAATTCTGCACTATCAATCTAGTGCCCAAGGCATGTAGCCTTGATGGATGAAATAGGTCAAAGTCACATCATTATTTCCCATCAATTCCTAAAGTGTCCCTGAAGTGCATTTATAAATGCAGTTACCTGCCGACCTACCCTACTTTAGTAACATTTCCAGGAGACACCAAAACTTGGTGACACTGCTGTCACAACCTGGACATTCTAAAAGCTCTTGCAAAGGCTCTAAGGCAGGGCTCTCAAACTCGAGGCCGTGGGCTGTTTGCGGCCCTCCATACAACATTTTGTGGCCTGCGGCCGGCCTTCAAATATCGCAGTATTCGCGATTATTCACTTACCGAATAATCGCAATAAAAATTGCATTAGTAAGAAAAAAATCGCATTAAACATTCGCATACCCCAGCAGTTCCGTTCGGGATATGCAAATGTTTAATGCGATTTTTTGCGATTTTTTTTGTTACTATTGCGATTTTTTTATTGTGAATATTCAGTAAGCAAAATCCCTTATGCGGCCCTGCCTCACCCCAACTTTGCCTCCTGCGGCCCCCAGGTAAATTGAGTTTGAGACCCCTGCTCTAAGGGACTGGGGGCTCCAGGTTATTTTCTCCAGTAGCAGTAGAGAAGGAGGAGGATCTTGTTAATCCTTTCATTGTCCAGCACTTGCAAACCCACACAATGAACTGCTCGAAGAATGTTTGGCATGACTAAAAGATAATCCCCTGGGTTCTGGGCAGGTAATCTGGCAAAACAACCTTTGGCAGTGAAGACACAGGCTCCGAATTATGTGCTTCGCTTAAGCCACTGCTCCTTTGGAGAGCTCAGGACTCAGCTCCATTAGGACTCCAGTGTCTACATTAATAGCTCAGAAATAGAGACAATAGCTTCATGTTGCTAAACACATCTCAGTAAATGTTACTGCTGGTGTCAGGCACAGTCAAAGAATATGATCATCTATGTAAGTCATTGGTTTTTAAACTATACAGTCTCATAATTATTATTATGGGTTGAGAGATACCTAGTAGTGCTCAGAAGCTACTCCTGGCTCTGAGCTTTGTGCTGCTGGTGATACTCAGCATATCAGATGTAGTGCTAGAATTAAATGAGGGTCGACCACATGCACCTTAAGCCCTGTACAATCTCTCTGGTCTCAAAGTTCTCAAGCTCCTTTAAACAGATACCAGAAGATAGAAATATGGGGGGAGGAAAATTTTTAATAAATCTGCTCATTGGTGGAAGGGACCTAGATCATTAAACATATTCCAATGCTTCATAAGCTCCCCCAAACACCATGGGAAAGTGCAGACCTAAGACTTTTACTCTGGAAATGTTCCTTTGGAGGAGGCAAACCTAACAGTACTCAGCATCCTTGGTGGCAAAGATCAAAGTTAGGCCTCCAGCATGCAAATTATGTGTTCAGTCCTTTAAGTCATCTCTTTGGCCCCTGGAAATATTTCTTCTGCTCAAAATCATCACCAGTCATGTGTTACACAGGCTCTACAGATTTGGGAACCACTCTTCAAAAAACCAATAATGCAAGAGTAACATTCAGTATTGATGGAGGTGCTCCATGTGTTAAGATTTTCAAGAAAGCAGCCTTGGGTTAAATCTCATTTTAAAAAGGATTAGCTGCTATGATTTGGGGAAAATTATTTGAACTCAGTTACTCAACTTTACCATCTTTAAAAATGAAAAGCAGCCTTCCCTGCCAGCACCTTCCTTGGGATACAGGGAGCACACAAACAGGGTTGGATAATATAGGGGTTGGCACATACCTTGCCTGGGCCCAATCTGAGATCCCTTTGCAACACTGGGTGATCTTGGTGACCCGGGGCCCAACAGCACCTTTTCCACCACATTAATCAAACAGTCCAGTTGGTCTAGAATGGCTCATATGAGGACCTGAGCAATAGCACAGAGGGGAGGGCATTTGCCAACCCGGGTTTGATCCCTGGCATCCCATGTGATCCCCCAAGCCTGCCAGGAGTAAATTCTGAGCACAGAACCAGAAGTAACCCCTGAGCACTGCTGAGTGTGACCCAAAAACCAAAAAGAAAAAACCAAAAGAATGGTTCCGAGTGGCCCCTGAGTGCTTACGGCACTGCTTAGTAGGCTTTCTTCTACTCCCTGCCCCCCATCCATGGGCTTCGGCCCATGATGTACCCTGAACATAGTAGAAAGCAGTCCTCAAAACTATCCCATGCACAGAGCAGTGAGCTGCTGGATGGAAGCTGCTGGATAGATGTAGGATGTGTCCTAAATACCTGCCCCCCCCCCAAAAAAAAGATTCAAGGCAACAAAATTTTAGGAAGTTGGGCCCAACTTCCTAGGATCATGAAAATGCTTATATTAAAGTCTTGTTGGGCTGGAGTGATAGCACAGTGGTAGGGTGTTTGCCTTGCAAGCAGCTGACCTGGGACAGACTCAGATTTGATTCCCAGCATCCCATATGGTCCCTTGATCCCACCAGGAGCAATTTCTGAGCACCGAGCCAAGGAGTAACCCTTGAGCACCACCAGGTGTGGCCCCAACTCCCCCACCAAAAGGTCTTGTTGTATGGGGGGGGTCGTCCTTCTGAATCTAACCTTTCGTGTATATAATAGGCACTACTTAGGAACTTGTATATGATTGATGCCCTCTGCTGCCCACCTGTGTAGCCAATACTGAGCAAAGGAGATAAGGACGACTTGCAGGGTTTTACCAGGCTCCAAACAATCATCAGTCTGATGTCTCAGTACTTGCCTATTGTGACTCTGTGCCATTCCGTAACCATTTCATCTGCTTATCTCTGCAGGACAATATTCACTTGGCAAGGTGGGGCATAAGAACAGCTTCGCACCTGGCTGCCTCAGGGAGGACAAACACCCCAGCTATCCCTGGGTGGAGACTAATGAAAATGAACTGAACACTTGAGCCCAGGTTACTAATCAAAGAGTTAGGCCATTGTTTTGGGACGGGCTTGCGTTGGATCATACAGGGAGAAGGTGTGCTATAGGTTTGTGCCTGAGCTCACAGGCATCGACACCCAGCTGCCTAGATTCAAGGTAAACCTTCCCTTTACTATGTGACTTAGGGTAAATTCATTGCCTCATTTCTCTGTAGCTAGTTCTTTGCCTACAAACTGGCAGAGTTCATAATGCCTACCACTAAGTGGCTATAAGAATAAATCAGAAATCTCAAAACATTGGTTAGCATAGTACATTGGATTTAATGAGCCTTCAGTTTTGAATTAACATCATTGTCCTCATCACCATTTATCATTCCCTACTTTCTGGGGAATTCAATTCAGTTCAACATGGAAATATAGTCACCATGAAAATAATTCACAATTCAAGGAAGTGGGAAGGCATCAGAAGCTCATTCAGCAAAACTCATCTCGCTCTGCCTCAGCAGACAAATTCTTGCCAAGAGGGTGACAAAGATACCTCCAAGATACTTGATCTTTAAATGGGAACATGCACTGGAATAGCCATAGATTTTCAGTTGAGTCGTACTGAAGGAGACTGTTACAAAATGTTAGAGCCAGGTCATATCTATGATCAAGGTTTAAAAGTTAATCAAATTTGTTTCAGAAAGTTATGTTCAGTAAACATGAACTCATGTAAACTATGAATTTTATTGCCATGGGGCCAAGACTAATTAAAATCCCAACTTGCCACAGGTACTATGGTAATCACCAACTAATCATTTTTTAGATTAAGTTCCCTTGGTTTGGGTTGGGAATGTCTCTCTTAGAGTTTGCAGAGAACCACCAGGAGCAACCCCAGCATGGACTAGAGGTAACCTCCAGGTGGGGTCTCCAACAAATATAGCCTTCGTAGAGTAGAAGTGAAGTCAAGGGAAGTGAGTCAGAGTCAAACATCATGGGAATTCATCAAATGATGGCGATTATTTTTGCATCTTAAAACTGTCCTCTGAAGGTTCTGTGGTGGGCCTGGACACTTGTGTGGTTGGAACTGGTTCTGTAGTCATATGTACAGACACAACTGAGGCTCAGGCTGTCTGCAGAAGTCAAGATAGTAAGATTCTTAGCAGATATAAATGAAAACTTTTCATTACCTAACCTGCAACAAAACCCAAGCTAGGCTATGCTGGAGCAGGGTTCAGACAACAAATATTGATGAGGCTCTAGGCACAAGAACTCAAAACATTGTTGGTTGCTATTCACTTGGGGAAAAGGCTGAGTGTTTCTTTTTTTGTTGTTTTTTTTTTGTTTTGTTTTGTTTTTTGTTTTTTGTTTTTGGGTCACACACAGGGGTTTGAGTCCGAGTATTTATTTATTTATTTATTTATTTATTTATTTATTTATCTTTCTTTCTTTCCTTTCTTTCTTTCTTTCTTTCTCTCTTTCTTTCTCTTTCTTTCTCCCTCCCTCCCTCCCTTCCTCCCTCCCTCCCTCCCTTCCTCCCTCCCTCCCTCCCTCCCTCCCTCTCTCCCTCCCTCCCTCCTTCCTTCCTTCCTTCCTTCCTTCCTTCCTTCCTTCCTTCCTTCCTTCCTTCCTTCCTTCCTTCCTTCCTTCCGTACTCAGAGGTTACTCCTGGCTCTATGCTCAGAAATTGCTCCTGGCAGGCTCCAGGGGACCATATGGGATGTCAGGATTTGAACCACAGTCCCCTGCATGCAAGTCAAATGCCCTACCTCCATGCTATCTCTCCGCCCACCTGAGTGTTTCTTATAACTTAACTGAACCAAGCTGATGAGATAGTACAGCCTGTAAGGTACTTGGCTTGCATACAGCCAGTTTGATTCCCAGAACTCCATTTGGTCCCCCAAGCCCACCAGGAGTGAATCCTGAACACAGACCTAAGGGCTTAACCCTGAGTAGTGATAGGGGTAGCACTCACCCCCCCCCAAAAAAATAGAAAATATGCTCATAGCAAACAATGATAAAGTAAATCTAGTAGAATACTAATTAGAGCTGGGAAAATATGATGTTTATTACACAATTCTTTCAACTTTTAAAAGCTGAACTTGGGGCCAGAGAGAGCACAATGAGTAAGGCATCTGCCTTGCACACAACTAATCCAGATTCAATCCTGGGCATCCCATATGGTCCCCCGACCCTGCCAGGAGTAATTTCTGAGTGCAGATCCAGGAATAACCCCTGAGCACCACCAGATATGGCTCAAAAACCAAAAAAAATTAATAATAATAATAATAATAATAATAATAAAAGATGAACTCAAAGAATAAAAATTCTATATTTTACATGACCTTAAACCAAATTCAGTCCAGGGGGTAAAATATTCTTTTCTTAAGTAATTGTTTATGTAGTTAAAGAACTGTCCTTTACAAAGTTACTGGTAGTTAAGCTTTAGGCATGTGATATTTCAACACCAAGCCCACCACCTATGTCACCTCCCACCAGCAGTGTTCTCATCCTCCATTATCTCTTTCCCCTCCACCTCTGCCTACCACCTGCACAGGCAACATTACAAAGTTTGGTGGTTGCAGCTTAAAGCTCATGTTTTCAGCATTGTTGAATCTGTGATTTGGTTATATAACTACACCACCCTCCCACACTCTCAGTATAACTGAAGCCCCAACCCTTGTTCCCCCATTATTTCCCCTTTCTCATCTTCTTCCTATCCTCCTCGATTTCTTTCCTCCTGTCCTTCCTAAACTCTGGCATCAAGGCTGACCTAGGCATTTCCCCCTTTTGAGTAAGACATATAATCACATATACTAATTCTCTATGCCAGTTGCATTTCTCTGTAGTTTCTCTTATGGTCTGAAGAGCAGTTACCCTAGAAGCAGCACCCATGGGAACTCAATTACTACTAATAATGCAGTGACTATTAACAATCACGCCATAACTGACATGATTTCTCATTGTATAAGACACACCCATCAAAAACAAAGGCCCAAGACTTATAATGTCTCCTGTATTTTCTATCAGGGCTTTGATCACCATGAGAGAATTGTGACCTTATAAAAAAGAAAACAGGGACAAAATTCAGGATCATGCCCAGAGAATAACCTACTCTACCTGCTCCCTCCAAAAAAGAGGATGTCCAGGACTTGGTAGGTTTATACATTCTCTTAGTCCAGTACGTGATTCTGGCAATGGTGGATTGTGGGTGCTGCATGAAACTATTGTTTTTCATGATGCTAAAAATTAAACCCAGGGTCTCACATACACAAAGCAAGTGCTCTCCTTCTGAGTTATATCCCCAACCCTTTCTATTTTATATTCCACAATCATTTGTTTACTTTGTGCATCCTTGAAGCAACTGTTTCTTTTTGTGTGTGTGAGGAATCTCAAATTTCATTCCACTACCAAGGAATCTGTAGCTACACAACATCCTCCACTACTGTTTTTTTATGTATCCAGCTGATAGTAATCATCACATGGATATTCCATAAATTCATTACAATCTGCCATCAGTCTAAGCAACATAACATTGAATATTCTAGGATACATCTCTTTAGGTTCTCATGGGAGTTGGTTCAAGAGAGTTGGAAGTAAAACTTGCTGATTTGCCATACTTGTGTCTTTTCAACTTTACTAGTTATTGCCAACCTGTGTCCCAAGATTACCCTATCATTTGGTTATGTCTTTAACCTTATATATTTATCTATAACTATATATAGATAAGTGAGTTTAGAGCACATAAAGTTAAATCAATCATATACTACACAATGGCTCATACAAGACTATACTAGTGCTCAAGTGATGGACATGAGGATGCTCATTTGTCACAGTACTTCCAAGAACTCAGTAAATATTCTAAAATCTAACTGAGACAGATTAAGACTGTCAGACCCACCTCTTACTTTATAAAAGAAAAAAGGCTGAGTCCCCAGGAGCAGGGCAGAATACTAGCCTAGGAGCTCCCAGCCAGTGAAGAACATAGGGTTGGGGCGACTATGACTCTCTGCAATACCTGCTTTGCATATGTGCAAATAACAGTAAAGTACACAGTGTTTGCTTGGCCTATCGTCCTCATTGATTCCAACAGTTTGGGCTTGCAAAGAGGCCCTATGGGTATCTCCAGAGTTGTGAGAAGAAAGAAGGGTAGGCAGACCAGTCCTGCTCCACACTTATATATGGGAAGTTCAATCCTGACTACCTTCTTGAACACAGTTGGGAAAGTTACTGATCATCAAGCCTTCAGATTCCTCATCTTTAAAAAAATAATGTTGAAGAGTCTTTGGATCCCTTCAAGTGTTCAAGTGTTCTGTGAGCAGTAAACAAGCAGGTGCTTGAGAAAGTTTTCTTGTTATCATTAAGATGGATTGAATCAATATCCCAGGTATGGAGCCAGAGTGGTAGCACAGCGGTAGGGTGTTTGCCCTGTGTATGGCTGACCCACACACAACTTGGGCAGCTGCACTTCCTGTCATAGGTCAAGAGTTCTCCCCTTCCCTCCATGTCCCACCAGGCCCCATCTTATGTCCTGTCAGGTACCATGACTGATGATGACATGCACCTCTGCTCACATCCTGAGCCATTCCAAGACCTCCACAGGAAATCCAGCACTGAAGTCTTCTCCACCATACCCAACTACCCTAAATGCTTCCTAAAAGAAAATCAGCTTTTGGCTTGTCTGTAAGGCTTTGGTGACGGGGCCATGAGCTGCAGTCTCAACCACAGCCCTTATCTCCAACTGGTCCGATCCCAGTTAGGGTGCGACTCCGGGAGAACACTCTGTATCTGAATGGGGAGAATGCCAGGCCTCCTTTCATGCCTCACTGTGCACTATGGCTCTTCTCATTATCCCAGTTTATTTGAACTTTTCATTCTCTTTTGGCACGAAGTTCAAGAGACCGTTTGGGACAATATGCCCCTCCAGCAGTCTGTGCAATGTGCCCATTGGATGGTCCACTCCCAGAGCCTGTGGCTGCCTTCTGCCTGGAAGCTGCTCATGAGAGTCCCTATGTGCTATCTCAGGGGAATAGGAAAGCCCACACCAGTCCAGCTCTTTCTGACCACAGTGACTGAGGAACAATGGCTGAGAGAGATAGAGATGGTTTAGGATGCTTGAAAACAAAGGCATATGATTCTTTGAGTCCCTGAGTAAAGGCACCCAAGTTTCAGCCCCACAGTGGAGGCCCCAGAGATGGCCCCTGAGGTACCTGTCCCGTCCGGAGTTGACCTCACAAAGGTGGGCAGCATTTTCACTGAAGCCGTGGGGTGCGAGGTGGCTCCAAGCCCTTTTTCCATTTCCTTGCGGAACCGCTTAGAGATCTCCTGCAGGGTCTCATCAGACAGACGCATGTGGTAGAGATACTGGTCAACCTAAGGAGAGAAAGAGCCGCCAAGTCAAACAGAAACAAGTGTCGATCAGCACATATCACTCAAGCCTTCTAAAAACGCAAAGCATCTTGAGAGTCTCTACTTGGGACTAACTGCTATTTAAGAGAGAAATCTCTTTGAAGAATGTAGTAATTAGAAAAGCAGGGTTGATTTTACTTCTGGCACATGGTGAAGACCAGAGTAAAGGACAAGTTTCAGGCCTGGGACAGAGCTCAGATGCCTCTGAGCTCATGTTAGTCTGTAGAAGTCCCAGGTTCAATTTCAAGCACCACCTGAACTCCGCAAGCAGGAGCGAGGGGGGAAGGGGAGGCAGGGGGTAGGGGAAGAAATAAAAAAAGAAAGAAAAAGGAAGGAAGGAAGGAAGGAAGGAAGGAAGGAAGGAAGGAAGGAAGGAAGGAAGGAAGGAAGGAAGGAAGGAAGGAAGGAAGGGAGGGAGGGAGGGAGGGAGGGAGGGAGGGAGGGAGGGAGGGAGGGAGGAAGAGAGAGAGAAAGAGAGAGAGAGAAAGAAAGAAAGAAAGAAAGAAAGAAAGAAAGAAAGAAAGAAAGAAAGAAAGAAAGAAAGAAAGAAAGAAAGAAAGAAAGAAAGAAAGAAAGAAAGAAAGAAAAAAGAAAGAAAGAAAGAAAGAAGAAAAAAGAAAGAAAGACAGAAAAAAGAAAGAAAGAAAAAAGAAAGAAAGAAAGAAAGAAAGAAAGAAAGAAAGAAAGAAAGAAAGAAAGAAAGAAAGAAAGAAAGAAAGAAAGAAAGAAAGAAAAAGTTACCTTCCTGTTTTTGTGACAAATTCCTAGAACCAGAGTTGATGATTGACCTTCATATCTTGCTTCCCACCCACTCACCAGGGTCAATCATGTCCATACTCCCCTCAACTAAACAGCACCCACCCTCCTAGTCTAGATTTAGACAATCCCTAAGCAATCCATCTTACTTACTCATCATTTTTTGTTTTCTTCACTTAAAACCTTTTACTGACTTTTTTTTTTGTTTGAAGTTTTGGGCCACACCAGGTGATGCTCAGGGGTTACTCCTGGCTATGCACTCAGAAATCACTCCTGACTTTGGGGACCATATGGGATGCTGGGGAATCAAACTGAAGTCCATCCCGGATCAGCCAAGTGCAAGGCAAACTTTTACTGGCTTTTATAAGAACCAGACCTTGGCAGGGAGGTAATTTCTGCCCCTATAGGATAATGAGATCAGTTCTGAGAACTTTTCTTTTTTGGTTTTTGGGCCACACCCGGTGATGCTCAGGAGTTACTCCTGGCTATGCACTCAGAAATTGCTCCTGGCTTGGGGGACCATATGGGACACCAGGGGATCGAATCGAACCTCGGTTCGTCCTAGGCTACTGTGGGCAAGGCAGACACTTTACCCCTTGCACCACCACTCCGGCCCACTGAGAGCTTTTCAAAGAGCTTTACTGCTGAGGGCAGGAGGTAGAACAGCAGGAGCAGAGAAGTGGTGAGGCAGCAGGGCTACTCTTCTCTTCCTCAACACCAGTACAGAACTAGGTCATCTCACTGGGACTTGAATGTGCAGAATACCCAGTACTCCCCCGGTGACCAGAATTTACTAAAAAGCTACCACTCGGGCCAAAGATAGTCCAGGGCTTTAGGCACTTGCCCTCAGTTCAATCCCTGGTACATTATATCCATGCACCACCAGTAACAAATCCCTGAGCAGAGCCAGAAGTAGGCCCTGGGCACAGAGTGGATTACAGTGGGTCTTTGCCCACCAAATGGCACATTGGCCTGTCAGAGGCCATCTATGTGAAATGTAACTAATGGGTGTAAGGGCACGGGGTGTGGGGCACAGGCTGGGCATTTCAGAGTGCCGCAGAAGCCATCTTGTTAAGACATGACAATTGTGAGTGACCTTACTGCGAATGTGGGAAGCTGTACAGACCAGCAAAAGTGGGTGCCCCCCATTCTCCAGCAGCCATTCTTTAATTGCAACCTGTGAGCTATCACAGGCTTGTGGAAATATGAAATATTAAGTAAATTGAGCTTTTTGAAATAATCCCCATTTATTTCTCACTTTTTTTTGTATTTCAATCAGTTTCTTTTGGTATTTTCCCCTCCCTTAGGGGAGGGGTTTGAATTTGGATTTCAATAAATTGAAGGAGAGCTAAGGTGGGGCTGTCATCTAGGCTGTGGCTCCATTTGTTGGAGCGACTGGCTTGTGGGTAAACAGCTTGCAGTGTAAATTTACTTGCCTGCTATTTCCTCAATAATCTGTTTGGATTACTTATTGCTGAGAATTGTCAACATACCATCTTCTCCTGTACTTCCTGGATAGGGGCTATGGGAACTTTGAGATAACCAAACCTCAATCAAACTCCCAAAGAACGTCTCTTTACAGGGGCCAGTTTCATCCTTAACTCTAAGACTCGACCTAATTCAATAGTGAACCTTTACTCACATCATGCAGCCTGTTACTGAATAGCTTAGGATTCTATTTCAGTGGGTAATGACAGAGAACAACAATGAGTTGGTAGTTACAGTAGCTAAACATGAACCAAAGATATCACCTTTAGGGCTATATTACTTGATTTTTACTGCCCTTTAGTAAAACTTCCAGGATGCTATTTTCAGACCAGAGTTTGAAATACACAGAGGTGAACTGATCCTGGCCCTTGGAATCACTGTTCTTGCCTGTGGGCAGGTAACCTCTGCCCACTGCTTTCCTGATAGCCCCAGGGCCTGGCTTTCCTTCTTCATCATGTAACACTAAGAAAACTTAGTGGAACTGCTGGGACAAATGCAGTGTAGTACCCTCGGCCCAAATTTCCCTCTGTCACAGTAGGAGGAGTTTATTAGGATGAAAAATTAGCTAATGTCACAGCTTTCTAAACACACCAGTGAGGTCTTCCGGCCTTGGCTGGTGCCCATGTGTGGGTGAAGGGTGACCAAGTATAGCAGAAAGAAAATAGAAGCAGCAATCATAGAAAAGCTGCTTCCATGGCTGCCCTGAATGGGGAAGAAATATATGCACTGGGCACTATCCTGCCAACTCACTCCCAGTGCAGCCAAGGGAAGGAGAAGAGGCTCAAAGTCCTGGGAAAAAGTCACTTAGGGGGATGTCAAATGCACATGCCCCTGGGGGAAGAGCTCAAACTCCCACTGATCAGAGATTGCATTTCAACTATCTTCTCTCAGTCCTACAGGCATCTGATGTGTCCAAGTATTACACACACACTGCTTCTCTAAGTTGGGGTACTGTAAAATCTTCCCACGCACCATATCTCCAACCCCAAGTGAAAGAGTCTGAATTAGGGTTGCGCATGAAAGAATCCAAGCCAAGCTGAGAATGAAATAGGTATAGTCTGGCAATCTTCTACTTTGTATGGAGAGCAAACTGCTTGCCAGAACTGCTGTTTTTAATGAGTACAGAGACTACCCCTGAGTGAGGCAATAAGAACAAATAGCTCAGGTTATCCTGAACCAATCCCACCCAGGTTTACAAGTAAGATGATCTCTGTTTGGGGGTAAATCCAAGTTGTAAACAAGCATATAAAGGAACCAGGGATGGGGCCAGAGCAATGGCACAAGTGGTAGGGCGTTTGCCTTGCACGTGCTGACCTAGAACCGACTGCAGTTCAATCCCCAGGAATCCCATATGGTTCCCCAAGCCAGGAGCGATTTCTGAGCGCGTAGCCAGGAATAACCCCTGAGCATCACCAGGTGCCCCCCCAAACAAAAAAAACAAAAAACAAAGGAATCAGGGATGATCTTTGTTTTAGATAAAATAAGGTATAACCTAACAGAAAACTTCTATCAAATTGTTGGAAAGCAGGGCTGGAGCAATAGCACAGCAGTAGGACGTTTGCCTTGAATGCCGCAGACCCAGGATAGGGTCGGGTTTGATTCCCGGCATCCCATATGGTCCCCCAAGCCTGCCAGGAGCAATTTCTGAGCGTAGAGCCAGGAATAACCACTAAGCACCCACCACCAGGTGCGGCCTGAAAACAACAAAAATTGTTGGAAAGCTTTTATCCCATCGGAAGAAAAGCCACCTTTCTTTTAATGAAATAAAACCTTTAACTTAACACCCTGAGATACACAGTTACAAAGTTGTTCATGATTGAGTTTCAGTCCTACAATGTCCAACCCAAGTTGGTTCTCAAAGTATAGTCCCCAGGCCACATCTGGCCCACCCAGCACATTTATCCAGCCTGCCCATGTTTTTTTGTTTTGTTTTGTTTTGTTTTGATATCTTTATTTAAACACCTTGATTACAAATATGATTGTGGTTGGGTTTCCATCATGTAAAGAACACCCCCCTTCAATAGTGCAACATTCCCACCACCAATGTCCCAAACCTCCCTCTTCCCCACTCCACCTCCGCCTGTACTCTAGACAAGCGTTTGACTTCCCTCATTCATTCACATTGTTATGATAGTTCTCAATGTAGTTATTTCTCTAACTGCACTCAACACTCTTTGTGGTGAGCTCCATGTAGTGTTGTCCATGTTTTTGCCGCTACTACCTCTCCTGCTTAGTTGCCAACTCAGGCCCACAGTGCGCATGTGTGGGATGTTTGCAACACTCCCTGACTCCCTTCCCCTTCTCTGTCTTGGACAGGGGTCCTCAAACTACCACCTGCCAAAAGCAGAACCATAGTTTCCACTGAAATACTGGTAAGTTTGTCTATTTAACTTTATTCCTTTTAAATATTTTATTTGTTCCTGGTTTTCTTTTCTTTTTTCTTTTTTTTTTCTTTTGTGTGTGTGTGTGTGTGTGTGTGTGTGTGTGTGTGTGTGTGTGTGTGTGGTAGAAATAGTTTATTAACAGGACAGAAAAATATAGAACGCTTCACGAATTTGCACGTCATCCTTGCACAGGGGCCATGCTAATCTCTGTATCGTTCCAATTTTAGGGGAGCATATGGGATGCCAGGGATCAAACCCGGGTCCGTCCCAATTGGCTACATGCAAGGCAAACACCTTACCACTGTGCTATCGCTCTGGCCCCTCTAGTCTTTATTTTGTCATCTAGGGAGGAGTTTTCAAAAGCATGCCATCAAAATGGCAAGAGCAGCTTCTTAAAGACATTGAGAGGGACTCAGGATGTCAGAGGTCAAGTATCTGCTTAGTAAGTTGATGTCTTGGGTTTTGTTCACAGTCCCAGAAAAAAAATAAATAAAAAAAAAAAAGAAAACATTAAAACAAAATAGAATTCTAAAGAGTCAAGTTTCTTGACCCACCAAATCAACACTTCTAGATCTGGGTTCTTGAACATCTTCCCACTTTGGGCTGATATCTGCAAAGTGCCAAAGGTGTGATCCTGCTGGATGCCAAGGTACCAAGGGTGTGATCCTGATGATCTGCTTTCCTGCCAATCTGCTTCTTTTTCTTCTCACCATGTTCCTGCCAGAGGTCTGGAAGCTCAGTGAGTAGCTAAGCTATTAGGCCTATACTGTCTCTGTCTCTGTCTCTGTGAAACAATCCAGTACTGATTCCAGAGTTAGCAAGTTGAGAAGACAGCCCAACTTCCCTCTACTAAAAGAAGAGGGAAGTGTCTGGATGCTCTCAAAGAATTCATAGCCCATGTTGGTGAAGGCAGACTATGGCATCAGAAAAAACAGGTTCAAAGCCTCACTCTTGCCTGCGTATATTATGACATTGCATAAGAGTCCACCAGTTCAATTTCTTCCCTTTAAAATGGAATGAGAAGGGCCAGAGCAATAGTACAGCAGGCGAAGTGCTTGTCTTGCACATGGCTATCTGGGTTCAATTCCCAGCATCCCATATGGTCCCCTGAGCAGGCTATGCGTGATCCTGGAGTACAAAACCAGGAGTAACCCTAAATACAACAGTTGTGGCCCCCAAAATAAAATAAAATAAAATAAAATGAGATGAGATGAGAGCCCCTACACAGAGACACTGTCATAGGGGCAACAAACACAAAACTCTCATCAATAGCTCCTTACTTTCCACCCTTCTCTTCCTTTTTACCTTGGAACCCTCAGGGAAAAAAAATCAAGGGCATTTCTTTCTTTTCCTGCTCTTTCTTTTTTTAAATCACGCCTACTGGTACTCAGGTGCCAATCCCAACTTCTTGCCCAGATGACATAGACGGCAGTGCTTTGGGGCTGTATATGGAGGTGTTGCTCCTATTGCCCAAGAACACTGGGGATGGAGTAGGCAGAGCTTCAATGCAGTGCTTTGGTAATTCGTGGTCTGCTTGCCCAGCAGCAAAATCCAAGTGCCAAAGACTATGCTGCTACTTGGGCCCTGCATTTGTAGTAATGCCCATGTTCCCCCAATCAGTGCCCAGGGACCAACCAAACCAGGGCAAGTCACATGCAAAGTATTTGCCTTAACTTTACCCTAGACTGTCTCTCAACCAAAAGGACATTTCTTAGCCTCACTTCATGACACTCAGGTTAAATCAGAGGCTTTGACCCAGATTGTTCCTTCAGGCAACCATCACATTCGGCTACTTTTGTTTAAATCCCTGTCAGAAGGGAAGGAAGAGGCTCTCAGGGCCTGGCAGGAGCCAAGCATGACGCTGTAGGAAAGTCAGCTGCCTGCCTAGTGAGTGCTAAAGACAAAGACAGCACAGTTTCAGGGCATGTATTTAGCAATCTGGAGATAAGGACTTCCTCACTGGTCAATGTGATCAGCTTCTTCCCATAACTCACTGCTTCTCCTGTTAGTCAAATAGAAGAGTACAGGATGAAAGCTGGAACGGAATAAAAGGTGGTGATAGGGATGAATGTTAAGGCTTCATGAATGAATGAATGTATAGAGGGAAGGCAGTGAACTGTTCCTTTATTGAAGTGTCTCCTGAGGCAGATTCTAAAGCCGAGGCCAGTGAGGAACTGAGACAGGGCATTTGCTATCTTCCAGCCTTCATGGCTTTACTTCCTGTTTGTGGTGAGATAAGAGTCTTTTTATTTATGTATGTATTTATTAATCTTTTGGTTTTGGGGCCACACCTGGTGGTGCTTAGGGCTACTCCTGGCTCTGCATTCAGAAATCACTCCCAGCAGGTTTGGGGACCATATGGGATGGAGGGGATCAAACTTGGGTTGGCCACGTGCAAGGCAAGCACCCTTACCCGCTGTGCTATAGCTCCGGCCCCTTAATAAAGGAAGGCTCCAAAGAAGTATCCCTGTGTGTAAACTTGCTATGTGACGCATGAATTAGTGGATTCTCTATAGCTTTGTGGTCTGGCGACCTACACTTGCTTTCCTTCCTACTAGAAGCCAAAGACACTAGAACTGGCTCATCAAAGAGGGCTGGCTTGTCTGCTATGGCTGCCAGGAGGCTAATCACTGTACCCAATACCAATGAAACATTCATTGCCGAAGTTTTTTTGTAACCCATGCCTAATCTATGACTATCCTTCTAAAATTCCTCTACTAAAAGCTGAATCACATTACCTAATCCTTTAGAGGAGCAAACAAAATAAGACATGATTGAGCAAATGCTCAGTCACTTCTAATGACACACCCTCCTGGAAACAAGATGAATTATAGGGGCCACTTCTGGTAAGTGATCCCATGGCGTAGAAGCATCAGGCCAGATGTTTCCCTTGCTCCAATCTCGGGGTATTTCTGATGTTATAGCTAGAAGTTCCTCTTCAGGAGGAGCTGGATGAATACTAGTTCTAACTTCTAGATGATCCCAAGCAGCCCAACAGATTAAATGTCAGCTTCACTAACACTTATGCTCTTATCCTGAAGATACCATCAAGTCATCTATAAATTAGGGCAAGACTCCATCCTAGCCTAATTAAAAGGAATTTAAGAAGGAAACAAAAAACTGCATGTTCCTGAAGCAAAGGCCTTGGCTTTCATTCAGCAGATGTCAGCCAACTGAGTTGATGAAGGAGGTGAAGGCAGAGACACTGTAATGACAGTAAAACTACATGGTCTTGCACCACAGTCACAACAGACATGAAAGGAGCTCTCCAATGTTGTATGAAAGAAGCCATACATACAAAAGGAGATCTATAGTACATACCTATGATTCATGTATGTTAAGAGTGAACCAACTCTCCATGCTGAGCTGGAGTTAGGTGCTGGGAACCATGTTGCTGAATTGAGGTGTTGACTTTTATGATACAATTGATTTCCAAGACTTGTTATACTTCAATATTTTTATACATGGGAAGACATAAACTCAAGGGCCTAGCTTAGACCTAATCTAGCCATGATGTGGCAAGGCGAATGGCAAGGCCCAAGGAAATGAGGGTGCAGGGAGGATAAATTTGAAGGGGACCCAGTAAGAAGTATGACCTCACAGAGTCTGCCACTGACTCTGCTGACACATCCTTCCAACTGCCTTTCCAAAGAACTTCATGGGCTTTGCTTTATGTTTTTTCTTTAACCACAAAATGCTATAGAAGGAAATCAAGGCTTAGAGAAGTGTCAGCCTCCCATAGTATCCAGTGCCATCTGGGGCCATGCTTTCACCTGAGGCCCAGGTGTGTCCGTCCAGAGAAAGCTGGTCAACTGCTTTCCATGACCTCATTAATAATGATGATGCCTTTACAGGCTCATCTGGGAGGACCAAAGCTATGCAAAAGAGCAGCAAGTTTATCTTGAAAGGCTGCCAAGCACAGATCCTTCAGACAGAAAAAAAGTGTTCAAAAAAGACAGACAGACAGATAGGGTTGAGTTGGGGAGGAAGAGAAAGCCAAGCTTTGTCTCTTACCCCCTAAAGTGTAGCCGGCACTAGACCTGTTTCAACATTAAATCCGGGGACCAGGCAGAGACTGGGGAGTGCAACATCTCTGGGGGAGATGTCGGCGCAGACACATGCGCACACAAACCCTACAAGCATGGGACACTGGAGCTCAGACCCCTCCTCCAGGATCCTGTTGAGCAGCCCTGAGTCACGGGTTTCCTGTTCTTCCAGTTCTGCTCTGCACAGCATCGAGTTACAACCAAGACACCCAGACATCTATCTGCACCTGCGGAGGTCCCAAAGATGGGCTCATAAGGGCAGAGAGGATGATCCACCTGCCCTCACACAGAATGAGCCCCAGATGGAAACATGACCCTGGCATACAGGTCAATTAGTGGCAGATATTGACTCGCTTCTAAATTGAGAGCCACGGGCACCAGAATAGTGGTCATGACATTCTTTGCCTGCAAGGCAGAAGACAAATAGGTCAATAAATAATTACAAACTGGAGGTGAAGGGCAGAGAGTAATCAATGTCTTTCACGGGGGCCAGAGAGATAGTACAATGGTCTGAGTGCAGGCTTGACGTATGGCAGGCTTAGGTTCAATGCCTGGTGAGGCAGGATCCCCTGAGCATCTCTAGGAGACCCTAAGCACTCAGTCAGGATAGAATTCACTCTATTCCCCACCCCCACCCCATGCATTGCTGGGTACACACACACCAACATTTGGGGGGGGGGTCACACCAGGCAGCGTACACCAACATTTTTTTAATTAGTTGCAATCAAATCACACACATGAATACAATTCTGAGGTATACTAAATTTTTTTTTTTGGCTTTCAGGCCACAACAGGCGACACTCAGGTTATTCCTGGCTCTGCTCTCTGAAATCACTCCTGGCATGGACCATAAGGGATGCTGGGATTGAACCTGGGTTAGCTGTGTACAAGGCAAACGTCCTACCCACAGTGCTATCACTCCCAGGTATATTGGTCTTGAAAGGGTTAGGATGTTGAGGCCAGTCTAGAATGTTCTCCTCTGGAGAATCCACTCCCATTTTTCTTTCAGGACCCAGAACAGTAGTCAATTGCTTGTTCTTTCCCAGCTTTCCCAGCTTCAGGGCTAGTGAGGCCAACTCATTTTGAAACTTGAATGTCTTTCGATTGGTCCTAGAGAATGCCCAGCACTGAACATACAGACTTCCAGCTTCATATTTATGATGCCATAGCTAGCTCAGAGCAGATATATTAAGTGCTCCATAAACATAAGTTGGGGGGCTGGAAGATAGTATAGCAGAGAGGTTACTAGTTTTCCATGTGGTTGGTCCTGGTTCCATCCCTGGCACCCAATACGGGGGACCCCTTTGCAACACCAGAAGTCATTTCTGAGTACATAGTCAAAGAGAAACCCTTGAGCATCTCCAAAAGTGGTCGCAAAACAAGCAAAAAATTTCAAATTAAAAGAAATTTGAGTTAGGGTGGGAGGAGATAGTGCAAAGGGCTGGCTGGAGTACATGCTTTGCTTGTGGAAGCCCTGGATTCCGTTAGTCCTACAGTTCAGCACCAACCATATATAAAAGGGGTCTGCCCCATTAAATAAGACCCTAATCATAATTGGCTGCTGAGTGTATAAAATCCTCCCCAGTGTTGGCAATTGGAAGAGACAGTTGAAGGAACAGGAAGAGAGTTCGTTGGCAATTGGAAGAGACAGTCTAAAAACCAAGAGGGAAGTTTATTGGCAGTTAGAGGGGATAGTAGGATAGTCCCAAATCCAGTTCCCTCTCCCTTTGTATCTCTCTTGGCCTAGGGGTTTGTCATAGGCCCCTGGGCTTCTCTAATAAATAAGATTGAATATTTACCAGAGTGTTCCCTGCAAGGCCCTGTGGACTTCAGCAACATGGGCCCATCTCAAGCAGATCAGCACTGACACCCTAGTACTGACTAGATCTCCAAGTGTTGGATTAATTGGATGCCACTCCATTCAGTATATGCCCTGTTACTCATTGGTTGGAAATATCTTTGAATGTAGCACCTTGGATTGGTGTTTAGGCCACTGTTCTCCACCCCAGGGTGTGGTCTCGTTCTTCCTAATAAAAATCCTGGATCAAAGAAAAACTCTCCCTTGCGTGCTCTCTTGCATTTCTAGCTTTCCTCGGTTGAACTATCTGCTTCTTAGGAACGAAAGGCTTGCATGTTAAAATTCCTGAACCCGTTTCACCCCCTTCCGTGTGTGTAGTTATTCCCTGTGTTGGTGTTTGCTTCCAGACCCATATCTCTTCAATGTTCTGGTCTCAGAGAGTGAGGTTACCATCAAACCCAAGTACTGACAGATCTGGCCCAACAATTAACAAAAAAGAAAAGGCAAATAAAAAGAAATGTGTGCATGGTTAGTACAAGGTGTTCTGGAAGTGCCAGAGAGAAGAGAAAAGTAGCTGGGTGGAGGGATGGCTACTCTAGCCTGCTTGGCGCTGACACTGACGTTGATCCTTAGACCTGAACCTGGCACTGGGTCCTGGAAGCAACCACAATTTCTCTCCATCTACCTGGCTGCCCTGCAGTGCACTCCAGTCCTCCTAGGGGTCAGCCTCTGCATTCCCTGGACAGCCCTAGGGCAGGCCCCACAGTCTCCCAGATCTTTGTGCCCCAGGAGAATTATCTGCTCTCTCCCACTATGTCTGCATACAACTGTCTGTCTACCTGTAAACCCACCCGGGACATCCCTCCATTCCACATGGTCCGCAACAAACCTTCTTAGACTGCTCCATTTAAACACACACAGAAAAAAAAATCACACACAAACACCAAATACAGAACTGAAATTCCTAGTTGGTCCCAATTTGCATGTAGCAATAGCATTCTTACTAAATTAGAAAATGTGTCTTCTTTGCTGTCCTAAGTGGCCCTGATTAAATGTTAAATTACTGGGTATGGGCCAAAGACAAGTCCTGCCTTTGCTCCTGAACAGGGACAAGTACATGTGGCTTTGAAATGACCCAGGATGAGAATGGAAAGCCATGTTTTAGCTGGGCGAGGGGGTGTGAGAGATGGCAGAGAGAATTCTGGGGCCAGGAATTTCCAGATGGGTTCGGTTTGCCTCTTCTGAAAAGTTTGAACTCAACTGCGACAAAGGTCCCATCCCAACTGGTACCTTCTAGGATGAATAGAACTGAGATTCTGCCTCCAGCCAGACTTGGAGGCTCCAGGCTAAGTTACTGCCTAGACTCTGAGTACAATTGTTGGGGTTTGGCTTCTGGCCAGCCCTTCAGCAAGGTCATTCCTTTCTGGGCCTTTCTGTGTCTTCGTGTGAATAATCAGTAATATAATGTCTACTTCCAGGAGGGCTGCTTGAGAAGGACATGAGTTATAGAAGGATAAAGAGCAGAGCTGGCACTATGACACATGTACTTGGCCTGTCAAATCCCCTGGGGGTTGAGGGGGGACAGGAAGGATAGAACATAGTGGAAATCATCAGAGGAGACAAGAAAATATGGCAACATGTTTGTGGTGGTTGTGGTCTTGGTTGCCATTGTATTTTGGTTTTTAGTTTGCCAGGAAGCAGTCTCTTCCATATCAGGGCAAATGCCCTGTGCTGGACAGCACTTCCAGGCCAGAGCCAGGAACGTTTGGGAGCAGCAAGAGGCAGATCTGTCAAATGGGTAAGCCACTTCAAACACCCATGCTGAGCTCCAATTCAAATTGTTGGGAGACTTATCAGACTTCAAGTTCCTTCATTTATCATAATAATATGGAGATGCTAGAGGGGGAGGCTAAGAATAAGGGCCCTTTGTTCTGTTTTGTTAGGGGATCATATTTACTGGTGCTTGGGGCTACTTCTGGCTCAATGCACAGAGCCATTTCTAGCCATCCCAGTGATTAAATTCCAGCTTCTGGTATGCAAAACATGCTTTTGGCCCACTGAACTAACTTTCCTCCAGAGAAGAAGGCCTTCTCTTTATTTTTTTTTTTTTTTGAGGGTAACAGATAGGGAATCCCCCAGTAAGTGCTCAGGGCTCACCCTGGCTGTGCTCAGAATTCATCCAGAGGCACTCAGGAGACCCTATGCAGTGCCAGGAGTCAAACCAAAGTCAGCTACATAAAAGGCAAGTCCTTAACCCCTGTATTAAGTCTCCAGATCTGCAAGAACAAGGTTTATAAGAATGTTGTTCACCTCCAACATCAGGATGGGACATAGAGTGGAGGGTAAAGAGAGGCAGGCAACACTGGGTTCACAAGTCTCTTAGTTACCACCAAAACCTTTGGACCAAGATCCCTCTGGGAAAGGAATAAAAAGGGAATTGCTTAGTGACCCAGAGATGAGTGTGAAAAGCATGGCAGCCCCTAAAGATTCATACTTCTGGCCACACTTCAGGGGACTGATGTTCTCTGGTTTCTCCTTCACAGGAATGAACCAAAACACCTGACTTGGTCTCTCAAGACAAGTCAGGGCAGGCACAGTAGAGAGTGAGAGTTCCACATGGGATCATAGGTCTTTGTCAAGAAGCCTGGATACCCCAATGTCAGAAGGGGCCACTCACTAGACCAGAGTGTGTTTATGAGGAGCAAAGAGACATTGAAAGCTGGAGTACACCCCTCCTTTGGGGGGAAGCTTGCTATTGGGGACCACATCTGGCTATGTTCAGAAGCTACTCCTGGAACTACTCTGTGCTCAGGAATCATTTCAGGCAGTGTTGGGGGTGGGGGGGGCATCTATATGTGGGGCTGGGAATGAACCAGGTCAGACACATGTGAGGCAAGGGTCCTACCTGCTACACTATTGCTCCAGCACCAGAAGGGGTCTTCCCCTCCTTACTGAGCCTAAAGTTTTGTGGGAATGACAGCTTCTTTCAGGGCATCCCCAACAATAGGTGGACTAGAATCCCCTAGGATCTGCTCCTACCTGGGCAACACAAGACCCCTTCTCAGTTTCCCAGTAGAGCTGAATGTGACCTGGAGTGAGCAAGGACCTTAACTGGTTGGTCAGAGCAGCAGAAGATGCCTGAGCAACTGTCCGCAACCTCTGTCCTGCTCTAGTGAGGAGACAAATCTATTGCAATGATACGGGATGAGAATAATGTAGTGGCTGTCCAGAGCAGCAGTGTCTCTCATAATTTGCTCAGGAGGACACATTCATCAATGAGCAAGGTGTCCCAGAAACCCCAAAGTGGGAATGTTCCCTCCCTAGAGGAACCGAAAAGAAAGCAAGTTTAAGAATCCAAAGATGACAGTTCTTTAACTTCAGAAACTTTCCATTCTTTATCTCTAACCCCAGAGAACAAAAATGGGTCCTCAAAACAAAAGTATACTTCTAGTCATTGTTCTGCTTTCCTCTGCCCCCAGCCCAGAGAAGAGGGCATCTAAGGCTCTCCTTATGTCCTAATATTCACCATGGAACATATTGGCACATCCCATATGGGCCAAGCCTCAGTCCAAGAGCTTCTTAGCTCATCCAGTAAACCTTACGACATACCATGAAAGTGTTGCCTCAACTCTATGATTTTACAAGAGGAAGAAACAGAGAAGTTAAGTTGACTGGCCCCAGGTTCCCAGGCTAAAGGAGCCGAGAGCCAGTGCCAGGAAGCCTACAAAGTCTCTCTGAGGGCCCACTGAGCTACCTGAGTGTCACCAGCTCCTCTCCAGGCTCCAGCAATCATGCCCCGCCAGCTCACGTTCTACTTTATTCAGAGGCTGCACAGATGTCTGGCCTCCATGGAAACCCCAGCAACAGGGTGAGACAGGGGACAACTGGGCAGACTCAAGTCTGCTGGCTGGCTGAGCACTTGCATTGTCTACATTTTTCTGCTGGAGGACAGAGAAGCAGTAGTTGGCTGCTGCCTGTGGGGCTGCAGCCCTCAGCTGGAACTTTTGGGCCTCTGCTGATGGCTGTGGTCTGTGTACACCAGAAATCAATCTTCTGTGAAGGCCATTTCCCATCACAGCTGTCCTGTGACCAGTACACTACAGACACCCATTTATACATCCACAAAATGGGAGAGAAGAAAGGACCTATGTTAATCTATGCAATGGTAAAAGCTTTTTCTTTAAAATCAGGAATGGGGGCTATAAAAATAGCTCCATGAGCTGTCAAAAGATTAAGTCACTTCCCTAAAGAGGGCATAAAAATGGTCAATGGAGAAATCATCATCCTCACTGATTATCAAGAACATGCAAATGTCTACAAAGAAATGCCACTTAATATCTGTGAAAATCAGATAACAGGGTCCAGAAAATTAGTACAGAGAGGGAAGAGGTGTTGCAAGTGGCTGACCTGAGTTCAAAGCCGAACCATAGATGGTCCTCTAAATCCCATCAGAAACGATCTCTGAGTTCAGAACCATTAGTGAGGCTTGGGTATAAATGGCTGTGCCCCACCCCCCAATTAATACATAATAATATTAACAGTAATTTTTCATTTTAATGTATTAAAGAAAAGCAACAATAATAATAACAATAATAATAGGTGTTTGCCTTACATGCGACTGACCCAGGATGGACCTGGGTTCTATTCCCAGCATCCCAAGCCTGGAATTTCTGAGCACATAGCCAAGAGTAACCTCTGAGCGCTGCTGGGTGTAGCCTAACTATGAATAACTTTGTAAATCAAAATGGCTTTAGATAAAAATTATAAAAATATTCTTTAAAAGTTTACTACAGCCTTATTTAGAGAAGCAATCAAAATGCTTCAGAGATGACTAGATAAAGAAGATGTGGTACATTTATACCATATAATATTATTTGTCTATTTAGAAAAAAATGGAGATTTGGGTGAGAGCCATGCATGCACACCAGCAGCCCAAGTTCAATCCGTGGCACTGCATATGGTCCCTGAGTCCCACCAGAAGTTTACTCAGAGCCAGGATTAACCCCTGAGCACCACCAAGGTGGCCCCAAACTTTTTACATAAAATGAAAAGTTGCTATCCAAATAAAAGGAGTTCAAGGGAATTGTGCAGAACAAAACAAGTCAAGGCAGGACTTGTGCAATGGTAGAGCATTTGTCTTGCATGTGTGAGGCCCTAGGTATAAACAAAGGAACAGCAAAAAATTAATTAATTAATTTAATTAAATAAGTCAGAAGGCAAGCTTTAGTTTCTTTCTCCCATGTGTACAGTATAAGAATATAAAATTGATTAATAGACAAAAGATGAAAAACTTATAAAAATAAATAATATTTATTAAAAATAAATGAACTGGTACACATTGACAACAGGACTAAAGTTATGTGAGGGAAAGAGGATGGTGAATAGGAAATAAGGATATAAGAAAAGGAGTCTGGGTTGTAGTTCAGTGGGAGAGCATTTGCCTTGTATGTTTGAGGTCTTGAGTTTGATCCACACACACCAGGGGCTGCAAGAGTAGGGAGGGAGCGTGCCCTGAGATCCAGGGAGAACAATATATTGATTGGAAGCCTGGAAGCTGTGGCTGAGATTTGCTTTGCCACCCACCTCAGAACAGTACTGCTCCAAAAGACAAACACAGACAGTATAGTGTTGAAAAGCAAACTAAATTTGCTGACTTCAAAAACTCAACAATGCTAATAAGGAACCCCTTATCAAGAGTTGTCTTTTAAACTAGAAGACTCTGAACAAAGGAAACCAGTTTTCTGGGGTGACTGAGTGCTTTTAACATAACAGATCTCCAGACTCTGCCAAATTTTAAGAAAACTACTCTGGTTTTGTGTTGCTTGGATTCCAGCTGGAAGAGGGCCCCTTGCTGCCTACAAACTCCTCAGGGTGCTGGAAAAGTCCAAATTTGAAAAGTGATGTTGAAAGAAAATGTTGGCTTTAGCTGCGGAGCCTGGGAAGGAATTTTAATTAATTCGAGGGTAAAGTAAAAAAAAAAGTTATCTGAAATAGAAATTTGGCAATATAAAACCAATAGATAGGAAAATCTATGAAGTCTTCCTATGATAATCAGCTGTCTCCTGCCCAAGAAGGGAAAACAGGATTATGGCAATAAGGGTTAGTTTACACTGAATAAATGGGACAAATTGTAGCTGGCAATGACAGCTAACCCAGTCCAAATTAAACAAGTCATATGCAATTGCTAATCAGTAGTTTGCTCCTAGAGCTTAATCTCTATCTGGAGAATAACGGTATATAGTAGGTACTAAAACAGACCAAAAGTCCTTCAATGGTCTCATGTCTTGACCCAGGTAAAATCACTCTCTTGACTGGTCCATTCCAAAGAGACTAAGGCACCATCTTTAGTAACTGAAAAATCTCTCCCTAGAGCCTTCATCATCAGACAAGTGAAAGGTAAATTACTTTCCATTTCCCCTTGTTCCTACATAGGTTCTCAATAAAATAAGCGATTTGTCTCTGACTCTGGGGAATCTTTTTGATTCCAAGATTGCCCCCCCACTCTTCTATTCAGACCTGAAAGTCTCCCCCCCCCCCCAAAGTTCCCACTCTCATTCCTACTGTAAGAAGCCTACATGGGTTTTTTCTATCCCAGAGTTGAAATAAAAGTGTCACCAATTTATACACGTTAAATAAAATTGATCCACAAAATAGCAAATGCGAGGCCTATAATCTCTACTGATTGTCACCTCAGAGTCAAAAACACTATATCTTGCATATTAATTATACTCCAGATAATAAAAAAGAACCTTTAAGTGGCCATAGTAATAGCACAGCGAGTAAGATGTTTGCCTTGCACGTGGCTAACCCAGGTTTGTCCCCAGCATCCCATATGGTTCCCCAAGCCTGCCAGGAGTGATTTCTGAACGTAGAGCCAGAAGAAACCCCTGAGCACCACGAGGTGTGGCCCCAAACCCAAAAGAATAATAAATAAATACCGTAAATAAATAAGGGGCCAGAGAGATAGCACAGCAGTAGGGCATTTGCCTTGCACGCAGCCGACCCAGGTCTAAAGGTGTTTGAAATCCGGGCATCCCATATGGTCCCCTGTGCCTGCTAGGAGCGATTTCTGAGTGCAGAGCCAGGAGTAACCCCTGAGCACTGCTGGATATGACCCAAAAAACAAAAATAAATAAATAAATAAATAAAAATACTCTTCTATCTCACCACAGACAGGAAGTAGAGCCATGAAGGCCGGAAGATAGGAAATGCCCTCTCTCAGTTCCTCACTGGCCTCAGCCTTAGAATCATCCTCAGGAGACACTTTACTGAAAAAACAGTTCACTGTCTTCCCTCTCAGAGTTCACTCATTCATGAAGCTTTAACCTTCCTTCATCCCCATCACCACCTCCCATTTGGTCCCAGCCTTCATCCTGTACTCTTCAATCTGACTAACAAGAGAAACAGCAGGGATTCTTCTTGCCCTGACAGCATAGCCTGAAAACCTCCAACTTTAAAATATAGTGGAATAAAGCAAATGCTATGATAGGACAGAAAAGCAAGTGTGTGGACGAGCATGACACTTATCACTGGTGATTCAAGTCAGAAGAAAGAGACAAGAGAAAGAAAAGGAGCTGAGATGGGAAAGAGGGGAAAGAAGACACTCAGCACAATCTTAAAAAAAACTTCTGGACCAGACAGTCTGAGTTCACTCTCAGTGGCCTCTGAAATAACCCAGAGACAATTTGGCAAAGGTATCAAAACCAGAAAGGAAGGTCAGTGAAAATGAGCCCAAGACACTCAACCAGGTGCCAATACCCTGTAAGGAGTAACTAGTTATATTTTTGAAGGAGCTGAGCCAGGGTGCAGCCTACATGCACAGAGCACAGACACAGGCCACAGTGGAGTCTATGGATGTTGCCAGAGGCCAATGAGTGTGTTAAAGGTTGGAATTCTGGAGCTTCAACATGGCTTCAATTCCCAGCTCTTCCACAAAAGCTAATAATCTCGGGGGGGGAAATTAGGTTTGTGCCTCAGTTTCTCACAAGTATAAAACCAGTCAAGGAGATGATAATTGTCTCTACTTCATGGGGTTGTTGGGGATGTTAGTGACTAACATGTAAATCTCTCAAGCCACCATGTGGTGCCCAGAAGTTGCTGTGTACTATATGCTGTGCTCTTGAGGATCAAAGTGGAGATCCGCCAAAATGAGAAAGCAAAACCAACCTTACTCTCATCCTGATGGCACACAGTCTAGGGCTGGTCCACTGGAAAACAAGTGATTCTGGTGGGATTTGTTCTGGACTCAGGAACCTCCCGTGCTCATGGAACATATTAAAATTTCCCAAAGAACTCCCAGATTCCCATCATGAAACTCAGACTTTATCCTTCTCTTCACAGGTCGCCCTTCAAGCTGCAACTTGGAAAAATGCTTCCAAAATACCGTCCTTTCTGAGTTTCTTCTTACTTTCTGGCTGGTTGCGGGCTAGACTCAATCCACCCAAACTGCCCACCTACACCAAGAGGCTAAATTCCAGTTTCTGACACCTGATGAATCACCTGCTTCAAGGCCTGACTCAACTCTGCCCCCATCGATAATTTAGAGAAAGAACATACACCCAAGATGCTACTAGGCTGGGCGAGTGGACAGGGCTGAGGCTATGACAATCCTGGCAACTCCATCCAGGAGAACGGATAGAATGGCAGGAGTAAGTTACTCCACGCAAAGATAAGGGCACAGTTAGCACAATTTGAAGAAAGAAAAAAAGAAATCAGTAGAAAGAGACAAAGTAACTTGCTCAGTATCCTGTTGTTAAAAAAAAAAAAAAAAAAAAGACAGAGATTAGAATTTGTCTAAATTCCCTTTCCACTCTGGGAACAGAGATTAAGCCACCAGCAGCACTCAGCCCCGTGGCATCTACTCCCTCAGCAAACCCTCCAGTTCCCTTTGGACGGAAGGGAGAGGGGCAATAAGCTGTAAAAGAAGTCAAATGCCCTGCAGGGGAAATTGCCCAACCCTGAAGCCCTCAGACTTGCATAAGACAACCAAGCGACACACTCTTCCCCAAGAGTTAACTCAGCTCTTGGACTCAAGAATCCCCAGAGGTTGCCAAGATCTTGCCGGCACAAGACTCTTTTAAGCTGAAGTCGAGCAAGGAGCTAAAACCACGTCTCAGAAATGAAGTCTCGAGTATCAGCCCTTTGATAAACCCAGTAGAACCCAACTCCACTACTCCCTCCGCGCCCTCTTTATTTGGGGGTCCAGCAGGATGCTAACCCATTTGTCCTCTCATTTGCACACACGTGTCCCTGGGAGGACAGAGCGTTTCAAGCATGGCCTTGGGCAATGCTCGTCACTGTCTCCCGCCTCGGACGTCACCTCCCACTCTGCTCTTTTCAAGTTCCAGCTCAGCCTCAAGCCAAGCGGATCCCGAAGTCCGTGGGGAAACTCAATTCCCCCCAGAGAGCGGCGCCCCGGCCCGGCCCGGCCCGGCCAGCCCTCCCCCCACCGCAACTCCCGAGGCGCCAGCGGCTCTTTCTTATGGAAATGACTCCAGGGAGAGACGGGGGCAGAGGGACTTCGGGGGTTGGGGAGGAATCCAGGGAGGTTGGGGGCCCCGGGCGGGAAACACCGTTTACCGAGAGATCAAAGCCACAAGGTAAGGAGAAGGCGGAGGAGTGCCGGGTTGTGGCCGCGGGGGAGCGGAAGAATTGGGGGGCTGGCGGGTCCTCGCCCTGGAACTTTGAAGAACCCCCAAAAGCGGCACTCAGAGTGCGCCCCAAATAGAGGCGGGCCCGGAGCACTACCGGCGGAGTCCGGAGGCGGGTCTGCGAGCGTGGAAGGGGCCAAGGGGGCTGCGGCGCCCAGAGGTCTTGTCACCCTTTGAGTCGTCTCCCGGGGTGCGCTTCTCCCCAAGTCCGACCCAGCGGGGCAGCGCAGAGAGACCCGGGGATGGGGTGGGGGCAGCACAGAGACAGGGGGAGAGAGAGGACAGAGACACAGAGACAGAGCGGGGGAGAGACAGAGACAGAGACAGGGGGAAGAGAAGAGAGAGACAGACACACGACAGAGAGGGGGAGAGAGACAGTGACAGGGGAGAAAGGGGAGGAGAGAAAGAGATGGAGGGAGGAGGAGAAGAGGAAGAAGAAGAAGAAGAAGAAGAAGAAGAAGAAGAAGAAGAAGAAGAAGAAGAAGAAGAAGAAGAAGAAGAAGAAGAAGAAGAAGAAGAAGAAGAAGAAGAAGAAGAAGAAGAAGGAGAAAGAAAGAAGAGAAGAAAGAAGAAGAAGAAGAAGAAGAAGAAGAAGAAGAAGAAGAAGAAGAAGAAGAAGAAGAAGAAGAAGAAGAGAAGAGAAAGAGAGAAGAAGAAGAGAGAGAAGAAGAAGAGAGAAGAAGAAGAAGAAGCGAGAAGAGAATAAGAGAGAGAAGAAGAAGAGAGAGAGACAAGAGAGAGAGAGAGAGAGAAGAGAGAAGAAGAGAGAGGGGAAGGAGAAGAGAGAGAGACAGACAGAGGAGAGAGGGGAGACAGAGAGAACAGAGACAGAGAGAAAGGGAGACAGACAGGAGAGAGACAGAGAGAGAGAGGAGAGAGAGGAGAGGGGAGACAGAGAGAGGAGAGAGCGAGAGAGCGAGAGCGAGAGCGCAGGGGAGGCGCGAGCGGCGCGCGGGCCCCGCCGCCTCGGTGGCCGGCGCTGCGGACGGACGTGGCTCGCGGCGCGCAGGACTCCCTCCCCGGCCGGCCGCGGGTCCCCCGAGGCGCGCCACACCCCCCGAGAGGCGCCGCGTGCGGGCCCGGGCGGCCGTGCCTGAGCCACTTGCCTTCTGCACTTGGTCGTGGTTGAGCTCAGTGAAGAAGTAGGCGAGCAGATGCGAGGCGATCATCGTGGGCGAGGCGAGGCGAGGCGAGGCAGCGACGGCAGGCACCGCACTGGGGCTGGAGAGGTCCGGAGGTTCAGAGACTCGGCCCAGGGGACTCGGACCCGCGCGGGGTGGTCGCGGAGACCCGAGGGGACAGGGACGGCGCGCGCGGCTAATCGAACTCGCTTTAACGGGGCTCCAGACGCGGGTGCGGGGAGGCGTCTCGGGGTCCCTCCAGGGAACGCGTCGTGGCCTCAAGATCGCCGCGACTCCCTTCCGGGAAAGAGAAGCCCCCCGGGGTCCCCTCTCCGGCTCGTCCCAGACGCGATCGATGCTCCCGCGGACCCTCCGACCCGGGCGACTCCGAGAAGAGCGCGCGGCCTGCGAGTCCTGCCAGTGCGAAGTTACTTAGAGAGTCGCGAGCAACAATGCGGCTTATTGAGGGGCCGCGCGCTCGCGGACCGCCCCCTCCGTGAGGCGCGCGCTCCTATTGGCTGAGCGCGGAGGGTGTGTGCGCCCGAGGGCCGCCCACCGCGCCGCCGCAGCCAATCAACGCGCCGGGCCCGCGGGTGCGGCCCAGCCGGGCCTGGTGGGCGGGGCCGCCGGCCGCGCTGGGACGTGAGGTCCGTGGCTGGAAGCTGGGGCGGAAAGGCGCGTGCCTGAGCCACGCTGAGGCGTCGGGCTGCAGGGGAGGGAGGAAGGGGCGCGTGACCGGAGCCCCTGCGAGTGGGGAGACGGGAAAGACAGACAGACGAGGCTGGCCGGTCTCCCTCCTGGGGCACGCCCCGAGCCGCCGTCAGGGATCTTGAGGGGGGCGTCTTGCAAAGGGGCCCTGCTAGAGGAGGATCAATCACATCCCTGCTACTATCTTCGTTCTCACCTTTGGGGACTCCTCTCCAACTACTGCCTGCCCCCCCCCCCAAGAAACTTGATCCACTGTAGCTGCTATTTGCTTTAACACCAGGCAGCACACACAAAACGGAGTTTCTAACCACTTTTCATCTTCTATTTTTGAGCTGTTTAACAAGGAATCTTAGAGAAAGAGTCCCCCAGATTAATGCTTATGATTGAATCATAATTGTTCTTATCAACCCCATATGGGCCAAGAACACCACGTGGCATTGCTCCTTTTTTGCATAGGCACATTAAAATGGGCAAATAGAATACATATAAATAAGATCCTATCTAATAGAGATTGGTACAGACAAATCTTGTAGTGCAAAGGGACCTTACACCCTGAACATTGACATAACGACCTGGCACAGACCTCAGAAGAAAGGGCATTTCCCTGAACCAGGGAAGCCATTCACAAAACATCCAGGCTGGGCTATAGCATCACCTGGAAGCAATCCTCTACCAAGGAAGACTCTACACTGCTCAGACATTTCCTGCTTAAAAGAGACTTCCATTAACACTGAGAAGACTTAACAACAACAACGACTTGCTTACAGGACAGGGCTCCCTGCATTGCCCTTTGATTGTGAGGTGAAACCAGAGGACGCTCCACATCCTGACTTCAATGTTGGATATACAGATACCAGGATCTTTAATACAGAAGCTTGATACCAACAACAGAGACTGTGTGAAAAATATAAGTGTGCTGGCACTACAGACAATGTCTTGGATTGATGTTGGATATACAGATACCAGTATCGTTAATACAGAAGCTTGATGCCAACAACAGAGACTGTGTGAAAGGTATAAGTGTGTTGGCACTACAGACAATGTCTTGGATTGGACGATCTAGCGTGCCTGGAGCCTGGAGTTGGTCTTGTGCCAGGAAACTTCAGGGGTCGGGTCTTTGTGTATTTAGGCCAAGGTTATTTCTTTCCATGTCCCTCATATTTTGGTGGGCCTATGCAAAGAACAATTGCCACTCCAACACCATTTTTGCTGTGCTCCTTTGACTCTAATCCTTAAAAAGAACCCAGTTAAGATTTGAGGTTAACTTAAGCTAATATGCATGAATATGGAAATGTAAAAAAAATGCTATGCCTGTAATGTTTAAGGAGTTATGTAAGTTTTATGGCTTTAGATTGCCTTGTGTGCTGTTAAGAAATATTATAGTGTGTTACAATCTTAATGTTCTTTGGATGAAATTTCAAAGTTGGGATATCAGCAAGGGGACTTCTGAGAATTATGTTATGTATTGTCCTTCCACTGTAACTTTACCTTGTCCTCCTTCTTTGCATCCTTGTTCTCATAATTAAAAATAAAAAAAATTATAAAAAAAAAAAAAAAAAAAAACGGAGTTTCCAACTGTAGATGCTTTTACCACTTCTTTTTGGTTTTTGGATCACACCCGGCAGCATTCAGGGGTTACTCCTGGCTCTATGTTCAGAAATCGCTCCTGGCAGGCTCTGGGGGGGAGGGGAACCCTATGGGATGCCATATGGGATTCGAACCGCCGTCCTTCTGCATGCCTTACCTCCATGCTATTTCTCCGACCCCCGCTTTTACCACTTTTACCGCTGAGGAACTAACGGATGCACACACAGAACCATAGGAGATTTTTAGACAACGACACACAGCTAATTCGTGGCCAATGAAGAAAGTTATCCAGGTCTTTCTGTCTTAGAGACGCATGCGATTCAGGGCCTTCTTTTCCTGTTCTGGCCCGTAAGAGTCCAGGGAGCAAGAGGCCTGCAAAGAAGCTGTTATAGGGCAGACAGCCTTTGTGGGTGAGAGCTGGCGGATACAGGCTGAAAATAGTGACAGCATTACCTATAATTAATACCTAACTCTAGGCATATATGATGGAAGCTGCCAAGGGTGAAACACAGATTGACCACAGTACAGTATTACTTTGGAGACTGGAGAGGTCTCTAGGAAAGAAGATAAAACGGTTTACTGCGGACTTAACGCCTCTAATAAAAGTATGTAGGATATTGTTGTTACACGACATAATTATGTGTTACCGGAAAATAAAAACAAACAAGCAGAAAACAAAGCATTTATAGTGGGCTCCTCATGCAAGCTGCTGGAAAACGATGTCTTCTTGCCAACAACACATTCTCAACCCCTTGCACTGTGCTCTGGCCAGAGGGATAAACCCTAAGCTGCTTTGGTCATAGTCACCATGGTATTTCCAAATCCCTTGTGCTCGTCTCTGTCCTCACATTAGAGTTTCCATGGTGTCTCAGATGCTTCACCTTTGACCACTTCTGGACACACCTCCCTCTGTGTAAGATAAGCAAACAGCTCTCACCAGCCCCTGTTCTGTCTGTGGGTAAATGCTGGAGTGTTCCATGGCTGTCCACCCACTTATCTGATTAAGCTCCACTCTTCCTGGGTGATCCCTGGCAGAACAGCACTGTTATATCACCTACACATCAGTGACTCACCCATGTAAATCTGACATGAGGACCTCTCCTGGAGCTCTGGACTTCTCCCCAACTACTGGACCATTTCTCATCTCCAATGTGGTGACTAGCACTGCACACTCAATGTGTCCAAGCCTAATCATTTTGTGCTGGGTCTATTATACTCCTAGCTGTCTCATCACATAGCATCCCATCCTTGATTCCTTCCAGTCACTCCTCACAGCAGTCAACCCAGCAATAAGCCATGTGACTTACAAAATAGATCATTATTCGGCTGATGAAATAGAACTACTTTTCTGCAGGTCCCTGGACACCTCCTAAGCAAGTTGCCAATAACCCAGAGTCAATACCACATCATGACACCATTTCCACTGCTTACATTTATGCCTAACTCCACCCTGACTTTTACAATCCTGCTTCATGCCAAAGTCATGGTGTCCTGTTTAAAGTATAAACCATTAAATATCTCTCCCAAGCTCAAAAACCCTTTAACAACTTCCAACTTAGGAGTCAATTGCAAATGCCTGACAAGGACCACTAAGTCTTTCTTTATGGTTTTATTTTTTTCATCGCCATGAATTAAAAGCTACCACATTTATGATGGGTTCTCAAGCATACAATGTTCCAACACCAATGCCTTTCACCAATGTCCACTTTCTTTCACCAGTGTCCCCAGTTTTTCTTCTGTCCCCACCCCAGCCTGCCTCTGTGGCAGGCACTTTTCCCTTCTGCCACTATCCTACTGTTTGTTCCCTTTCCTAACTTGTCCTCTACTGCATCCTCCACAGTGGCAAGCTTCCTACTGAAGACCAGTTCTCCTGCTCTTAGTTTCTCTTGCCATTGGGCACTTTATAGTCTCCTTGGACATTTCTTTATATCCCATTAATGAGAGAGATCATTCTGAATCTGTTCCTCTTTCTCTGACTCACTTTACTCAGCATGATGCTCTCCAGATCCATCCATATAGCAGCGAATTGTATCATTTTATCTTTTCTTATAACCAAGTAACATTCCACTGTGTAGTTGGACCACTGTTTCTTGATCCAATCATCTGTTCTTAGACATGTGGTTTCCCGATTTTGACTATTGTGAATAGTGCTGCAATGAACATAGGAGTACAGATGTCCTTTCTGCATTGTGCTTTTGGGCCTTTTGGGTATATCCCCAAAAGTGAAATTTTTGGTACTTGAGTCTTTATATAAGGTGATTTGTCTTCCCTTTAGGCCCTTTCTAGATAGATTGGACTTCCCACCACACTCTTGAACTCACTGACATGAGTCCTCAAAACATGCCAACTCTTCCTTATTCTAGGGGTTTTTGCTTATCCTTTTTGCTTCTGCTGGAGTGTTCTCTGGATTCAAAGTTGGAGTTCAGCTGATTCTTCTTCTTCACTGAGTTTCAACTTGAATATCACCTTCTCAGAGGATGACTTTTACTGGCAGTCACTCTCTATGACTGAAACATGTACAAGGCAAATGCTCTGCCTCTGACCTACCTACTCAGTCCCTGACAGAGGATTCCAAGTGGTTCCCTGAATAATTATGTTTTCCTATTGATTTTTTTTAATTTTTAGTTTTTAAGTCACACACAGCCAGGAGTATTGCTCAGAGGGGTAAGTAGATTGATAAAAAATAAAATAAAATAGTATTGGAGAGTGGAGCTGGAGCAATAGCAGAGCAGGAGGACATTTGCCTTGCACATTGCCAACCAGGGTCACATCTGGGTTCAATTCTCATATGGGTTCAATCCCATATGGTTCCCAAGCCTGCCAGAAGCAATTTCTGAATGCAGATCCAGGAGTAACCCCTGAGTGTGGCCCCAAAACAAAACAAAGCAAAACAAAACAAAAAACAAAAAACAGTGTTGGAGATCATCTTGTTCATGAGTATATATGTTCATATATAGAATTCATATATGTATATGTTATTTCTCAAAATTTTTATTCACTCTCCATCAAGCTATTTATCCACAAGCCCAAATATGTCACCTGATGGCAAAAGCCTTAGACCAAGCTTCCTTCTTTATAGAAACATCACAGAGGTGTAGATTTAAATAGCCAACAGAACTTCTCAGAAAAATGATGTCATCAGAAGTCATTTCTGGTTTAGCAACCACACTACACAGTGCTCAGAAGCAACTCCTGGCTCTGTGCTTGGTTCTTGGGTTTGAACCCATGTTAGAGCTACCACAACTGTATGGAAGGCAGGTGCTTTACTTTCTGTAACATCTCTCGGGCCCCAGGTGTGTCTTTTTTGACAATAACTTCCTTCCATGTAATGGGGGAGACAGAGACCATATGTAGAGACAAAAGGAAGAATGAATTTGAAGCTGTAAACTAGGCCTCAGGGCTTCACCTAGGTAAGGAGAAAGAGAGACACATTAATGTTTAGAGGTTTTAAAGTCTAAGGTAGAATTTAGGACTTTGGTTAGAAGCAACAGATAAAAAGGAAGATATTGCTGCCTTGAAATACTTGGAAATCGGGCTCCCTGTGTGTGACACCAGGCGGGGAAAATCCGCGAAAGTACACCGGCCCAGTGGGGCTCAGCTGTGAAAGACTGTGAGTGTGACCTGTCTATGTCTGTCTACTGTCCTCTTGCGTGAAACTCTTGCGAGTGGGGCAAAAAGAGCCTCCAGAAACCTCGCTCGCCCAGACGCCATTTTCAGGGAGGGACTTCAGAGCATAAAAACCGGCTATCCTTTGCAAAAGCTGGCTCCCTGTGTGTGACACCAGGCGGGGAAAATCCGCGAAAGTACACCGGCCCAGTGGGGCTCAGCTGTGAAAGACTGTGAGTGTGACCTGTCTATGTCTGTCTACTGTCCTCTTGCGTGAAACTCTTGCGAGTGGGGCAAAAAGAGCCTCCAGAAACCTCGCTCGCCCAGACGCCATTTTCAGGGAGGGACTTCAGAGCATAAAAACCGGCTATCCTTTGCAAAAGCTGGCTCCCTGTGTGTGACACCAGGCGGGGAAAATCCGCGAAAGTACACCGGCCCAGTGGGGCTCAGCTGTGAAAGACTGTGAGTGTGACCTGTCTATGTCTGTCTACTGTCCTCTTGCGTGAAACTCTTGCGAGTGGGGCAAAAAGAGCCTCCAGAAACCTCGCTCGCCCAGACGCCATTTTCAGGGAGGGACTTCAGAGCATAAAAACCGGCTATCCTTTGCAAAAGCTGGCTCCCTGTGTGTGACACCAGGCGGGGAAAATCCGCGAAAGTACACCGGCCCAGTGGGGCTCAGCTGTGAAAGACTGTGAGTGTGACCTGTCTATGTCTGTCTACTGTCCTCTTGCGTGAAACTCTTGCGAGTGGGGCAAAAAGAGCCTCCAGAAACCTCGCTCGCCCAGACGCCATTTTCAGGGAGGGACTTCAGAGCATAAAAACCGGCTATCCTTTGCAAAAGCTGGCTCCCTGTGTGTGACACCAGGCGGGGAAAATCCGCGAAAGTACACCGGCCCAGTGGGGCTCAGCTGTGAAAGACTGTGAGTGTGACCTGTCTATGTCTGTCTACTGTCCTCTTGCGTGAAACTCTTGCGAGTGGGGCAAAAAGAGCCTCCAGAAACCTCGCTCGCCCAGACGCCATTTTCAGGGAGGGACTTCAGAGCATAAAAACCGGCTATCCTTTGCAAAAGCTGGCTCCCTGTGTGTGACACCAGGCGGGGAAAATCCGCGAAAGTACACCGGCCCAGTGGGGCTCAGCTGTGAAAGACTGTGAGTGTGACCTGTCTATGTCTGTCTACTGTCCTCTTGCGTGAAACTCTTGCGAGTGGGGCAAAAAGAGGCTCAGAGGAGCACGGCCGCTCCGCTTCGCTACGCGGCCGTGCACTCTTTCTAAGGAAAGAACTCCATTGCAACAAGAAGGAAAAATCACACTAAGAACGGCGCTATATCACAGAAGCAAACATTTCTCTCTGGACTGTCTTCTCTGTTACATGCTCGGGCCTAAGATTTGACCCAGTGTGAGGCTTCATCCACGGAGGACTCCCCTCCCTTAGAGGCAAGTCAGCCCATCCAGAAAGGGAGGAGCCAGAGAAGTGTGCTGCCTACATCATATAGACAATGAATACCACTACAACACGTAGAAAAACCCACAATACAAATGTGACAATGGGGAAACAGCGCAGGCCAGCATCAGACATAGAGAATGAAGATGACAATTCTGAGGACCAGATAATGACTGAACAACTAATCAACCTCTCAGATAAGGACTTTAGACTAGCAATATGGAAGGTGCTCAACAGACTCCAAGAAACCATGGATCGAGTTGAACAGAACACTAATAAGAACCAAGAAAATATGAAGGCAGAAATGACAAAACTCCAAACTGAAATAACATGTCAACTAACAGGCCTGAAAAACTCAGTAAACGAAGTGAATGACAAAATGGATAAGCTCTGGGACAGGGTATCAGAAGCTGAGAATAGACTTGGTGCTGTGGAAGATGAGATACATAACAATTCCATACAGCAGGAGAGATTGGACAAAAAACTTAAAGCAAATGAGCAGACAATGGAAAAATTAATCAAAGAATGGGAACAGACGAAAATAGAAGTCTATGATAAGATCAACAGAAACAACTTAAGAATCATTGGAGTCCCAGAGACCCAGGAAGAAAATTTCCAGGAAGAATCAACGGTCAAGAACATCATTAAAGAGAAACTCCCAGAGCTAAAGAATATATGTGATCAAATCCTGCATGCCCGAAGAGTACCAACCAAAAGAGACCCCAGAAAAACCACCCCAAGACACATCCTAGTCACAATGACAAATCCCACAGATAGAGACAGAATTCTGAAAACAGCAAGATCAAAAGGGGAAATCATGTTCAAGCAAGCTTCCCTGAGATTTACAGCAGACCTGTCACCAGAAACGCTCAATGCCAGAAAGCAGTGGTGGGATATTGTGACAAGACTGAATGAAATGAATGCTTCACCCAGAATACTATACCCAGCAAAACTCACTTTCCGGTTTGATGGAAGAATACATGGTTTCACAGACAAAAAACAGCTCAGAAACTTCACAGACACAAAACCAGTCTTAAGAGAAAAACTGAAAGACCTAATCTAAGACAAGACTACCCAAAAGACACACCAAATTTTGAAATAAAGATGGCGTTAAATCCCAGGACAATTCTTTCTCTCAACGTCAATGGACTAAATGCACCAGTTAAGAGACACAGAGTGGCTAAATGGATCAAAAAACTCAATCCAACCTTCTGCTGCCTACAAGAAACGCACCTGAATAGTCAGAACAAACATAGACTCAAAATAAAAGGCTGGAGAAAAGTTATCCAAGCAAACAACACCCATAAAAAAGCTGGAGTGGCCATACTAATATCAGATAATGCAAACTTTATACTCAGGAAGGTTGTAAGGGACAAAGACGGACATTTTATATTAATCAAGGGGTACGTAGAGCAGGAAGAATTCACTCTCCTAAACATATATGCACCGAATGAGGGGCCAGCAAAATATTTAATACAACTGCTGACAAATCTGAAAAATAATATCAACAACAACACAATAATTGTGGGGGACCTAAACACGGCTTTGTCAACACTGGACAGGTCAACCAGACTGAAACCCAACAAGAATATACTAGACCTGAGGAGAGAAATGGAAGAAAGAGGCCTAGTGGATATATATAGGACACTCCATCCCCAGAAACCTGGATACACATTCTTCTCCAATGTACATGGGACATTCTCCAGGATAGACTACATGCTGGCACATAAAACATACCTCCATAAGATCAAGAGGATAGAAATTTTGCAGACTACCTTCGCTGACCACAAGGCTCTGAAATTATTTGTGAACTCCAAAGGGACTCAGAAGAAACACTTTAACACCTGGAAGTTAAACAGCCTCATGCTCAATAACCAGTGGGTCCGAGATGAAATCAAGGAGGAAATAAAAAGGTTCCTGGAAACAAATGACAATAAAGACACAAACTCTCAGAACTTATGGGACACAGCAAAAGCAGTACTGAGAGGAAAATTTATAGCTTTGCAAGCACACATCAGGAAGGAAGAAGGAGCTTACCTGAGTAGCTTAATGACACAGCTAATAGAACTAGAAAATGCTCAACAAAAGGACCCAAGAACAGGAAGACAGAAGGAAATAACAAAGCTGAGAGCAGAAATCAACGAAGTGGAAACTCAAAAAACAATCCGAAAGATCAACGAAAGCAGAAGTTGGTTCTTTGAAAAAATAAACAAGATTGATAGACCACTGGCAAACCTAACAAAGAAAGAGAGAGAGAGAAACTTGATAACTCGTATCAGGAATGAAAAAGGAGAGATCACTACTGATATGACAGAGATTCAAAGGGTAATCAGAAACTACTTTGAAAAACTCTACGCCACTAAAAATGAGAACCTGGAAGAAATGGATAAATTCTTGGACTCTTATAATCTTCCACGGTTGAAGGAAGAGGATGTAGCATATCTAAACACCCCCATCACCATTGATGAAATTAAAACAGTAATCAAATGTCTGCCGAAAAACAAAAGCCCAGGTCCAGATGGATTCACTAATGAATTCTATCAAACTTTCCAAGAGGAACTACTGCCAATCTTGGCAAGACTCTTTCATGAAATTGAACAAACAGAAACACTTCCAAATAGCTTTTATGAAGCCAACATCACCTTGATACCTAAACCAGACAGAGACGCTACCAAAAAAGAAAATTACAGACCAATATCACTGATGAATGCAGATGCAAAGATCCTCAACAAAATCCTGGCAAATAGGATTCAATGCCTCATTAAGAAGATCATCCACTACGATCAAGTAGGTTTCATCCCAGGAATGCAAGGCTGGTTTAACATCCGTAAATCTATCAACATAATACACAACATCAATAACAAGAAAAATAAAAACCACATGATCATATCAATAGATGCAGAGAAAGCATTTGATAAGGTCCAACACCCATTCTTGATCAAAACTCTCAGCAAGATGGGAATGGAGGGAACCTTTCTCAATATAGTGAAGGCCATCTACCACAAGCCAGTGGCAAATATTATCCTCAATGGAGAAAAACTAAAAGCCTTCCCTCTAAATTCTGGCACAAGACAAGGCTGTCCTCTCTCACCACTCCTATTCAACATAGCACTGGAAGTACTTGCTATAGCGATTAGGCAAGAAAAGGATATCAAGGGAATCCAGATAGGAAAGGAAGAAGTCAAGCTCTCACTGTTTGCAGATGACATGATACTCTACTTAGAAAACCCTAAAGACTCTATCAAAAAGCTTCTAGAAACAATAGACTCATATAGCAAGGTGGCAGGCTACAAAATTAACACACAAAAATCAATGGCCTTTCTATACACCAACAGTAATAAAGAAGAAATGGACATTAAGAAAACAACCCCATTCACAATAGTACCACACAAACTCAAATATCTTGGAATCAACTTGACTAAATATGTGAAGGACCTATACAAAGAAAACTATAAAACTCTGCTCCAAGAAATAAGAGAGGACACACGGAAATGGAAACACATACCCTGCTCATGGATTGGCAGGATTAACATCATCAAAATGTCAATACTCCCCAAGGCATTATACAGATTTAATGCCATCCCTCTAAAGATACCCATGACATTCTTCAAAGAAGTGGATCAGACACTTTTGAAATTCATTTGGAACAATAAACACCCTCGAATAGCTAAAGCAATCATTGGGAAAAAGAATATGGGAGGAATTACTTTTCCCAACTTTAAACTGTACTACAAAGCAACAGTTATCAAAACAGCATGGTATTGGAATAAAGATAGGTCCTCAGATCAGTGGAATAGGCTTGAATACTCAGAAAATGTTCCCCAGAGATACAACCATCTAATTTTTGATAAAGGAGCAGGAAATCCTAAATGGAGCAGGGAAAGCCTCTTCAACAAGTGGTGTTGGCACAATTGGATAGCCACTTGCAAAAAATTAAACTTAGACCCCCAGCTAACATCATGTACAAAGGTAAAATCCAAATGGATTAAAGACCTCGATATCAGCCCCAAAACCATAAGATATATAGAACAGCACATAGGCAAAACACTACAGGACATTACAGGCATCTTCAAGGAGGAAACTGCACTCTCCAAGCAAGTGAAAGCAGAGATTAACAGATGGGAATATATTAAGCTGAGAAGCTTCTGCACCTCAAAGGAAATAGTGCCCAGGATACAAGAGCCACCCACTGAGTGGGAGAAACTATTCACCCAATACCCATCAGATAAGGGGCTAATCTCCAAAATATACAAGGCACTGACAGAACTTTACAAGAAAAAAACATCTAACCCCATCAAAAAATGGGGAGAAGAAATGAACAGACACTTTGACAAAGAAGAAATACGCATGGCCAAAAGACACATGAAAAAATGTTCCACATCACTAATCATCAGGGAGATGCAAATCAAAACAACGATGAGATACCACCTCACACCCCAGAGAATGGCACACATCACAAAGAATGAGAATAAACAGTGTTGGCGGGGATGTGGAGAGAAAGGAACTCTTATCCACTGCTGGTGGGAATGCTGTCTAGTTCAACCTTTATGGAAAGCGATATGGAGATTCCTCCAAAAACTGGAAATCGAGCTCCCATACGATCCAGCTATACCACTCCTAGGAATATACCCTAGGAACACAAAAATACAATACAAAAACCCCTTCCTTACACCTATATTCATTGCAGCTCTATTTACCATAGCAAGACTCTGGAAACAACCAAGATGCCCTTCAACAGATGAATGGCTAAAGAAACTGTGGTACGTAATATACACAATGGAATATTATGCAGCTGTCAGGAGAGATGAAGTCATGAAATTTTCCTATACATGGATGTACATGGAATCTATTATGCTGAGTGAAATAAGTCAGAGAGAGAGAGAAAAACGCAGAATGGTCTCACTCATCTATGGGTTTTAAGAAAAATGAAAGACACCCTTGTAATAATAATTTTCAGACACAAAAGAGAAAAGAGCTGGAAGTTCCAGCTCACCTCAGGAAGCTCACCACAAAGAGTGATGAGTTTAGTTAGAGAAATAACTACATTTTGAACTGTCCTAATATTGAGAATGTATGAGGGAAATGTAGAGCCTGTTTAGGGTACAGGCGGGGGTTGGGTGGGGAGGAGGGTGATTTGGGACTTGGGTGATGGGAATGTTGCACTGGTGATGGGTGGTGTTCCTTTTATGACTGAAACCCAAACACAATCATGTATGTAATCAAGGTGTTTAAATAAAAAAAAATTAAAAAAAAAAAAAGAAAATAAAAAAAAAAAAAAAGAAATACTTGGAAATCCTATCAAACCTAGTGGATCACGTCAGCCATGATGTTTTCTACACACACAAGGTTAGAGAGGCTGTTTTCCATTCTTCTCTGGCCTGATTTCGTTGAGCTAAAGAATAATCAGGTGAGATAGTACAATGGGTAAGGTGCTTGCCTTGCATGGGGCCCATCCATGTTCATTCCCCAGCAACACACGCAGAGCCCTGGGCATAACCCCTGAGCACAGCCAGGTGTGACCGAAATTGTTTTAAAAAGTAAATCAGAATCTGCAACTATAAAATAGTGGCTTTGACAGTATTATAAACTATGATACCTCAATTAAAAAACAATTCTCCTCTGTTTTTGTTCTTTGTTATTTTTCTTTTTTGTTTTGTTGTTGTTGTTGTTGTTGTTTTAGAGCCACACTTGGTGGTGCTCAGGAGTTACTACTGGCTCTGTACTCAAAAATCACTCATGACAGGCTTGGGAAGCCATATAGGATGCTGGGGATCAAACCGGGTCCGTCCCAGGTCGGCAGTGTGCAAGGCAAATGCCCTACTGCTTGTGCTATCACTCTGACCCCTGTTGTTATTTTTCTTAAAATAAATTAAATCGGATCGGAGAGATAGCATGGAGGCAAGGCATTTGCCTTGCATGCAGAAGGACTGTGGTTCGAACCCTGGCATCCCATATGGTCCTCCGAGCCTGCCAGGAGTGATTTCTAAGCCAGGAGTAAAGCCAGGAGTAACCTCTGAGCGCTGCTGGGTGTGACACCAAAAAAAAAAATTAATTCTTGGGTCCATAGACATAGCACAGCAGGTAGGGCATTTGCCTTGCATGCAGCAGATTTGTGTTTGTTATCCAGCATGCCATATGGACCTCTGTGCCTGCCAGGAATAATTTCTGAGCACAACCAGGTATGGCCCCCGAACCCATAAAATTGATTAATTAACTAATTATTAATAAAAGAATAATCACAGGACATTTTTAAATATAAATTATCATAAATCTCAATTTAAACATGGCTACTTAGAGGGAGGTAACCCACACAGAGCTAAGAATTGCATTTTGTTTGCTTTTGTTTGGGGGCCTGACTCTCACTCAGGGGTTACTCCTGCTCTCTGCTCAGAATTTACTCTGGCAGGCTGGGGGGTCACATGAGATGCTGAAATCGAACCCGGGTCAGTCTTGAGTAAGGCAGACACCTTATTCATTGTGCTATCGCTCAGACTGCTAAGTGGTAGGCTCCTCATACGTGTAACCCACCCTGGGGAAATGGGTGTGGAGCAGGGGTCACTGCAGGAAATAAACCAGGCCAAGCTTGAGAGAGTAAAACACACATGGACGGGAGTTTTCTGCCTCATTGATAGAGAGCGCTGCCCACCAGAGCCACAGTTTTTATGGACCGAGACCACTCCTGATCAGGGAAATAATGACAAAAGGCCCATCTTGAGCCAATCCTGCCCAGGTATGCTTTAGACATGTACAACAAGATGGTAAGTAGAAAAATCTCTGTTTTGGGGTGAAAATAAATTGAAAACAAATACAAAGAAGCCAGAGATAATCTATATTTTGGGTGAAATCAAATTGTAACAGTTAAAACTTACAATCAAGTTTTAAGTTGAAGTCAATAATCCAACACCTAAGAGTTGCATTATTTTATTTTTTCACTCCAAAATCTATGCTTAGAGTTTGTATTAATTTTCATATCTCTCTCTCTCTCTCTCTCTCACACACACACACACACAGAGAGAGAGAGAAGAGTTATATGACTTATACACCACAGCCCCAAGAGAGGAATCTATCAGCAAGTATTTATTAAGTAAGCCCTTGTGCTGCTCAGTGAGATGAGAAAATACAAAAGAAACAAAAGTTGTAATTCTCATCCTGGAGGGATTCACTGAATAATCAAAGATTAAAAAATCAACCTGTTGGGTAATTATTAAAGAATGGGGGAAAAATCATTAAAAAGCTAAGTGTATGTGTCTGAAAAAGGCAATCACCGGACTTCCCAAGTTGAGCTCAAGAAACAAATGCCAACTTTCACTCCAGGCTGGGTTAGACCCCACCAAGGACTAACCTGAGTCTGGGCATTATAACCTGAGTCCCAGCGAATGGTCTTTTGATCCATTCTGCCCAAGGACAACCCCCCCCCTTCTACCACATGGTCTTTTTATCCTTTTTTAGGGTGTATCAAATTGGCAGTAGTCATAAGATGGGAGTATAGTTTTACAAAAGTTTCAGACAGAGGGTAAAACCTGGCTGAAAATAAATCCTAATAATTCCTCACACCCTGTTGTCATCAACATCCATCCCTGATGTTCTGGATAATACCTTATGTGTATGAATTTAAGGAACTGGGAAAGAAACTACTGAAAGAGTTTAAGTAGAAAAATGAAAGCCACCCATAAAAATCACCTTATTTTTATAAGCAAGGTTTGTAAACAAAGCCTTTTCATACTAGCTTAAGCAGAAAATGAATTTATTAAAGATTTGTCAGTAAGACAAAGGTAGTCACCATGTTTGCTCATGGCCAGCTCCATAGACTCACTCTTTTTTCAAAAGAGATGTAAACCAAGCTGTGATTAATCATGGTACACCAGCCAAGCAGCAGAGAGCTGGCCATCTCAGGAAGAGAGGGTGAGCAAGCCCCCACTCTGCTGAAGCCATGCCTGCTGCATCCATCACCCAAAAGCAACATTTTGCTGACGGCCCTGCTTCAGTACCACTCTAGGATTCTCTTCCGGGACATCAATCTGACCAAGCTGCAGAATGCAGATTTCGAAGCTGATATCTCCAGGGCTATGTGACACCCTCCCTCATATCTTCTTCTTCCAGGAGGCCTGGCAGCTGAAAACATATCCCTAAAAGCCACAGTATCAGTAATAGTGCTTTGAATTTCTGGACAACTACATTTGCTTGATGCTGTCATCCTGATAGGAGCACAATTTAACAGAAGGGACAGCTAACCTAAAGAGCTTACTAACCTTCTGCCATTGTATTAATGACTTCATAGGAGATACAATAATTTTCACAAATGTGCTTGCTACTGTACTTTTTTCTCTATTTTTAATCTTTCTTTTCTTCTCTTTTTTATTTTTTTTTCTTTCTATTCTTTTATTTTTAATAACTCTGCTCCCATTTATCTGCAAACAATTATAGTCAACTATGTCAACTATGTGATGCATTTTCTTTAAATAAAGTATATTAAAAAGAATAAAAGATGATGTGCTGCATACTGTGCTTATGGATTGGCAGGATTAACATCATTAAAATGGCAATACTCCCCAAAGCATTGTACAGATTTAATGCGATCCCTCTAAAGATACCCATGACATTCTTCAAAGAAGTGGATCAGGCACTTTTGAAATTAATTTGGAACAATAAAACACCCTAGAATAGCTAAAGCAATCATTGGGAAAAAGAATATGGGAGGAATTACTTTCCCCAACTTTAAACTGTACTACAAAGCAATAGTTATCAAAACAGCATGGTATTGGCCCTCAGATCAGTGGAATAGGCTTGAATACTCAGAGAGTGTTCCCTAGACATACAATCACCTAATTTTTGATAAAGGAGCAGGAAATCCTAAATGGAGCAAAGAAAGCCTCTCCAACAAGTGGTGTTGGCACAACTGGCTAGCCACTTGAAAAAAATTGGACTTAGACCCCAGCTAACATCATGTACGAAGGTTAAATCCAAATGGATGAAAGACCTCGATATCAGACCCAAAACCATAAGATACATAGAACAACACATAGGTAAAACACTCCAGGACATTGAGACTAAAGACATCTTCAAAGAAGAAACTGCACCCTCCAAGCAAGTGAAAGCAGAGATTAACAGATGGGAATATATTAAACTGAGAAGCTTCTGCACCTCAAAAGAAATAGCGCCCAGGATACAAGAGCCCCCACTGAGTGGGAGAAACTATTCACCCAATACCCATCAGACAAGGGGCTAATCTCCAAAATATACAAGGCACTGACAGAAATTTACAAGAAAAAAACATCTTATCCCATCAAAAATTGGGGAGAAGAAATGAACAGACACTTTGACAAAGAAGAAATACAAATGGCCAAAAGACACATGAAAAAAAGCTCCACATCACTAATCATCAGGGAGATGCAAATCAAAACAACTATGAGGTACCACCTCACACCCCAGAGATTGGCACACATCACAAAGAATGAGAACAAGCAGTGTTGGCGAGGACGTAGAGAGAAAGGAACTCTTATCCACTGCTGGTGGGAATGCCATCTAGTTCAACCTTTATGGAAAACAATATGGAAATTCCTCCAAAAACTGGAAATCGAGCTCCCATATGACCCAGCTATACCACTCCTAGGAATATACCCTAGGAACACAAAAATACAATACAAAAACCCCTTCCTTACACCTATATTCATTGCAGCACTATTTACCATAGCAAGACTCTGGAAACAGCCAAGATATCCTTCAACAGATGACTGGTTAAAGAAACTGTGGGACATATATACAATGGAATATTATGCAGCTGTCAGTAGAGATGAAGTGATGAAATTTTCCTATACATGGATGTACATGGAATCTATTATGCTGAGTGAAATAAGTCAGAGAGAGAGAGAAAGACGCAGAATGGTCTCACTCATCTATGGGTTTTAAGAAAAATGAAAGACATTCTTGCAATAATAATTTTAAGGCACAAAAGAGAAAAGAGCTGGAAGTTACAGCTCACCTCATGAAGCTCACCGCAAACAAGGATGAGTTTAGTTAGAGAAATAACTACATTTTGAACTATTCTAATAATGAGAATGTACGAGGGAAATAGAAAGCCTGTCTAGAGTACAGGCAGGGGGTTGGGTGGGGAGGAGGGAGATTTGGGACATTGGTGATGGGAATGTTGCACTGGTGATGGGTGGTGTTCTTTACATGACTGAAACCCAAACACAATCATGTATGTAATAAAGTTGGTTAAATAAAAAAAAAGAAAGAAAGAAAGAAAAAGGTGATGTGCTGGAACGATAGCACAGCGGTAGAGCATTTGTTTGCCTTGCACACAGCTGACCCAGGATGGACCTGGGTTTGATCCCCCAGTGTCCCATATAGCCCCCCAAGCCAGTAGCGATTTCTGAGTGCATAGCCAGGAGTAACCCCTGAGCATCACCGGGTGTGGCCCAAAAACCAAAAATAATAATAATGAAGTAAGTAAAAATAAAAGAGTAGTCAGTCCTGGAACCAAAGCCATAATACATCATAGAGGGCACTTGACTTGCAGAGACTGTCATGTGTAACATTAAAAAAAAAAAAAAGAAAGACTATTCAATTCTTTCTTTTCAGGAAGTTCAGGCTCAAAGACTAAATCATCCAAACGTGATTTATTCAGGCCCAGGGAGATAGTATGAAGTTAAGGCTCTTGCCTTGCATGTGGCCAACCCAGGTTCAATCCCCATAGACCCACTGGGTTCTTTCACCAGATTCACACACAATGCATATGAGGTTCTTGGATCTTACAAAGCCCAACTTCTTAATGTTCAAGGTGAATCAGCACAGGGATTACTCTTGTGGCCCCATTATGCACCCCACCCCTCATCCCAATCTATGATCAACTTGTAAACTTCAAATGCAGTCCAACCAAAAATGAAAGATCAAAAACCCAATAAACAGGCCAAGCCTGGTCAATGTTTATATAGAAATGGAAACAAGTAAGATTCCTCCAATTCTGCAAACTGTGACTCAGGAGAGTAAGAGAGAGCCTTAGTGGCAGCGCAAAAGATAGGAAGGACTTGGGGTTTGAAATAGGACAACACAATCCAAGGAAAACTTTCAAATCTAGTTAAGAAAAAGGTAGGATCACACTTTGGAGGTAGGTGAGGTGAATTTGAAACAAGAGAGATGGAAGTAAGTAATAAAACATTGAGACTGGAGAAACAGAGCAGGAGACTAGAAGGACATCACATAATTACATTGGGTATCTTTTTATTGTTTTGGGGGTGAGGGAGATCACCCAAGAATAAATATATTTTAAAGCTCCCCCAAGAAACTCTAATGTGCAGTTAATGGCAAAGACAGACCATGGGTCTAGGAGGGCTCTGTGTGTTGTTTCATTATGAGGGATAGGCTGACACAGGAAGTGTTGGACTAAGTTGTCCATCCACTAAGCACTACTCTGATCCCTTAGCACTCCCCTTATCTATGTAACTGCTCCTGGCTGTGCAGCGCAGCCTTCTTATCTTTATTGCTGTATCCTCCTTCCCCTCACTACAGCAGAAGTTCAGGGTTATTCTTATGAACTCCCCAAGACCCCAAGGAAACTTCCTGTCCTCACGTCATTGAGACGAGCCCAGCCTCTCTGTATCATGCCATCCTGCCATTTGACGGCTTCAGGAGGAAGGAACCGCGGCTCCCCCTCAGACCTTAGGAATATTAGGGGTTTTTTGGGGGGTGGCTACATTCAGTGACGCTCAGGGTTTACTCCTGACTATGCACTCAGAAATAGCTCCTGGTTTAGGGGACCATGTGGGACACCAGGGGATCAAACCACGGTCTGTCCTAGATCAGCCACGTGCAAGGCAAATGCCCTACTGCTGCACCACGGCTCCAGCCCAGGAATATTAGTTTTACCCAATAAAAAAAAAATCTGCTTGAGGTAGTCGCATCTCAGTTTAATGGTGACTGGCTGCCTCAGGAACCTGGGTCTACTTCTGCTGAATCCATTGGTTCTGCCTTGCTTGCTGCCTAAATTAACCTCATCTTCAAGATAACTGCAATCTAATCCAGTTTGCTCTACAAGCTACAAAGACCAGAAAGAGAACTGGGTCTCACTACTTGTTTATTTGTTTACTCATCTGTTTGTTTGTTTTTAGGTCATGCCCAGTGGTACTCAGGGTTGCTTCCTGGCTCTGCACTCAGGATTCACTCCTGGAAGTCTCAGGGGACCATATTGGGATGGGATCAAACCCTGTATGCAAGGCAAGCATCCTAATTACCGTAATATCTCTCTGATCCTCAAAGGGTCTCATCATTCATATGAAATATGAATTGCTGAAATATGCTTGCTGAAATATGTCTGACCAATCAAAACTTTTAGACACCTCTTCTTAAACCAACTCTCTAGAAAGGGACAGAATGACCCTAGCTATCTATGAACCATTGGTTCTAAATTTGGGAATGTCACGGGAGATTTTCTTCTTGAGAGTCATTTCAAATGCCATGAGGGACCAGAGAGCTAGTACAGGGGTTCAGGAGATATTTGCTTGCACGAGGATGACCTCAATTCAATTTCTGGCACCACAAACAGACCTCCTGAACATCCCAACTTAGTACAGGCATAAGCCCTGAGTGCCACTAAGTGTAGCCTCCAAACAACACACACACACACACACACAAAAACACACACACACATGTTTCATAAGTGGCATTCTCAGTTGCTTTGAATGAAATTGAGGAAATACTGGCAGAAACAATACTCAGCATCCTACCACCCAAAATAGCCCCTCCAGACAACAAAGAATGTTCTAGCCCCAAATGTCAATAGTGCTAATACAAACTAGGACTGGCAACCTTGGAGCTGACAATGGACTGTTCCTGAGTCATCTGGTAGATCCTAAACAATATTGTGTCTGGCAGATAGTCCGGGCAGATGCTTTAGAAATTGAAAGTCTGGGGCCGGAGAGATAGCATGGAGGTAGGGTGTTTGCCTTTCATGCAGAATGTTGGTGGTTTGAATTCCGGCATCCCATATGGTACCCTGAGCCTGCCAGGAGCAACTTCTGAGCATAGAGCCAGGAGTAACCCCTGAGCAAAGCTGGGTGTGACCCAAAAAAAAAAAAAAAAAAAAAAAGAAGTTGATTGAAAGTCTATACATGATAGATTATATCCAGAACCCATGAGACTAGTATTCCTTCTTATATATCATTGAAATATAACACTATATTCTATTTCACAATACTCTATATTGGAGATTTGCTCACAAGTCAACCTAAGATAGAGAATGTCTTTCTTTTACTTCATGGCATGATTGCCATCTGTGAGTCGCCTGAGATTTGAACCCAAGGACTCTTCCTCTCTAAAGAAACCCAGCCTCTCTCTTGAGCATGAATCTCATACTCCCTTTTTCTCACTCTCTTTGGCTTCTAAAAATCAAACATTTATGGAAAAAATGTATTTTTGTATACATTTAACATTTATATAAATGCCACCATAACATGTCAGGTTAATAATCATTACCACACCAGTGAGATGATTCCAAGGGTGGGAGCACATGATTATATTTGGGAGCCTCTAGCTTGAAGCCTGGCACCCCAGGGTCCTTCTAAACTCCACCATCCCTGGGAGAAGCTCCCACAAAGCATCATGCCAGGAATAGCTTCTGAGCATAGCTGGATACTATTTTGCACAAGCCCCAAACCACAACCAAACACACCTAAATACAAATAGTGACAAGTTATTTTCCCTGGGATGAACACCTTAAGCAGCTTCAAATATATAATATTATTCACTGTAGTTACCAGACTAGATAGCCCCAGGAATTATTTTATTACTGGAGTTTACACCTTTGTTTTCCTTTGCTCGCTCTCCATGCACACCCAGTGGTAATTTGAGGTTACTCCAAATTAATTTGTGCTCAGTGGTCACTCTCAGTAGTGTTCAGGGGACCATATGAAGCTGAGGATTGAATCCAGGCCTCCGACATGCAAGCTCTGCCTTCAGCCCATTGAGCTGTCTCACTGGCATCCCTAACATTTTTACTCTATTTCTCCACAACCAGAAGGCTGAAACTCAAAATAACTATAGGAACTTGCTCACTGGTCAGTCCAAAAACTTTACAAATTTGTTTCCCTGAATCATATAAAGAACAAGTAAAATCATGGTGGGTAGGTTTTCAGCCATTGGGGAAATGGGGGGCTGGCTGCTCCCTCATGCAACAGTGGTTGGTCTTTCGAGGAGACATGGATGTTCAGGGAGGCAAGATAAAAGTTTCAGCTTAAACAGCCAGAACAATACATCCCTGTTCTTGATTTTTCTTTTATCTTTATTTTTTTGTGGATACAATTATTTATTTAATATCTCTTTGGCCCAATAACAAAACAATTAATTACAGGAACCAACTCCTGAGGGCCAAGAACAGGATTGATCTAATATACTAGGAATTGTGTAAGCTGGCAGATTTGATTAAGACTTTGGAAAGAATTTGGTGACACCAGCAAATGTCAGGTACTACTTTCGGCTCAGTGCTTGCTTTTGGCAGTGCTCTGGGGACCATGAAGTAGGAGGCCTAGGCCTCCTGCACACAAAACATGTGCTCAGACTGTGCAATCTCCCCAGCCCCTCAGGAAAGACCTTCTGGACTTATTGGTGTTTACCGCACAGGCACGGATTTCTGGTGTCATGTGGATACACTGCCTCTGAGGTGTATGGCAGTTGGTTTCCATGCCAACAGAACATAAGACTTGAAGTTGAGGCCATTTGCCCCATGGCTCACATAGTTATAAGCTATTGTCATAACCTGTGGTAATAATAATTCTAATCACAAAATACTTCTAATTCTTCCTCTCTGAGTTCATGATTGGGTAGCATAGACCTGTCCCCTTCAACTTAAAAGTACTGGGAGGCTAAAGTGATAGTATAGTAGAAAGGGCATTTGACTTGCATGTGGTCTACCTGGGTTCCATCCCCAAAATTCCATATGATCCCCAAGAACCATAATAATTCTAGTAATGATTCCTGAGTGCAAGGCCAGCAGTAATCCCTAAGAACTGTTGGGTGTAGCCCCAAAACTAAGCCAAAGTAAATGTACTTTGTAAAGTAAAAGTGACTTGTTTTGGCCAATGCAACACACACACACACACACACACACACACACACACACACACACACACACACACCCAGTGAGTACACCAATGAGTTTTTTTTCTTTTTTTTCTTTTTTTTTCTTTCTTTTAATAATATTTTAGTTAAATATTTACATAGCATCGGGGGGATTCCCATCACCAAATTGTCTTCCCTTCACCTCCGTTTTTGTCCTATCTCCCATATCCACTTCCCTCACCCCCAGGGCTGCTAGAATATGTGGTCCCCTATGTACCTATCCTACCACATAGTAGTCTTGCATCTGATTGGTCAAGGTGTCTCCCTAATTTCCCCCTCTAACTGGGAGGTAGGCCTAGCTAGTTAAGTTTGCGTGGTTTGGTCTGAAGAAGAGAAAAGTAGTAAACTGGGGTAAAAGTCTAATACTCCAAAAGTGGGCAGAGTCCTTCTAGAGGTTCTCATCATCGATTTGGGGGGCGATGAAGAAAAAAAAAAAGAAACATTCCATCCGTACAAAAAAAACAAAACAAAACAAAACAAAACAAAAAGTGTCCATTATCCAGTGAGGACTCCAACAATAATGGTAAGCACCACACATGCACAAAACAAAAACAAAAACAAAAACAAAAAAACAAACAAACAAAACAAAACAAAAAATGTGGACTGCTACTTGAAACTGGTCTTACTCCCAAAAATAGCCCCAAGGCAAGATCTCTTCCAGGACCTCCCTGCCGCAAACCATTTGCCAATCTGAAGAAGGTCAGGGGGCGTGATGGAAAAGTGCTGGAGAACCCACACACCACAAGAAAAACCCAAAAGACAATGAGAAAAATTGTACTTCCAACATAAGCATAAGATCTGTATTACACCACCCCTTTACTTGCTTTTCCCCAAATGTAAAGTAGTCTATTGCATCACTTTGGTCCTTTAAATACTTCCTTATTTCGTTGTTTTTTGTTTGTTTGTTTGTTTTTGTTTTTTTTGTGTGTGTGTTTTTGTGTTTTTGTTTTTTTTTGTCTGTTTTGTTTTTTTTACTATAGAGTTTTTTGGTTTTTTTTTTTTTTTTTTTTTTTTTTTTTTTGGTTTTTGGTTTTTGGGCCACACCCGGCGGTGCTCAGGGGTTACTCCTGGCTGTCTGCTCAGAAACAGCTCCTGGCAGGCACGGGGGACCATATGGGACACCGGGATTCGAACCAACCACCTTTGGTCCTGGATCGGCTGCTTGCAAGGCAAACGCCGCTGTGCTATCTCTCTGGGCCCTACTATAGAGTTTTTAAATGTGTCTGTCCTACACATACATATGAGAACACATATATTCTTATTCCTATATATATATATATATACTTATTATTTTTTTCTTCTTTTTTTTTACCTTCTTTGGGTATGTGACCTGTTTTTGTTTTCCCCTTTGTCCACCCCCAAAGACACCGACAATATAATGAATGTAGCGCCATTTCCCCCTGCAAAGGCACATTAAAAAAAAGGGGGAAATCTTACATACAAAAAAGAGCTCCTATCTACTAGAGATGGGAACTCATAGTTGTTTACAATACAGGGATATCTCCTACCTGGAAAAAATGTCATGTGGAATCAACCAATGAGTTTTATCTATCATGAAAGCACATAGTGTCTCTTAGGTCTAGGTCCTTAAGTGAACAGGGCATTGAGCAGATTCTCATGAACTTGTGATGTGCAATATAATCAAGAACTAACCTTTGTGGTCTGGAAAGACTTGGTGAGGAAAGGCCTTTCATGTTTGGGTTAGATTCCCTGCACTATATGTGATCCCCTGAAAACCACTAGGGGGAGAGAATGAGAGAGAGAGAAAGAGAGAGAGACAGAGAGACAGAGACAGAGAGAGAACAGAGACAGAGAGAACAGAGACAGAAAGAACAGAGACACACAGAGAGAGAACAGAGACACAGAGAGAGAAAAGAGAAAACTTTGTAGTTCTAAGCCACTAAGGTCATTTGTCACAACAGCATAACCTATCTTACCCCTCTCATCTTGCTGCCCAAACGTTGGTTCCCCTCTAGACATCTGTTTTCCTCCTTCTTCTCCCTGCATTGCTTCCTCTGTCTAATTTCTACTTCTCTTTTTTATTATTATTTTTTTTTTTTTTGGTTTTTGGGCCACACCAGCAGTGCTCAGGGGTTACTCCTGGCTGTCTGCTCAGAAATAGCTCCTGGCAGGCACGGGGGACCATATGGGACACCGGGATTCGAACCAACCACCTTTGGTCCTAGATCGGCTGCTTGCAAGGCAAGCGATCTCTCCGGGGCCTCTACTTTTCACATCTTAATATCTGATGTTCCTTCTGGAGCCCCAATTTTGTGTCAAATAAACCCTCCCAGATTAGTTTCTCCATAGGAAGTTCCCTTTCTCTCTGGAGCTTACCTGAACCATTCTCACCTGAAGATTGGGCAGTGAGATGTGCCCAGAAGTTCCCTTCTCTCTGGAGCTTACCTGAACCATTCTCAGCCTGAAGATTGGGCAGTGAGATGTGCCCAGAACCAACGCTGCTTTTCTGTTCTAGAAAATTCCACTCAGGACTCAAGGCCTGCCCAAGGTCCTTCGTCATTAGCTCACCTCCTAGTGACCCCTATGGCTGGACTCCTAGATATGTGGGTCCTAGTTTTCCTTTCTTTAGTCCTACAGTGACCTTTTCTTTCTTTGTATTCAGGCCTCTCTCTTGAAGGCCCCTAAACTTTGCCTTAACTCAGTGTTCCTTCTGTGAACTGTGACATGATGGAGGGACCAGGAGATACTCAGCAGGTGGGTGGCACTGAATCCTAACAAGTTGGCAAACTAGAGCTTGTTTGGGGGGCACTGAGTGATGTTTTGATCTAAAAAAGGGGATGTTAGATCAAATTTTCTTGCAAGCTTATGTCAAGAAAAGGTTCTCTAATTTCAATTTGTGTTCTCATCTCTTGGGGATCTCATTAAAAAATATATCATAAGTAAATAGAAGATCTCCAGAGGTTTAGATAAAGTTACAAAGGGGAAGTAAGAGCAGTAAGGAAAGATCAGGGAAGAAGATGCTGTGTTACATGTGGAGCTTTTACATCCATTGATTTTGATATCACATGCATCATGATAAAAGGTGATAAAGTTATAATAATTCTGATCAATATATCACATGTTATCAGCAGTATTTCCAGCAGTTATGTTAGTGTCTACAACATCAAGTTTTTTGTTCCTTAGACTTTACAAACAAGGAACCAAATTAAAAAAAAGAAGTTTAAAAAAGGAAGTAGAAATAGGTGGGGGAAGGGCAGACTGATATTTAATTCTAGAGACTGATGCTTCTAAGCACATAGTGATGAAAGGATCCTGCTTTTCCCAACCACAGGAAGTGGAGAAATAGTCTCCTCTTCTCTCTTTTTTTTTTTCTAAGGGGTATGGGCCACAACCAGCAGCATTCTAATTCTAATCACAAAATACTTGTAATTCTTCCTCTCTGAGTTTATGATTGGGTAGCATAGACCCAATTGGTAGCATAGATAGTACAGTAGGAAGGGCATTTGACTTGCATGTGGTCTACCTGGGTTCCATCTCCAAAATTCCATATGGTCCCCAAGAACCATAATGATTCTGTAATGATTCCTGAGGTACAGGACAGGCAGTAATCCCTAAGAACCGCTGGGTATAACCCCAAAAGCAAACCAAAGTAAATGTACTCAAGTGACTTGTTTTGGCCAATGCAAAACACACACACACACACACACACACACACACACGCACGCACGCACGCACGCACGCACACACACACACACACACACACACCAATAAGTTTTTTTTTTGTTTTTGTTTTTGTTTTTGTTTTTTGGGCCACACCCGTTAGATGCTCAGGGGTTACTCCTGGCTACGCGCTCAGAAATTGCCCCTGGCTTGGGGGGACCATATGGGACGCCGGGGGATCGAACCGCAGTCCTTTCCTAGGCTAGTGCTTGCAAGGCAGACACCTTACCTCTAGCGCCACCCCGCCGGCCCCAACCAATAAGTTTTATCTATCATGAAAGCTCAGAGTAAGCGTCTCTTAGGTCTAGATCCTTAAGTGAACAGGGCATTGAGCAGATTCTCATGAACCTGTGATGTGCAATATAGTCAAGAACTAACCTTTGGGGTCTGGAAAGACCATCTGAGATGACATGAATCCAACCCAGGTCAGCTGCATGCAAGGCAAAGGCCCTACCCGTCATGTTCTTGCTCCAGCCTCTGGCCTCTTCTTTTCTTTGGGTTTTTTGCAGTCTCAGAGAATATGGCTGAGAACAAAGCTGGAAAGCAGGGGCAGGCTGGCCAGAGGAGCTTACTTGGAGACAGTGGGCTGGAGCTGAGAGACAGATGTAAGCAGAGGCACTGCTAAAGCAGGGGTTACTCCCCAAGATAACTCTCCAGCACCCTCCAGAATGAAGGTATTTGGAAGACAGCACAGCTTTCCGGGCCTGCATAAAGAAGCACCAGTAATGAATTAATTAGGACTAGAAAGACAATACAACTGATAAGATGTTTACCTTGCATGTAACTGAGTCTGGTTCAATCCCAAGTACCCAAGTACTACCAGGAGTGATCTTTAAGTGCAGAGCCAGGAGTAAGCCCTGAATACTGTTAGGTGTGGCCCCCAAAACCAAACAAAAAAATTAGAAGTGGCAGAACATGACAGCTTTGTTTGGGGGCCACACCAAAGGATGTTTAGGACTACCCCCAGCTCTGAGACATTGTTCATGGTAGTACTCAGAGAACCATGTATGCAGTAGAAAGAACTAAACCCAGCCTTTTATGAACTCATCCCACTGTGCTATCTCCCTGGTCCCAGAACATGGCAGCTTCAAAGGCAGAAATGTCAATGAAGATTGAGGAGGGGGAAAAAGACGCTAAGTGACAACCAGAAATACCAATGTTTCTTTGTGTTTGGGTGTTGGATGATTAGACTAAGATAAAGGCTTTACCTTTTCTTGCAGTTTGAATTCACACGCAGGTTAATTAGGCATGTGAGAACCTACTTAGAGAATCATCAGGGCACACAGCTGAGAGCCTGGCAGAGAATGTGCCCCGCCATCAAGCTTGGGTTCTCTCAGTGCTTGGCTCATCTCGCTGCTTGTCTCTCCCTCACTCAGCTCTTAAGAATTTCTCTTTGCTCCGGAAACTTGTGGAATTTATTTAGTGTCTTTTATGCCAAATAATGGCTCAAATCTGAAAACTGACAAATATCCTCTCTACCTTCACAGTGCTCACCTTCTAGGGAGGACATAGGGGGGTACCAGGGATGGGCTTAAGGCAGTGCTTCTCAAATAGGCACGTTTGACCTCGGCAAACACTGTCCTAACAAGCTAAGCCTGCTGTTTATGTCTCTGGATGTCTCTGGAGCTGAGAGTCGCTGTGTCCTGCTTCAAACCCCGCTTCGAAAAGCTATTGCAAAACGTGCTCATTATAGCCATTAATCCAGACATCACCTTTGATTAAAAAAACAGCTCAAATTATTTTATATATTTTTGTTTTGCAAAAGTATTTGTTAAATATTTGCAAAAATATTTGTTAAAGTGTTTTTTAATAAATATACTATTTACAGATGCACAGGGGGCGTGAAAAATATCTTCTTCTTCCTAGGGGGGGGCATGACAGAAAATAAGTGAGAAGCACTGGGTTAAGGACAGAACATGCGTCTTGCACATGTGAGGCCCTGGGTCAGTACCAGCACCACATGTTCTGCTGAGATCTGACTGTAACTCCAGTGGTCCCACTGCCACTGGTTCAGAGCAATGACCTGCCTACTAACAATGGCCACAAGGCTTCCTGAGCACTTTTTGGGAGTACCAACCCCCCCCCCCAAAAGTAGAGAGCGGGGAAAGCATATTGGAAGGGTGACATGGGGTGAGTCTCAGATTCGTAGCAGATTCGGAAAGCTGTGGAGGACAAAGGGCCTCTAGTCTCAGTGGGACACTGAGCATCAGGTGAGCTATGCAGGTCAGTGGATCAGCACTTGGAAGTCACACCGGTGACTGTGTGAAGCAGAAGGTAAAGCAAATAATTGGCTAGTGGGGTAACTGTGGCACCCAGTAAAAGACAAAGGTAGCTTAGGAGAAGATGATGCTTCAAGGAGAAAGAAAATGTTCTTGAGTATTGAATGACTCAAGACATGTTGGGGGCTAGAGAAGAGTTCAAAGGACTGGGCAAATGCTTTGCAGGCGGATCTGGGTCCCCCTCGATCCCAAATGTTCTCCTCAGAGACCCAAAGTGACCTCGAGCACTAAGACAAGAGTAACACCTGAGTGCTGCTTGTGTAGCCCCCAAACAAAAGTTAAAACAGACAAGTTTTGAAGATAGAACTATAGCACTTATGGGCAGATGGACAATGAGCAGTGAAGGAGACCTCCAGGTCTCTGCCATGCATAGAAGCTTGTATGGGACCAGTTACAGACACAGGGAACAGGTAGAATGGGTTCTCTGGCCATGTGGACATGCTCAACTAAAAGACTCAGTTTTATTCTAATGGCGAGGCAAGAGGAAGGTTGATGAGATTTTGATCAGACCTGATATCTCTCTGGGGATAAGCATGGGAGCTCATAGCTAAGGCTGTCTCAGGAAAGGTGGCCCCGGTGCCGAAAGGAGCTTCTTTTTCAGACACTCTTCATCTCCCACACAGGATGAAACATCCTCCACCGAATGTTTATGGAGCAGCTGGAGTCTTCACCTTGGTCCTCAGCAGGACAGACTGAAGTTAAGCTCCCAAATTGATCTGTCTGACAGATCTGTTGTTGGTAGAACCCAGGGCTAGAGAAAAGGGCCATTCCCCGTCTCAGCTCTTTCACATGCAGGAATCCTAGTTGGTCTCTCCTTCCTCTTCTGGACTTCATCACAGGTTGGTTGCATTGGTTTAGAAGACATACAATAACGTTACACTTTGTGTTTTCAAGGATGATGTTTGAATAAATGAGAAGGCTGCAAGAATACATATACACATGTATATGATATTTGATATTTGGTCCACATCCTATAATCTTCTGTCTCTACTCCAAGCTCAGTCCTCAGGAGTCACTCCAAAGGCCTTGGGGTCCAGGGATCAAACCTGGGGTTACCATACATAATGCAGGTATTCCAGCCCCTAAATCACCTCCTTGGTTTGTTTTGTGTGTGTGTTGCTTTGCTTTGTTTATTTGTTTACATATTGCATATTGTTTTGTTTGTTTGGGGACTATATCTAACATACTCAGAACATACTACTGACTCTTTTGCTCTGAGTACCTACTACTGGTACTCAGAGGACCATGTGCAGTGCCAGAGTTGAACCGGAGTCAGCTTTCTTACTATCTCCCAACACTATGTGGGTATTTGAGGGGGGTGTTTTGTTTTGCCATATCCAGCTGTGCTTAGAGCTTACTCATAATTCTGTTCTCAGGGATCACTCCTGGTAGTGCTTAGGTGACGATATGGATTGTCGGGGATGGAACCCACATATATGTGTGTGTGTGTTTATATTTATATGTATATTATTATATATGTATTATATATATATTTGTATGACAAGTGTCTTAACACCCAATGTATTATCTCTCTAGCTATCTGTGGCCAGAGGGATGTTTATTTCTTTAGACTTTCCGTTTGTCTGGGTTCAACCCATCCTGATCTTGAAAGACCAAGAGACCTCAGATAACCAAAATATCAATAGTTTTGATTCTAGAGGGTCCAGATAACCAAAATCTCTCTGGAGAGCTGGCAATGATACTCTCAGTGGAGAATATTGGCTTGGTCTTATTTGTTATATCTAATTTGGGTTCCTGTGGCATAACGGGGAGAAGGGTGTTTGTGTTGTACTTTGGCCAACCCAGGTTCAATCTCTAGCATCCCGTAAGGTCCCCAGAGCTTGCTCAGAGTGATTTCTGAGCTCAGAACCAGAAGTAACACCTGAGTGCCATAGGGCGTGGCCCCCAATCAACAACAACAATAACAAAAGACCCCTTTGAGGGTCAGAGTAATAGTACTGCAGAGTGATAGTAATGCAGGTATTGCAGGCAAGGCACTTGCCTTTATGCTGACAACCTTGGTGTTATCCCTGGCATCCCATATGTTCCCCTAAACCCCACCAAGAGTGATTCCTAAGTGCAGAGCCAGGAGTAAGCCCTGAGCATCACTGGATTTGTCCCCACCAAGACCAAACAAAAACAATATGGGTTCCTTTTAAAGACCTAGAGTTTTTTCACATGGGCCATCTCAGAATAGGTTGAACCCAAAATAAATAAATAAAATAAAAGCAGGGAGGTGAGGGGGGTACACTGGCAATTTTGAGGCTACCCCCAACTCATTCTTCAAGGTTCGCTCCTGGCAGTTAAAAAAATTATTTTAATTGGAGACAACAACTTCAATAACCACACCAAAACAAAGAAATCGACAAAAACTAGATAAATAACTAAAAAAAATTGTTTTGTGCTTTTTTGCCTTTTTTTTTTCTTTTTTCTTCCCTCCTGCACAGGCACAGTAAATATTGGGGTCATTTGAAAAGAAATTCCCTCGGCCTAAGATATACAGGGTTTCTCCACCTTTGATTTATATTGTCATGGGATTAACTATAGACTCCTGTCAGGTTCATTTACTCTCCTCTTTGGTGCTTTTGTGATGTATGGAAGACTTCTGCTCCATCCTGGGTGATAAAATCAGACCTCTGTATCTAGAGATCTCGAAGTCTGCACAGGTCAGGGATTGGAACTTATGATGAAGTCTTTCTTTGTGGTTCTAGAAGTTCTGTTCCCTCAGTGTCATTTTAATCCTTCTTCTGTGGTTGGTGGTCTTGGTCTTTGCGCTGATCCTATTTATATTTTACTTCTTTTTCTTCTTTTTCTTTTCTTTCTTTATGTGCTCTGCCATGTTTTTTATCTCAAGACCATGGCTTTTATGTGGTGCTTATCTTTATTGTTGGAGTGTTCACTGGATATTTTACTTGACACTTCTTTTTGTACTATTGTGGTGTTTTACCTTCCTTTTCCCCTTCATCTCTCAAACCTAGGATGAGAGCCTCCAGAAGGACTCCGCCCATTTTCGGCATATTTGATTTTTTCCCCCAGTTTAGTACCTTTCTCTTCTTCAAACAAAACCACATAACTTGAACTATCTAGTCCCGCCTCCCAATTAGAGCGGGGAAAAAAGGGAGATACCAAGACCAAACAGATGTAGGACCTCTAAGTAGTAAACTAGGCACAGAGGGGACCACTTTTTCTAGCAGCCCTGGGGGTGAGGGAGGAGGATATGGGAGGTAGGACGGGAACGGAGGTGGAGGGAGGACAATTCCGTGATGGGAACTCCCCTGTTTTTATGTTAATATGTACCTAAAATATTATCGTCAATGATATGTAAGCCACTATGATTAAAATAAATATTATATTAAAAATTATTTTAATTGGGGCTAGAGAGATAGCACAGCAGTCGGGCATTTGCCTTGCACACAACCAACCCAGAACAGACTCTGGTTCAATTCCCAGCATCTAGAAAATGGTCCCCTAAGCTAGCCAGAGGCAATTTCTGAGCACAGAGCCAGGAGTAACTCCTGAGCGCCTCCAGGTGTGAACCAAAACAAAAACAAAAAAAAAGTTTTAATTGTTGGCTACATAGATATATTTGATAAAATGGCTTGATTTTAAGATTATCTGGGAAAGGGGTGTGTTAGTTTTAAAAGTTTTTGAGGGGCCCGGAGAGATAGCACAGTGGCGTTTGCCTTGCAAGCAGCCAATCCAGGACCAAAGGTGGTTGGTTCGAATCCCGGTGTCCCATATGGTCTCTCGTGCCTGCCAGGAGCTATTTCTGAGCAGACAGCCAGGAGTAACCCCTGAGTACTGCCGGGTGTGGCCCAAAAACAAAAAACAAAAACAAAATAAAAGTTTTTGAGGGCCAGTTGACATAGTACAACAACATAGTGTCTTGCTTGCAGCTGGCCTGACCTCAATTTCCAGCCCACATATGGTCCCCTGAGTACTGCCAGGAGTGATCCCTTAATACAAAGCCAGGAGTAAGCCTTGAGCACCACCAGAAAATAAAACAAAAACTGGAAACAATGGCCTAGAAATAAAAACAAAATCTATTTGAAAATGGCTAGTCTCAAAGATAAACCTTTATATTATCATTCCAAGTTCCTTGCCCTCACCTTCAGAAGACCCACATCTTAGCCACAAGGCCTACAGCCAAATCACCTACACACTGTTGCCAATAAGACCTTTGATCAGCCCACAAGATGAAGTCAAAGCCCTTAAATTTATTTTTATTACTTTTCCTCATTTCCCTTCTCAAAACATATTGCTTCCCTCTAACAATTTGGTCTCTGTTTTGTTCTGTTGTTTTTGGTTATTTGGGAAGGAAGGACCAAATCTGGTGGTGTCGAGAGGGGCACTCCCAGCACATATCTGTGATATGTGAGGTCATTGCCTTAACCCCTGTCTTGTCTCTGGGGCCCCTGAATGAGACTTTGGGAATTTTTGTAGTCATCATGTCAGCACTTTTATCTCTCTGCTGACCACCCCCAAGCGTTGGCCTCCCATCACGGAAAACATAAGATAATGACCAACCCATCTCTGGTCATTCCTGCCCCTGGTGATCCCCCAGCATCAATGTGTCGGTATGTGGGTACCCATGTTTCTCAGCACACACAGGTTAACCCTTGACTTATGTCAATTCTCTGTAGAACTCAAGAACATTTTATTCTGTTTTCCCCATTTCAATGACACCGACTCCTACATTTGATTCTTGACTTGTACTCTGTGATGCTCCATTACCCCAATCTTCAACCTAGAATGTGCTGTCCTTTTCTGCCTCATTACTCACCTAATTTCAAGGTATTCCTTTGAGGGGTGGGTAGGGACACTCCTAAACAGTGCTCAGGGGATCCAGGTCACTCTTGTGACACTTGATCTACTAGATCAGAAGGCTTGATGTGTCAGAGTTTTTCTGTATCATTTGTGTATTTTTATACCCTTTGAAATTTACATTTTATGGGACCAGAGCGATGGCTCAGTGAGCTGGTTCATGCTTTGCAGGCAAGAGACCTTGTTTAATCCCTGAAAGAGCCCCTGAGCAGTGTCCAGGGTGCCCCCAGCCCAAAGGAAAACAAACATTTTTATTTTATGAGATCTTGATGCACTTCAATGGTGGAACATTGATGACACATTCCTTGCATATGTGAGGTCTTAGGTTTAATTCCCAGCACCTCAATAATAAAAGAAAATGTATAGGTTTTCTTTTTGTCTCCATGTATATGATAGACATTACATTCTTTTTTTTTTTCTTTTCTTCTCTTTTTGGTTTTTGGGTCATACCCAGCAGCGCTCAAGGGTTACTCCTGGCTCTACACTCAGAAATCGCTCCTGGCAGGCTCAGGGGACCATATGGGATGCCAGGATTTGAACCACTGTCCTCCTGCATGCAAGGCAAATGCCTTACCTCCATGCTATTTCTCCAGGCCCAGACATTACATTCTTAATTTGTTTTGTTTTGTTTTTATTGTTGTTGTTTTGTTTTGATTTGGTTTGGTTTTGGGGTCACACCCTGCAGTGCTTAGGGGTTACTCCTGGCTCTGCATTCAGAAATCGCTCCTAGCAGGCTTGGGGGTCCATATGGGATGCCTAGATTCAAATCACTGTTCGTCCTGGATTGGCTGTGTGCAAGGCAAACACCCTACCACTGTGCTATCTCTCTGGTCCTTGTTTCCTTGTTTTGCTTTGTTTTGTTTAATTTTGGGTCATACTTGGTGATGCTCAGGAGTTAGTCCTGGCTCTGAATTTGGAACTTCTCAGAAATTTTATGGAACCCTAGAGAAAGCCAGGGATTGAACTCAGGTCAGCCACGTGCAAGGCAATGCCTTCCCCATGGTGCTATCTCTCTAGCCCTAAACATTACATTCTTATCTGAATTTCTAGCCTCACTACCCACCCTTTCTTCCTTAGTTTAAAAATTGGGGTTCTACTCACAGGCCATCGACATATTCTGACCTAGAGGGCCTCATTGGCACATGCCAGTGTGAGCAGGGTGTCACACTCAGAGGGGCCTGTACTTAGAGTTTAATGGCATGTGATCACTGTGTTGTTGATGTTGTTTTAATTTTCAAAAACTTTATTCATGACATATATTAAAAAACTCCCAGAGCCCAAGTGATAGCACAGCGGTAGGGTGTTTGCCTTGAACGCAGCCAACCTGGGACAGACCCGGGTTTGATTCCGGCATCCCATATGGTCCCCCAATCCTGCCAGGAGTGATTTCTGAGCAAAGTGCCAGGAGTAATCCCTGAGAGCCACCGGGTGTGTCCCAAAAAACAAAAACAACAACAGCAAATCCAAACAAACAAACAAAAAACCCAACCACCTCCCACCCCTAGAAATGAGCTCAAAATAATAAATAAAATCTACTACCCACCTCCCTGTTCCCACTTCCTCCATTCCCTCCAAATAAAAGGGAATAAACAAGCAAAGAAAAAAGTGAAGAAAATGAAAAACAAATAGCAAAACTTCCCCAAATCCTCAAAACAAGGTAGTGCATTTCCCCAGAGGGAGGGGAATTTACACTGGAGCCCTGCAATGAAAGACACTCAAGAGGAGCTGGAGAGATAGCACAGCAGTAGGGAGTTTGTCTTTCATGCAACTGGTCCAGGACAGATAGTGGTTTGAATCCCGGCATTCCATATGGTCCCCATGCCTGCAAGGAGCTATTTCTGAGCACAGAGCCAGGAATAACCCCTGAGCCCTGAGCGCTGAAGGGCGTCACCCAAACACCAAAACCAAGAAAACAAAAAAACAAAAAAAAACAAAAGACACTCAAAACAGAAAAAGGAACACAAAAGGAAACAAAACAGATCACCTGGCAATCTGGAAGGGCAGGGAGCCCAAGTAGAGGTTGGGACAGGTGGGAGACCTGGCAAGACAGGAGTGAGCTAGTGTGAGGGAGAGCAAGGGAGAAAATGGAAGGAAGGTGACAAGCAGAACAGTTTGGTGTTCTTCCAGAGCCCTGTGTAAAAATAAATAAAAAAATAAAAACTAATACCTATGCCTACCTACCCTTCAGCAGTCTGCAAGGGGATGAAGCGGGACAGTGAAACATAGAGAGCAGCTTGTGCAACTGAGTCGTGTCCAAGGCGAGTCCCCAGAGTGAAGGAGCAGCCCCTTCTACCCCATGGGCCTTCTCCTATTCTCCTCACAAAGCAAGACCCTCCTCAGCAGTTAGTTATGGGATTCTCCCTACTTCCACAGTATTTTTTTTTAATATATATATTTTTTCCATCAAGCTCATCTTCTGTTTTTCTTTATTTTTTAATTATTTTTCCCTTCTTTCTTCTTTTTTTCCTCTCTCTCCTATTAGACACTTTTTTATTTTTATTTATTTTTTTTTTTTAGGAAGGGGAATACCATGATGTTGCTCTACCCGGCCCCTGTAGATGCAACCCTGGGAAGCTGGTGTCAAAAGCACTGTAGAGTCAAGAATGAGAATTGCTGTAGTTGGTGGTCTGGGCTCAATATTGGGTTCAAGGGAAAACCCCGTCTATTGTGCAGGGGAAGCAGCAATGGCTTCCAGGAAAGTGGCATAAAGGCCAAAGGCTGAAGGAGTCAACTCTGTTCACCCTTGACCTCCTTGTTATGTGGGCAGGGTAAAGTGGGCGGTTCTGTCCTTGGATAATGGGAACAAGAAGGGAACAGTCACAGAGTCAGGAGGAACAGCAGGGACACATTGTCACCCTTAGAACCAGATGACCCAATAGTTCCAAGTCTTTTTCTCCTCAAAGAAAGAAGTAGCAAAGTTGGAGCAAGCACTATGAAGTCCCAGCCTTCCAGAAGCCTCCCTGGCCCTGTTCAAGAAATCTCTCCAAGGAAAGTCCGCCCTGCACTGCTAGTATGTCAGAGAAAAAGATTTCTCCAGGATTAGTGGGACAGTACAGTGGGAAGGCACTTGCCTTGCAGACAGTCAACCTCAGTTCAATCCCCAGAACTACATAAGTCATGTGAACTCAGGAGAAAACCCTGGGTACAGTATGTGCCGCCCCTCCCAAAACAAAACAAAACAAAACAAAAAGATTTCTCAAAACTTAGATCTGGAAGCCCTTATGTAGAAGCACTTGATTCTTTTGCTAATACAATTCATCGCCCCAACTCAGGAACACTTTAAAACAGGAGTTTTCAGGCTACAAAATGTATCAATACCCCTTGCAAGTAGATTTAAATAACCAAACAGAACTTGGCTCAAGCCCCAGAGTTTCTGATAAAATGAACTTGGGTTGGGGCCTGATAATTTGCGTTTTGAGTTACTAAATTAAACCCAATGTTGCACTTTGAGAAGCCACAGTTCAGAGCCCAGAGTAGTGTAGTTTAAAGGTCTTTGAAAAAAGTCTTCAGACACAGCTTCTTCCAGACTCTATCTGGTTCCCATGCCCCTACCATTGCCTCTTCTATCTAACCTGAGACCATGAAATTCCCCAAACTCTCCTTTTAATTTCACTTGCCCATGCCTTTGTTTTTAAATGGTAGAACCAGGTTAAAAATTAAATAAGAAGCAACTATAATTCTACCACTCAGGGAGAAAAGCCACTGTCCTTTGGATGTATTTACCCAAATTAAGAAAGAACCAAGGGCATTGTCAGTGAGCTACTTTGGAGAGAAGTGACTTTGTATGGTCATTCAGTGACTTTTTCACTACAAAATAAGGCAAGATATTGGGCAAGACTTTTTTCTTTTATTTTTTTCTTTCTTTCTTTCTTCTTTTTTTTTGGAGGGGGCATACCTGGTGACATTCAGCTATGAGTTCAGAAATCACTCCTGGCTTGGGGGACTATATGGGATGTCAGGGATCGAACCGAGGTCAGTCCTGGGTTGGCTGCATGCAAAGCAAATACCCTTCCGCTGTGCTACCACTCCAGCCCAATGGCAAGACATTTTCTCAGGCCAACAGGATTGTCTTCCCAAGGAAAGTTGACCCTTTAAAAACATTTTTTTGCTTGACCTTTATGCCATCATCAAATTCCCTCTCACCACTGAGTTGGCCATGGATAAGATAGAAGACGACAACATACTCATGTTCTTTGTGGATGTCAATACTAACAAACACCAGATTAAGGGGCCAGAGAGATAGCACATCGGTGTTTGCTTTGCAAGCAGCCTACCCAGCACCCAAGGTGGTTCGAATCCTGGCATCCCATATGGTCCCCCGTGCCTGCCAGGAGCTATTTCTGAGCAGATAGCCAGGAGTAACCCTTGAGCACTGCTGGGTGTGGCCCAAAAACAAACACCAGATTAAAAAGGCTGTGAAGAAACTCTATGGCATTGATGTGGCCAAAGTCAACACCTGGATTAGACCTGATGGAGAGAAGAAGGCATATGCTCAACTGACTCCTGACTATGATGCCTTGGATGTTGCCATTAAGATTGGGATCAGCAGTCCAGATGGCTAATCCAAAATACAATTTCTTCCCCCAATAATAAATAAATAAATAAATTATTGATGTGTTCCTATAGGGAACATCAAACATCAAAAAAATAAAGTTGTTCAAAAATTCAAAGTACTATTACTGATACTGGTATGGGAACCAGAGGAGAGTCTGGAAGAAGCTGTGTCTGGAGACTTTTTTCAAAGACCTTTAAACTACACTACTCTGGACTCTGAACTGTGGCTTCTCAAAGTGCAGCATTGGGTTTAATTTAGTAACTCAAAACACAATCATTCTCCTGCACAAAGGAGAATGGGATGGGGGAATGGTGCTCACACTCATACCAAAACCCCCTGGTGATATCAGCCCAAAACCCAGCATACCTGAAGTTTGGGCAGATTGGTGTCCTCAAAGGGCATGGTAGAAGGGTGGTGAGGTGGGGCCATTGTCCATCCCAGTTTCTTAAGATATTTAAGATATTAAATTTAAGATATCATTTAAGATATCCAGAACTATAGGAGGAAATATTTGGTCATTTTTATCTTGCTTATGGTAGTTGATTACACCAACAACAATATATTCCCTTTCATAGCCTAGGCCACCTTGTACGTTATAAAATCCTGAAGTTAAAGCAGACTAGAAGAACACTGGCATTGGTGATGCAGGGACAGTGAGAAAGCCTGTGGTAAACTTTAAAGCACTCCCAGTATAATGGTGAGAACCAGCACACGGTTTTGGAAGTTGGACCTCAGATTCGAAGAGGATTGTTAAATTCAGTTACCTTCAAAAGTTTGTTTTCAAGTCTCTACAATTAAAAGTTCAAAAGGAAAAAAATATTCAGAATGAATTGAATTCTACGGACAGTCAAAAACTCTTTGAAATTCTTCACTGGAACATCTCTACCCATAGTGGGTTTGCTTTGATCAGTTCCTTTAATCTTGCTTTGTGGTGTGGGAGGTATGTGTTGGGAGGAGAGAGAGACAGAGAGAGAAAGAGAGAGCACACTCAGGGAATAGTAGCAAATACAAACTTGAAAACAACCTTTTCCCTATGTCTTTTTTGGGCTTATATGTGGCTCTAGATTCAGGAGTCACTCCTGATACTACTTGGGCCTATGGGAAACTGTGATGGAACCGGCACAATGGCGTGCAAGACAATTGATATTTAAGTATACAATTCAATGGCATTACTTACATTTATAAGGTGGTGCCAACATCACTAGTAACTTTAAAATATCAGTGTGCAAAAGAATTCCTACCTAGTGTAAAATTTGGCTCATCCTGACTATTTAACATCCAAGGCAAATACAAGTTTTGAAGGGAATTAGAAAAAGGAAAGCTGGGGCTGGAGAGATAGCATGGAGGTAAAGCGTTTGCCTTTCATGCAAGAGGTCATCGGTTCAAATCCCAGCATCCCATATGGTCCCCTGTGCCTGCCAGGAGCAATTTCTGAGCATGGAGCCAGGAGTAACCCCTGAGCACTGCCGGGTGTGACCCAAAAACCACAAAAAAAAAAAAAAAGAAAAAGGAAAGCTTTATTTTACATGTTCTCTCCCTGTAGTTCCTCGGTTTAAGGGAACCTTTAAGCTCATCACCTTCCCTCATGTCCTCATCCAGAGAAGTTCTGGGTGGAAACCGAATTGCTCACACAGCCTTCCTGGCCCTGGGCCTCTGCCCTGTGGCTCTCAACAAGTCCAATAAACAACTCACATTGTACCTACAGTACCAGTCTCTTCAGAGCAGCCCTGGCTATGCAGACAGCCTCTCTGTTACACCTGAGATTTGGGCCTCACTATTGGGTAAACTGTTGGGTCATCAGAACCAGTGGGAATATCTAAACAATAACTTTTAGAGTTTGGTCACTGGGCATATCTCACCTACTGAAGCCAGAGTTAGTTAAAAAGCCAAGGATGGTAGCCACACAGATAGTGCAGTGGGTGGGTGTTTGCCTTGCATACGACTGACCCAGGTTCAGTCTCCAGCTCCCTATATGGTCCCTAAGCACTGACAGAAATGATCCTTGAGAGCATCTGGGAGTGTACCTCTCCACAAAGGTCAAAGGTAAACAGTTGAGTCAGTTGAAGGGTGGGGCAAAATGAGGGGAGTTATAGGTAGTAGCTGGGCTCCTCAGGACCTTGAAATCCATATTAAAGAGTCTGTCCTAATTTCCTCAGTTTCCTAATGAGCAACAAGTACATTCTATACTCCCAGTTTGTCTGGGCTTTGGCACAGTCACTCTACTTATGACTAACAATGATAGAAATAATAATGATAAAGATAAGTAAGGTTTTTTGTTTATTTGTTTCAAGTCGCATACATTTCTCACTCGCACTGGGAAATAGACTTAACTTAAATAATTTATTACTTACATCTTAACCTTTGAGAGTGCAGCCAGAATACAGGCAGAGACTTCAGGCAGTGTTTATGAAGTGTAACTACAATTGGTTGTGATTCCAAGGTCAGGGTAATTTGGAACAATCTGGCAGGATAGTTTCAGGCAAGTACCAGAGCCCCAATGTCATACCCTTGATTTACTTTTCTTGTATTGACATAGAACCATTTAGGGACAGGTGGTTAAATACTTCCCTGACACTGACAACTGGAAGGAACATATTAATGCAGCTGATCTAAGCAGGGCAGCTGATTGGGAGCTTTTCCTAAGCTTTGCACCTCATCCACAGAGTTCCTACCCATGGTCAGAAATGACTTAAGGCCAACCTCTGAAATTTTGACTACAGTATCAGTTCTATAATATTTAGTGATAATACACACAAAAAAACATGTAATATAGCTCCTACTCAATTTGTTCAGTGAATTCTCATTCATTTACAACTCAGGGGACACTTGATAATAAAGGCCGAGACTTTTTGGATGTTCCAAATGGAATGATTGAGGGAGACCAGAGGATTCAGTTGGCATCTGTTGTATAGAGGCCAGAGAAGCTTCTAACATCCTTCATGAACTGAAAAAGTCCCACCAGAAAGAATTATTTGCTTCCAAAATGAAGTTTGCTAAAGCTGAGGTGCACAAATGGCCACAAATTACATTTTAAGATGACTGTAATTTGAAAGGTTCAGTGGAGGTTATGTAATATATTTATTATAAGTTCCCTGCATTCTTGTTGACAATTTTTTATGGACAAATTGGCAATGGGTCACAACTCTTTGAAGCTTTTTCAGAAAGCCAACTACAGTCATATTTTGAGTAGGGAATATTGAGGCTTTCTACCTTTACATGTTGGAACTTGTCTGGGACACACCCAAAGTTGTTTTTAGAGGAACAACCTGTTCTTGAAGATCAGGATGGTGGAGTTAATGCCTTTAACTGTAGAGATTGTCCTCTTAATATTCAACTGGGCTCACAGAACCACCCCAGTCAGTGTCCCCCTCTCCCGTTTCCACTTTTGTGCATGTTGCATATGTGATGCCCATGTTGATATGGAGAATTGGGCCCACCACCACTACTGACTCAGTATGGAACCCCAAGATGAATAAAGCCCCAGTCCCCAAGTTTTCCTTTAAGGAGAGAGCCACCACCTCACTCAGAACAGCTGTTTGAAATGCTCATGAACAGAAATACTATCACAGAGAATCACTGAGATTTTGAACTTGTCTGTTATAAGACCTGAGGTTTCCAAAAGGAATGTCGCACCCCTCACCTCCTCCTTTCTGCATTCACTGTGAAAATCACTCACAAAGGATCATCCAGAGCAGGGTCCAATGGCCCCAAATCCATCTCACTGCCTGGTTTGGAGAACACAAAAGCACAGTTGGATAAAGGATATTATTTGTGAACATGAAAAATGTAAGAAATTCAAATGTTAGTGTCCCTCGGTAAAGTTTTACTTAACTTTGTTTACAAATTCTCCTTGACTTTGTTGACTCTGAGCACTTTGGATAGAAAGTTTGTGACCCTAAAGTCTAAGACATTCACTGTCTAACCCTTTATTGGGGAGGATGTTTTTTGGTTTTTAGCCCTTTTGGTCTCTATAGAGTACTCAGGGGCTATACCCACCTAAATGCTTGTTATCAAATGGTGCTTGGGCGCAAAACCTAGTGCTCCAGTATGTAAAGCAAACACTTTGCTCCTTTCAGTCCTCTCTACAGCCCTATCTAGCTGTCCAAAGACAGCTCCTAGGCTTGAAGGATATGCAGATTACCCACTCATCTCCATCTCCACAGACCCTCATCTTCATAGACCCTCATCTCCACAGACACATTCATCTCTATATACTCTCTCATCTCCATAGACCCTCTCATCTCCAAAGACCCTCTTATCTTCATAGACCCATTTTTCTCCATAGACCCTTATCGCCATAGAACTACTCATTTCCATAGACCCTCATCTCTACAGACACACCCATCTCTATAGACCCAATCATCTCCATAGACTCTCATCTTCATAGGCCCTGTCCCTTGTCTCCTGTCCCTTTCCAGTTCAAAAAAAACATGTGTCCAAGAGCTCCTGGAGCTCTCTTGGCTACCACTGAAGATTTTCACATTATCACAAAGCTAGTTTATTATTGTTATTGCCACACATGTCCAGGGTACTAAAGTGTAGTGTTGGGGTAGACTGGGATATGTGATGCTTTGCTCAGGAAAGACCTATTCTCTAAAAGTGTGATCTAAAAGTGCACATCCCTGACTCTGAAAAAAGTATTTTGTTAGGGGTTATAACCAGCAGTTCTCAAGAGCTATGCCTGGTTCCCTGTTGAAATTCTAACTAGGGTCAGCCACTGGATGCAAGTGCCAACATTCTCTCTCTCTCCTCTTCCCCCCCCCCACTCTTCACTTCTCTTGTTTCTTCTTCTCCTTCTTCACCTTCTCCTCTTTTTTCCTCCCCTTACTTTTCTCTTTGTTTGCCTCCACTTCCTCTCCCCCCCCCTTCTTTTCTGTTGTAGTGTTAAGGATTAAATCCAACCAAAACAGGGACTTCTGAAGCATTTACAAGTAAGTCAAAATTTCACTCAAGCTACAGGAAGTGACGACTTACAAATTTCCCAGCAAGTTTTACCAGCAGTTAGGTTTCTAGTAAGGGATTCCTGGGCACCTTCAAATCCCTTCTGCAGACCTGTTCTGGCCTAGACTCTGCAATTGCACACAGTTGCTTAATACTCACATCTCAGGGCCTTTCCACTTCTCTGATACAGATCATGCAGCACACTTTGTTCTCTGTGAAATTTTGTGGGGAGCACTTATTCCTTCTTACTCCAAGTTTCTCTTGCTGGTATAGTTAAGTGCTCCTCTCATCAAATAGAAATGTTCTCATTTCTGGAGCTACCAGCAGAAGCAGCAAAATTTCTAATTATGCAAGTTCTGGGGCTGTGAACAATTCTCAAGTCCTGGGCTGGCAGGAAGACATAGTCTGGGTCAGAGGTCAGGGTCAAGCATTCCAGGCAACTCCCACTCCATGCATAGCCCCCAAATCTCTGCCAGAAACAGAAGTTAGCTGGTCGACTTGTCCAGGGCCCCAAATCAAGCTGTTGGTGCAGTATCCCTCAATTCTCACTTAACTCCAACAAACTGAGGGCTTGGGTGACATTGCTTTTTGGAGCATTTTGAAATTGAGTCATGAATGAACAATTGTTGAACTCTACCTAGAAGTAGATTCTTCTTCTGCACTTAGACTCTTTTTTAAAAAGTGCAAGTGCTTATGGTTCTCCAAGTCCTGCTCAAGGAGTCATTCTTGTGCACAGAATCAGGAGTCAGCCCTAAGCACAGCCAGGTATGTCCCAATTTCATTCCTCGCCTTCCTCCTTCCAACAAAAGAAAATAAAAATGCAAATGCTTCTTGACAATATATATAATATATATGGCAAGAGATATAATATTTAATAACAAGACGTAACCATGTCAAAGCACTGCTATATAAACAGCTCCTGCTATATAGATAGTTAAAAAACACATGTAAGTCTCACAATGCTTTAATGGAGCTTCATATATAACCCACCTTTGTCAGGTGAAAAAACCAAAACACAGAGGCTTAAAGCAGTTTTTTTAGGGTCTCCCAGTCTCCTTGGCAACAGTATAGAAACCCCGGAAGCCTGGCTCCAATGTTTGTGTTTTATTTTATTTCAATTTTTTAAATAGGGTCACTCTGGGAGTGCCCAGCTAGGCCTATTTGGTTTGGTGCTTGAGATCCAACTCTGGGCCTCCAGCACCTAACGCATCTGTTCTCCCACTTTGAATGGTGCCACTAGACACTGGCAGATGGTTCTTCTGACATTTTGCATGTCAGAAGAGGTAATTGTCCTGAACTTGACTTTACTTATCTAAACAGCAGATTATTGAGCACTTACTACATGTTCAGTGGTTCCATATTACCAGTGGATGTGGGGGTGAGTGTATCCCATGGGTCCTACCACTATCCATTAAAATAGCCCTGCTAGCTGCAGCTCATTTGTATCCTTATATCCACTGATATTGATATTGTCTGTCATTTCCGTTCTACAGACTGCTCTGAGAAAGAATAGTGGGCCAGAGAGAGCTGAGTGGACTGAGCATAAATTTGATCCTCAGCACCACATGTATTACTAGGAGTAACCCTCCAAGCTCAGGACGAAGGGGCAAACCCCCATCAAAAGGAAAACAAAAAGAATATCTAAATTATTACAATAACTTCCATTTATAAGCACCTTGTATGCTCTAGACATGGTTTTTGATTCTGTAATGAACAAGTGAAACTCCTTAATCCACCACAGCAATTGTCACCTGTCCTATCAACAAGCTTTGGAGACTTGTTTGGCCACCACTGGAGTTCTTTAAAAACCCTGCTGCCCAGGGCCTCCTTAATTTTTTTCTTGAATTACAATTCTTTCACAGTTGAATTTAAGGTACAGAATGACAGTGAATTAGGGCCATATCCAACATCAATGTTGACCTCCCTCTGCCATAGTTCCCAGCATGCATCCCATACCTCCACCCTTAACCCCCTGGACTGCTAGTGTAACAGGTCCCTTTTGTGTATAGCTTGTTATTAGAATGGGTCTCTTGATTCTATTGTTGTTGACTTTGATTTGGGTATTTAGATTTGACCATCTTTTATTTCTACTCAATGCTCCTGAGACAGCTTAGCCCCTGGGTTCCATCCACTTTTTTATTCTCAATTTGTAGGAAGACAGAAATGTAAGGCAGAACAAGATGATTCATGTTCTATAGTTCTGTTTAAAAAAAGTGGACCAAAGCCCCTGTCTAGAAGCTATAAATATAAATAAAATTAAAAGAAGTAGAAATAAGAAAAGAAAAAGGGGGTGCTGATGGGCAAGCTTTGTTGTTGTTGTTGTTTGCATATGTGCAGTAAATATTGGGGAAATTAGAAAGGAAATTCCTTTGACCTAAGAGATACAGGGTGTCTCTACTCTTGAAGCATACTGTCATGAGACCAACTATAAGCTCCAGACATGTTCGTTGTCAAACCCTAAAGTCTTTCTTTACAGTGCTGGAAAATGTTCTGCTCAGTCACAGTTGTCTATCTCAGTCTTCTGTAATTAGGGATCTTGGGTTTTTCACAGATCTTAAGACAGAGGGTCTTCTGATTTCATCTCACTGTTAGGTGATGAGTTAGGGCAACCTGCCCTTAGATCAAGTTGTTGATATTTCCTCATGATCAGGGTGTCGTATGAACATACCCTGGCACAAGTTGGTGTCAGAGCAGTATTAGAAACTCCCCCAGGGGGAGTTTGAGTCCTGGTGCTGGTGCAGGGAACTTTGCCAGTTCTAAGGTTGGGATCTGAGGTTTGGAGTTGGACAGTCACTGTTCAATCACATGACGTCTAAGTCAAGTCCCCATGACAAATGTTCTGGGTGGAAGGTGCCCTGTATTATAAAATTTATGAGTTCTGCAAAACCGGCTATAAGCAGTACTTTGCAGAAGCCAGGTTCCCTGTTTGTGACATCAGGCTGGGAAAATCTATGAAACTATGCCTGCCCAGTGGGGTCCGACTGTGAAAAACTGTGAGTAATGCCTGTGTGTGTCTGTCTCCTGTCCTGTCACGTGAAACTCTTGTGAATGGACTGAAAAGAGGCTCCAGAAGAGTACAGCCCTCTTTCTAAGGAAAGAACACAATCACAACATGAAGAAAAATCACACTAAGAACTGTGCTGGATCACTGAAGCCCAGCATTTCTCCCCGGACTGTCTTCTCTGCTGCATGCTCAGGCCTAAGATTTGATCCTGTGAGAGGCTTCATCCATGGAGGACTCCCCTCCCTTGGAGGCAAGTCGGCCCACCCAGAAAGGGTGGAGCCAGAGGAGTGTGGCTGCGTACATCATTTAGCCAATGAATACCACCACAACACATAGAAAAACCCATAATACAAGTGTGACAATGGGGAAACAATGCAGGCCAGCATCAGACATAGAGAATAAAGATGACAATTCTGATGACCAGATAATGACCAACCAACTAATCAACCGCTCAGATAAGGACGTTAGACAAGCAATATGAAAGATGCTCAAAGAACTCAAAGAAACCATGGATCGAGTTGAACAGAGCACTAACAAGAACCAAGAAATAATGAAGACAGAAATTACAAAACTCCAAACTGAAATAACATGTCAACTAACAGGCCTGGAAAACTTAGTAAACGAAGTGAATGACAAAATGGATAAGCTCTGGGACAGGGTATCAGAAGCTGAGAATAGAATTGGTGCTGTGGAAGGTGAGATAAATAACAATTCCATACAGCGGGAGAGATTGGAAAAAAAAAAACTTACAGCAAATGAACAGACAATGGAAAAATTAGTCAAAGAATGGGAACAGATGAAAATAGAAATCTATGATAAGCTCAATAGAAACAACTTAAGATTTATTGGAGTCCCAGAGACCCAGGAAGAAAATTTCCAGGAAGAATCAACAGTCAAGAACATCATTAAAGAGAAACTTCCAGAGCTAAAAAATATATGTGATCAAATTCTGCATGCTCGAAGAGTACCAACCAAAATAGATCCCAGAAAAAATACCCCAAGATACATCCTAGTCACAATGACGAATCCCACAGATAGAGATAGAATTCTGAAAACAGCAAGATCAAAAAGGAAAATTACATTCAAGGGAGCATCCTTGAGATTTACAGCAGACCTCTCACCAGAAACACTCAAGGCCAGAAAGCAGTGGTGGGATATTGTGACAAGACTGAATGAAATGAATGCTTCACCTAGAATATTGTACTCAGCAAAACTTACTTTCCAGTTTGACGGAAGAATACATGGTTTCACAGACAAAAAACAACTCAGAAACTTTACAGACTCAAAACCAGTCTTAAGAGAAAAACTGAAAGACCTAATTTAAGACAAGACTAACCAAAAGACACACCAAATTTCAATATAAAGATGGCATTAAATCCTAGGACAATTCCTTTTCTCAACGTCAATGGACTAAATGCACCAGTTAAGAGACACAGAGTGGCTAAATGGATCAAAAAACTCATTTCAACCTTCTGTTGCCTACAAGAAACACACCCGAATAGTCAGAACAAACATAGACTCAAAATAAAAAACTGGAGAAAAATTATCCAAGCAAACAACACCCATAAAAAAACTGGAGTGGCCATACTAATATCAGATAATGCAAACTTTATACTCAGGAAAGATGTAAGGGACAAAGACAGACATTTTATATTAATCAAGGGGTATGTAGAGCAGGAAGAAATAACTCTCCTAAACATATAGGCACCAAATGAGGGGCCAGCAAAATATTTAATACAATTGTTGACAAATCTGAAAAATAATATCAATAACAACACAATAATTGTGGGGGACCTCAACACTGTGTTGTCAACACTGGATAGGTCAACCAGACTAAAACCCAACAAGAATATACTAGACCTGAGGAGAGAAATGGAAGAAAGAGGCCTAGTGGGTATATATAGGACACTCCATCCCCAGAAACCTGGATACACATTCTTCTCCAATGTACATGGGACATTCTCCAGGATAGACTACATGCTGGCACATAAAACATACCTCCATAAGATCAAGAGGATAGAAATTTTGCAGACTACCTTCGCTGACCACAAGGCTCTGAAATTATTTGTGAATTCCAAAGGGACACAGAAGAAACACTTTAACACCTGAAAGTTAAACAGTCTCATACTCAATAACCAGTGGGTCTGAGATGAAATCAAGGAGGAAACCAAAAGGTTCCTGGAAACAAATGACAATAAAGACACAAACTATCAGAACTTATGGGACACAGTAAAAGCCGTACTGAAAGGAAAATTTATAGCTTTGCAAGCACACACCAGGAAGGAAGAAGGGGCTTACCTGAGTAGCTTAATGACGCAGCTCATAGAACTAAAAAGTGCTCAACGAAAGGACCCAAAAATAGGGAGACAGAAGAAAATAACAAAGCTGAGAACAGAAATCAATGAAGTGGAAACCCAAAAACAATCCAAAAGATCAACAAAAGCAGAAGTTGGTTCTTTGAAAAAATAAACAAGATTGATAGACCACTGGCAAAACTAACAAAGAAAGAGAGAAACTTGATAACTCATATTAGGAATGAAAAAGGAGAGATCACTACTGATATGGTAGAGATTCAAAGGGTAATCAGAAACTACTTTGAGAAACTCTACGCCACTAAAAATGAGAACCTGGAAGAAATGGATAAATTCTTGGACTCATAATCTTCCACGGTTGAAGGAAGAGGATGTAGCATATCTAAACACCCCCATCACTATTGATGAAATTAAAACAGTAATCAAATGTCTGCCCAAAAACAAAAGTCCAGGCCCAGATGGATTCACTAATGAATTCTTTCAAACTTTCCAAGAGGAACTACTTTCAATCCTGGCAAGACTCTTTCATGAAATTGAAAAAACAAAAACACTTCCAAATGGCTTTTATGAAGCCAACATCACCTTGATACCTAAATCAGACAGAGATGCTACGAAAAAAGAAAATTACAGACCAATATCACTGATGAATGCAGATGCAAAGATCCTCAACAAAATTCTGGGAAATAGGATTCAGTGCCTCATTAAGAAGATTATCCACTACGATCTAGTAAGTTTCATCCCAGGAATGCAAGGATACTTTAACATCCGTAAATCTATCAACATAATACACAACATCAACAACAAGAAAAATAAAAAAATCACATGATCATATCAATAGACACAAAAAAGCATTTGATAAGGTCCAACACCCATTCTTGATCAAAACTCTCAGCAAGATGGGAATGGAAGGAACCTTTCTCAATATAGTTAAGGCCATCTACCACAAGCCAGAGGCAAATATTGTCCTCAATGGAGAAAAACTGAAAACCTTTCCTAGAAATTCTGGCACAAGACATAGCACTGGAAGTACTTGCATAGCAATTAGGCAAGAAAAAGATATAAAGGAAATCCAGATAGTAAAGGAAGAAGTCAAGCTCTTTCTGTTTGCAGATGACATGATACTCTACCTAGAAAACCCTAAAGTCTCTACGAAAAAGCTTCTAGAAACAATAGACTCATATAGCAAGGTGGCAGGCTACAAAATTAACACACAAAAATCAATGGCCTTTCTATACACCAATAGTAATAAGGAAGAAATGGACATTAAGAAAACAACCCCATTCACAATAGTGCCACACAAACTCAAATATCTTGGAATCAACTTGACTAAAAATGTGAAGGAGCTATACAAAAAAAAAACGATAAAACTCTGCTCCAAGAAATTAGAGAGGACACGTGGAAATGGAAGCACATACCCTGCTCATGGATTGGCAGGATTAACATCATCAAAATGGCAATACTCCCAAAAGCATTGTGCAGATTTAATGTGATCCCTCTAAAGATACCCATGACATTCTTCAAAGAAGTGGATCAGGCACTTTTGAAATTCATTTAGAACAATTCTTCAAAGAAGTGGATCAGGCACTTTTGAAATTCATTTAGAACAATAAACACCCTAGAATAGCTAAAGCAATCATTGGGAAAAAGAATATGGGAGGAATTACTTTCCCCATCTTTAAACTGTACTACAAAGCAATAGTTATCAAAACAGCATGGTATTGGAATAAAGACAGGCCTCAGATCAGTGGAATAGGCTTGAATACTCAGAGAATGTTCCCCAGACATACAATCACCTAATTTTTGATAAAGGAGCAGGAAATCCTAAATGGAGCAAAGAAAGCCTCTTCAACAAGTGGTGTTGGCACAACTGGCTAGCCACTTGAAAAAAATTGAACTTAGACCCCAGCTAACATCATGTACGAAGGTTAAATCCAAATGGATGAAAGACCTCGATATCAGACCCAAAACCATAAGATTCATAGAACAACACGTAGGTAAAACACTCCAGGACATTGAGACTAAAGGCATCTTCAAAGAGGAAACTGCGCTCTCCAAGCAAGTGAAAGCAGAGATTAACAGATGGGAATATATTAAACTGAGAAGCTTCTGCACCTCAAAAGAAATAGCGCCCAGGATACAAGAGCCCCCCCCCCCACTGAGTGGGAGAAACTATTCACCCAATACCCATCAGACAAGGGGCTAATCTCCAAAATATACAAGGCACTGGCAGAAATTTACAAGAAAAAACATCTAATACCATCAAAAAATGGGGAGAAGAAATGAACAGACAGTTTGACAAAGAAGAAATACAAATGACCAAAAGACACATGAAAAAATGCTCCACATCACTAATCATCAGGGAGATGCAAATCAAAACAACGATGAGGTACCACCTCACACCACAGAGACTGGCACACATCACAAAGAATGAGAACAAGCAGTGTTGGCGAGGACGTAGAGAGAAAGGAACTCTTATCCACTGCTGGTGGGAATGCCATCTAGTTCAACCTTTATGGAAAGCAATATGGAGATTCCTCCAAAAACTGGAAATTGAGCTCCCATACGACCCAGCTATACCACTCCTAGGAATATACCCTAGGAACACAAAAATACAATACAAAAATTCCTTCCTTACACCTATATTCATTGCAGCACTATTTACCATAGCAAGACTCTGGAAACAGCCAAGATATCCTTCAATAGATGAATGGCTAAAGAAACTGTGGTACATATACACAATGGAATATTATGCAGCCATCAGGAGAGATGAAGTCATGAAATTTTCCTATACATAGATATACATGGAATCTATTATGCTGAGTGAAATAAGTCAGAGAGAGAGAAAGACGCAGAATGGTCTCACTCATCTATGGGTTTTAAGAAAAATGAAAGACATTCTTGCAATAATAACTTTCAGACACAAAAGAGAAAAGAGCTGGAAGTTATAGCTCACCTCTTGAAGCTAACCACAAACAGGGATGAGTTTAGTTAGAGAAATAACTACGTTTTAAACTATCCTAATAAAGAGAATGTATGAGGGAAATAGACAGCCTGTCTAGAGTACAGGTGGGGGTTGAGTGGGGAGGAGATTTGGAACATTGGTGATGGGAATGTTGCACTGGTGATGGGTGGTGTTCTTTACATGACTGAAACCCAAACACAATCATGTATGTAATAAAGTTGCTAAATAAAAAATTAAAAAATATTTATGAGTTCTTGTCCCTATTGGATAAGAATTTGTTTCTATACATAGGATTTTCCCCTTTGTTGCCTATGCAAAAAGAAATGATGGAGCTTTTGGGGATAAAAATGAAAAGGTATAGAATTTCTATGCCCTGGTTTTGATCTTAGCTCTAATGCCAAGTAAGACTTTTCTAGTAGAATTTCTTACTAAGCTGAACCAAAACAAGCAAACACACACACACACACACACACACACACACACACACACAATAAGGAGGGGGGAGATGGAGGAGGCTACTCTACATATGGAAATAAACACACTAGGAGTTATAACTATTAAGTAAATAAACATACAAGCAAAATATAGATATCCTCATTAAGTCTTTTGAAATAGTCTGGTGGGGGATTAGATCCCAGGGCAAATTTTTATCCTGCACCATGGTCTTATGGAATCTGATAAATGTTTGCAGCAGTAAGAAATCAGGTAGTGTCCTCAAGTTGGGGGTCCCCCTAGAGCTGAATCCCGTAGCAAGCAACAATCCACATTGAGGGGAGGTGAAGAAAAAGGGCCACATATAATGAGTCAGCAGGAGCTGTGGCTGTAGCTTCTTGCTGGGCCTCCCTAATTTTGAGGCTCAACCTTGTGCTTGATGTGTTGGAAAGAGAGAATATTAGACTAGGGTCCTAATTGGTCCTGGAAATTGGAAACTTGGCACTAGAATTCATTTGGGTGATCCTTTCCTGTATCTAAAGGATGACTAGAATTTTCTGTAAAGAAAGATGTTTGGCAGAACTCTTCACAATAGCCAAAAATCTGGCAAGAAGCCAACTATCTAAGACCAGATGACTGAATCAAGGAATTCTAGTGTGTATACACAATAAAATGCTGCTAGGCTTTAAGACAAGATGAAATCTGCAGCAGCAGCTAAGTGAAAGCAGAAGGAGAGAGACAGTCACAGAATGACCTCTCATGTGTGGAATATAAAGAATTAATATAGGGAATACCAAATGCCCAAAGGCAACAAAAATGAAGTAAATCTTCAAATAAGAAGCTTAGCACAGTGAGGGAAGGGAAAGAGAGGGAATAAGGAGGGAAGAGGTAGATCCCAGATATTGTGGCAGAAAGCAGACACGCTGGTGGGGGAGAAGGGTTTGATACTGGAAGGTTTTTTTCCAAGAAATTCTATCATTAATGGTATCTGAGACTACAGGGCCTAGCATAAAATAAAATTCTAAAAAATAGGGGCCGGAGAGATAGCATGGAGGTAAGGCGTTTGCCTCTCATGCAGGAGGTCATCGGTTCGAATCCCGGCGTCCCATATATGGTCCTCCCGTGCCTGCCAGGAGCAACTTCTGAGCCTGGAGCCAGGAATAACCCCTGAGCACTGCCGGGTGTGACCCAAAAACCACAAAAAAAAAAAAAAAAAAAAAAAATTCTAAAAAATAATTATAAAAATGTTTGAATATTTGTTGAGCAACAGTATGAAGTGACTTAAAAATACTTTGTTTTGCTTTGATTTAAACACATCCAGCAGTACTCAAAACTTTTTTTTTTGTTTTTTGTTTTTGCTTTGTTTTTGGATCACACCCAGCAGTGCTCAGGGGTTACTCCTGGCTCTGTGCTCAGAAATCACCCCTGGCAGGCATGGGGGACCATAGGGGATGCCAAGATTCGAACCACCATCCTTCTGGATGTAAGGCCCTACCTCCAGGCTATCACTCCAGCCCCCAGTACTCAAAACTTACTCCTGGTTCTGTGCCCAGGGATCACCTGGCAGTATTTAGGGTACCAGGGATCAAACTTGGGTCAACCACACACCAAGAAAACACCCTCCCTGCTGTACTATCTCTCTGACCCCATGAAAATTTTTATTGCTCTTGTTCCTAGCTTCTTCCACATCAACAATGTTTCTGGAAGTCAGAGAATAGTTTTGTCTCAACCACTCCTTCACCTACTATGTCCCTTAGATTTTCACCTCTTCCATATTGTTGAATAGTCATGAATCAGGAATTCAGGTCTTGAATTCTGACTCCTGTCCCTAAGCCACATAAGTTGATTAAAGTGCTTTAGCAATCAGGGCTTCAGTTTCTCACTGAAAAGGGCCCATCTTTCTCCTCAGCATAGTTTCATACTGTCAGCCTGAGAAGGGTACCCAGCCCCCTAAATTTTGCCCCCCACGCTGCAATGTCTACATCTAATTCCAGGCTAACTCTCCTAAAACCACCTCTAAAGGTGTGTCTCAACTCTGAGGGAAAGAGCCTTCATGAAGACATAGTTTTTCTATGGCCTTATTATCTCCAGCTGCCTGGAGCCTGGGAGAATCTTGCTACGGCACAGTGAGGAAGGCAGGTGTACAATTAGGTGTTATCCATCATCTTAGTGATGGGTGTGAAGGCTTAAACTAAACTTCCGGGAGGACTGTTTCTCTCCTTCATGGGGAAAACCAGGCAAGTTAAAACCCACTTGGCTCCTTCCTCTCTTCAGAGCCAGGACCTATTATGAGGTTAATCCCCAGAGGCAGGAGTCAGTCAGTAAAATTGTATGTCAACAGCCACTGCAGCCACTTTCTCTGGACATACTAGAAGGCCATGCAGGGTCAATGCAGGGCCAGATTGGGGACTAGAAGAGAGGCAAGTGGGGATTGGGGTTGAATTATCAACAGACTTCTCCATTTGTTACATAATTAAGTTCACATCAGCTTTCGCCCCCTCCAGAAATTCCCCTCACCAAGTCACCACTGACCACGTGCTTACCTCAGATGGTCTTTCCCTACTGTGACCTCATCTTGGACTCCTGAACTTTCCCCATTGTTCCAGGACCCCTTGTTCTGGACCAAAAAAAATGGTTTATTTTGAAGGACTGGGGTGAACCATACCCAGCAATGTTCAAGAGCTTACTCGTACTCTGTGCTCAGGGAATCATTCCTGGCAGTACTCAGGGACCATATGCAGTGCTGAGAACTGAACTAGGCCAGTCCCCTGTGAGGCAAGTGCCTACCCACTATCTTTCTGGCCCCTGGGACTTTCTTTAACTGATTCTCTTAGAATTCCTTTTCACCTCTCTAACTGCTTCTTTTGGATCTACTGAAGTTTACACTTTGTCCTTCTAGACTATAAATGTTCACATTGACCAGAGATCAAGTCCCAGGCATTGACCTGCTTTCCTTCATACTTTCTACTCCTGAGACCTTTCATGACCTCTGTTCTCACTAACCTCCAACACTGTCTGTGACACTATTCATAACTATTACCAATATCCTCCCCATTAACTTGGCAAGGGGGCCTGGAGATTAGTTTGGGGCACACATATGGGTGTTAGAACTTACTTTTGGTTCTGCTTAGGAATATCTCCTGGAGGTGTTTTTAGGGGACTACATGTGGTGACAGGATTGAATAAGTGCTGGCCACATACAAGGCAAGTGCCCTGCCTGCAGTACTGTATCTCTGGCCCCATCTTACTTTCCATAGAGCTGTGCCATTCTTTGGCTGAAGTGATTGCACAGCAGGTAGGACATTTGCTTTGCATACAGAAGACCCAGGCTTGATCCTCAATATTCCATATGGTCACCCGAGCCTGCTAAGAGTGATTCCTCTAACAGAGCCAGGAGAAACCCCTAGCATTAGCAGGTGTAGCCCTCCCCCCAAATATAAAGGGCTTTTATTTGCTAAAATTAAAATTAAGGGTTATGTCTGTCTCACCTTTCTTTGTCTTGCTCTGTCCACTTGTCTTTCAGAACTGTCCTGCACATTCCAAGTTCCATAGCTACTCTGTGAGATGAGTCTTTAATATATGTTTACATCAAGACCTCAGCCCCCATAAAATCTGTCTCTAGTACTATTGTTAAAAGTGCTGATTCTGTAGTTTAGGAAAATATCAGATTTGACTCTTTTTTTTGTTGTCCAGATTTCAACTCCTTCATATACAAAAAAAAAAAAAGTCATATGGGTTATTCTTCTGTTTTTTCATTGGGTGGGGGTGTTGAGTCAAACCTGGGAGTGCTAGGATGCTACTCCCAGTTCTGAACTCATATGACCATGTAGTGCCAGGACAGAATGAGGTCCATGACTGACTGAACAAGTCCCATCACTTCTGCTTTAGATTTAGAATCTTTTGAGTCAGAGGCGAAGAATGAAACTCAACTTACATCTCTCCCTTTTCCCAATGACATAAAGACCTCCTGTATGGTAACTTAAAGTATCATACAGAAGAGAAGGGCATACTCAGTGGTATTCAGGAAATACTCCCTGCTTTGTTTGGGGGATTTGCTCCTGATAGTGCTCAGGGGACCAAGTGATGCTGCAGATTGAACTGAGGTTGTCTGTATGCAAGGCAAGTGCCTACATCCCTGCTCTATTACTCCTGGTAGTGCTCAACAGACCATCTTGGCTTCCTGATCAGTGTCCTAATCCTACTACAATCTCTTTTGCCCCCAACGAATCTTTGCTGCTACCCCTTCTCCTGATGCATTCCCCCACCCACCCACCTACCAGGCTGGTAGTGAAGGTCACTAGGAAAAAGCTTTCAGCATGTCCATTCCTGAGAATAAGTATGAGCCACAAGTCAGGCAACCTGACTGAGTAGCAGCAAGAGTCTGGTTTTTCTGGTTTTTAGGTTTGGGGGACCCTGAGGGTTGGTACTGAAAGACACTACATAATGAATGGTGCTTGGCATCACCACATGAAACCTGTGACCAATCAGATAACAGATCCTAGCAGCCCCTGCAATTATCTGATCTTACCCATCTAATTCGCCCAAATTCAGTGATTCACGGCCCTGGGGGAAAACTCCTGAGGTGTCTCTGAGGGTCTCAAATATACCAAGAGGTTCACCCCCAAAAACTTAATTTGCATTTATTTATCTTCATGCAGATTTCCAGAACCCCTCCCCAGATAAACCCTAGAGCTGAATCTGGCCTTTTAAAATCATGATTCTAAGGCTGAAGAGAGAGTAGAGCAGGCAGGTTTGATGCTTGCCTTGCACGCAATTGACCCGGGTTCAATTCCTGATATCCCATATGGTCCTCTGAGCACCGCCAGGTGTGTTCCCTGACAGAGACAGGGTGTGCTGGTTGTGGGTGTGGCCTAAAAACCAAAACAATCAAATCAAGCTTCTCAAATGACCCTGCTGTCCACTCAGGATTTCACCCTCTCATGTTTCCACGAAGCTGGAGGATGGAAATAACCAACACATGGACACAGGGTGCTGGGCTTAGGCTCAGAACCCTGGCCTCTGATTCCAGCTCCAGTTTTTCCCGATCCTGTAGTGCCTCTACAACCCCTTGCCTTAGCCCCGGGTACCCTGGAAGTGGAGAGAGTGGCCCCACTTCAGGCCTGTGCTGCAGGGATGTTCCTGTTTCTGACCAGCAGAGTCTAGAGTGCCAGCCAGGATAGCTGCGGAAATTCGAGTGGTGGAAGAGCCCCTGCCCCTCTGGTCTGTAGGGCACCTCACCAATTGCTTCCTTCCTCCATTCTCCAACCGTTCCCAGTTTAAAAGGAAAAAGAAGACAGAACGACAGCATCTCTTCACGGACCATGAGCCAGGCTGCTGCCGTTTTTTATGGCAACCCCACCTCCATCCCTGCCCTAGCTGCTACGTGCTTCCTGGCATGTGCACTTGGCCCCAGTCCTGTCCCGTCCGTCCCCCTAGGCGCCAATGGCTCTCATCTATTCAGAGTTTAGGAAGGTGCTTCATACTGGTGTGCAGATAAGATCCAGGGAACACTTGGAGACCTTAAAAGGGGGAAGCTGAAGGAGGGCTTGTGGGGCCTGCTCAGAAGGGGTCTGGAGCTTGGGCACTTCCACATTCCTCTCCCTAGTGCAGGCCCTGGCATGCAAGGCTTACAGGCTCCAGTAAGGCTCGTGAGCTCCTGGAGGTGAGAACAAAGGTGAGAGAAACTGTTCAAGGAAGCAGCAGCTTCAGAGGCAATGGGTGTAGGTGGTCGCGAGGGACATAGTGACGCTCCCTGTCTCTGCAGGACACACATTTATTTCCCAGCATCTCTTCTTCCCTCTGCAGCGCACACAGCTGTCTGTGGCCCCTCTCAGCTGCCAACCCCTCCCCCCAAAAGGGAACTCCATGAGGCCTCTGGAAGTCTCTCACACAAGAGGCAAGGGGTGGAATTTGTTTTTATTTTGGTTTGGTTTTGGAGCTACACGTGGTGCTGCTATCCAGGGCTTACTCCTAGCACTGTGGTCAGGCATTGCTCCTGGTGGTGCTCAGGGGGGTCATAGGAAATGCTGGGGATTGAACTCAGGTTGGCTCTCTGCTAAGAGAACACCCTCCCCTCTATGCTCACTCTCCAGCCCTAAAAGGTGGAGAGATGCAGATAGCAGCAATACTTTTTTAGGAGGGCGGGAGTGAGAGTACAATGGGGAAGGCGGTTGCCTTGCATTCCATTGACCAGGTTTGATATCCAGTACCCCCATTTAGTCCTCAGAATCTGCCAGGAGGGATTCCTGAGTACAGCGCTCAACGTAAGCCGTGACACCACAAAGTGTGACACCCCCACTAAAAATAAACTCTCTCACTGCTGAGGGTAGCCTTTCAATACTCAAAACCTAAAAATTATCTGCCAGCCTCAGCTTAGCCTGGAGCATAGAAGGGAAGTGAACTTGTACCTCTTTCCTCTACCTTGACAGCAGAGCCAGAGCCGGAGCCACTAAGGTACTCTTCTTTATAGCTTTCCTTATTAGAGTGGAGACTATTTGTCTTTGTTCAGGTGTTTGGCTTGCTTTTGCACTTACTGGGCCTATGAGTGATTCAGGAACTAACTATTCTGTGGGTCTGTCTCATAATTAGGTCCCATCTTGGGAACTGGGCTGGGTATGGTCCGGAGGTCCCTGCCCACTGGCAGCCACACACCTAACTGCTTCCTTCATACACTTGGCATTAGAACTTGGCTTCTTGAGCATGCCAATCTTCAGCCTTTGTTCACTTTGTTGGGGTCAGGGGAGGAAAGGGGCCATGCCAGGTGATGTTCAGGAGTTGCCCCCAGCATTACTGGGGGATTGAACCTGGATTGCCTATGCTTTCAGTCCTTTTGAGGGGACATGGGGGATACATCCTAACTGTTTTCAGACCTTATTCCTGGCTTTCAGCTCAGGAGCCACTCCTGGTGGGCTCCAGAGATTATCCCTAGTGTCAGAGATCACACTTCAGCCAGCTGGTCAGCGAGTGCAAGACAAGCCCCCTTCCCTGCAGTGGTGTCTCCAGCCCCAAGCTCCACCATCCATCCATCCCAGCTCTCTCTCCAGCCCATCTCCTTCACTTTTTGCTGATATCCCACTAGGTGGAAATGGCCAGAGAAAACCTGCATACTTCATTTCTGGAGATTGAGGGTCCTGTGGGCAGCTCCCCCTATCCCCAGCCTCATTTTCTACAGATTGAATTCATGCCCCAGGGACACTTCCAGCTCCTTACTATCAGCAGATAAGCTCCTAATATTTGGTGGTTGGGGGGGGGGGGATAGGGGAAGAAGCTGATGGTCCCAAGGCCTATTTTTATCTGGCCCTTATCTCTGGGGAAAGTGCCACTACCCCCACCAAACCTAAACTCTCTTCCCAGGTGAATTTCCCTCCCAAGAAAATGACTTTTTCCTTTTTACTGATAGGATTTTATCTAGGCGTCTCCAAAGCATAGCCAGAGTTTCCACCAGCTACTTAAAGACATCAACAACAAAAAAACCACATTCTTGACCTATTGTCCTTTGCATAGGCCTTATTCTATTGCAGTTTTTTTTTTGACTAGTTACGTTTTATTTAAAAAGGAAAATAATTCATTCGGAATGGTTGAAAATGCACAGCCAACAACAGGAAAAGCAATCAAAGCAAAATGTCTCTTTCTTTTCTTTCTATTCTGTTTTTATTCTTTCTTATCTACACCTGCTGGATGTTTTTTCTGCAGTGCCCAGGCTCAAACCCAGAGTCTCACACAAGCAAGTAAATGCTCTATCACTGATCTTCACGGTGGCCCTAATTGAATTTTTCTATATAGTACATAGTTCAATGGCCTTAAGTGTCTTCTCCCTGGGGAACCTTTGCTTCCATATGTCTCCAGACCTTCAAGTCTTCTTGACTGAAGACAACAATAACATGTTGCTATTGGTGCAATTTTTCTTTTTATCACACACACATAAATATCAACTTTCTCTTTCTTCATTTCTAAACTAGGGCCATAACTAAAGGTGATAGGAAGGGGGCGAACCACAGGCCACCCTCAACAATATTCACCTGAGGCTGATGATTCAGCACGTGGATGGCACAGCAGTGCCCAAGAACTGGCAGTGCCAGGGGCTGCCAAGGATCAGATGTTGGACTGTTCATCTGTCCAAGGCAGGTCTCCATACCCCATGGGCATTATGTCACAGTCAACTATTTTTCCAGGTTTGTGAAATTTCTTCATTTTTCTTTGAGAAGAGGGTCAATCATTTTTCATAAAATAATTTCAATTTTGAAAGTCATTTTTGTTGAGGTTGGAGAAATATTTCAGCAGGCTGAGAACAAGCTTTTTATTTAGAATGATGGGTTTGCTTACCAGTCTTGTATTATCACCAACAACTGGTTGTGGCCCCCAACAGAGAAAACAAACTGTACTGTGAGATCTCACTCAGCATGTGGCTGGGGCCAGATCCATCTGGGCCTTTCACCTGACAGGCATGTACTCTACCCTGAGGCAATTCCCAGGACAAGCAGAAAGATTTAAGTAAAGGGGGGACGAGAAAAAAAAAGATTTAAGTAAACAGAAAGTTTGGTGTATTCCCCTACCACATGATTCCTTGGGCACAGGGAGGGGAGTAACCATAAGTACCCCTAAGTGTGGACAAAAAATAATAAATTAATTCATAAAAGCCTGCAAATAATGAATTAATAAAGGTATGTACAGGAATAGAATTGTTTAGGCTTATATATTAATATCCACAAGGAACTGAAAATATAGTCTTCCTTTTTCAAATGAGTGAATGCTTCCTTCATCCTTGAGTTTGATCCCCTACAGTATTTTGATTACACTGCTAATTCAGAACTGACACAGAACACTGTATTTGTTGAAGAAGGTGGTTGTTTTTTTTCCTTGGTCTGCCAGGAAAGCAGGTCTGGAGCAAGGGTTGCTATAGGTAATAATCCAAAAGAGGTGAATTAAGCTTGGACAGTAGCTTTAGAGCTGCCTGCCGGAACTGCAGTTTTTTGTTCTATTTTGTTTTGTTTTATTTGGGTTTTTTGTTTGTTTGGTTGGTTGGTTGGATTTTGGTGTTTGGTCACACTTCGTGTGACACTCAGAAATTGCTCCTGGCTTGGGGGATATAGGACACCAAAGGATGGAACCGTAGTCTGTCCTAGGTTAGCAGCATGCAAGGTACACACCTTACCGTTGCACCACAGCTCCGGCCCCTATTTTGTTTTGTTTTGGTTTGGTTTTTGGGCCACACTCAGAGGAGGTCAAGAGTTACTCCTGGCTCTGCACTCAGAAATTACTCCTGGCAGTTTAAGGGAACCATATGCCAGAGAGACTGAACCAGGGTCAGCCACGTGCAAGGCAAATGCCCTACCTGCTGCACTATTGAATCAGACCCAGAACTGCAGTTTTTATTGAGTACAGAGATCACCCACAGTGGGGGAGTAACGCCAGTCTCACCCAGGTATGCTTGAGACAAGTTAAACAAGAGGATAAGTAGGAAAACTAAGTTGTAAAAAAAAAAAAAAAAAAAAAACAGGGATGATCTTTGTTTTGGGTGAAACTGAGTTGTAAATTCTGAACCAACAGGTGCCTATGGGAATCTCAAAGTGCTACATTACAGAAAGTAATCACTGAAGCAAAATTACTTTTTGAATCTACCCTGAACAATATGCAAACAGCACTTACAATATGAATCAAGGAGCTGGAAAGGTAGTTTAGTGGTAGAATACCTGTCTTGCATGCAGTCCATCTAAGTTCATTCTATACGGTCCCCCAAGTACTACTAGGAGTAATTCCTTGGTACATATCCAGTAGTAAACCCTGAGCATCACTAGGTGTGGCCTAAAATCCAAAATAAAACAAAATATGAATCAAGGGCCAGAGAAAAAGTACAAGATCTAAGGTACTTACTTTGCTTATGGTTACAGGGTCTGGTTCAACTCTGGCTTGAGCACTGATTATTCTGTTTTAACTCTGTGGCCTGAGAAGTGCCAGGTATGAGCCTTGAGCACAGTTCCTGAGCACTGCTGGGTATGAATCTAAAAATATAAAATGGAGCTGGCGAGGTGGCGCTAGAGGTAAGGTGTCTGCCTTGCAAGTGCTAGCCAAGGAAGGACCACGGTTCGATCCCCCGGCGTCCCATATGGTCCCCAAAGCCAGGGGCAATTTCTGAGCACTTAGCCAGGAGTAACCCCTGAGCATCAAACGGGTGTGCCCGAAAAACCAAAAAAAAAAAAATTTAAAAATATAAAATAAAACAAATAAAATAAGAATCAAAACAGACTAAAATATTCCTAAGAAGTCAGAATCTTCATTCATTATATATTAGAGTTTATGTGTATAGACTATATATTATATATCAACATATATACATGTATATCTTCATAACACCAAGGATCAACCCAAGAGCCTCACACATGTAAGACATGCAACTACTGCTGAGCTACATCTGGTGATGAGGAAACAGACCCTGCCCACACTTCAAATATGCCAACATCACAAAGCAGAAGGGGCTGCCACAGGGCCTCTGGGTTTAGGCAACATGACCATTGAAAGCACAGGGATGTCTTGGAGATGCTCCAAGTCTTGCTCTGTGATCTTGGTGACCTGGGACCAGGGTCCAACCATGCATATGTCCTTGTGCTGACATATACCACCACCACCCACCACCCCGCTTTGTAGAGTTGATGTTCAGGGATTTCTGCTTTTCTCTCTCCCCCCAGCTGTCTGCGAATGCATGTCTCCCATCAGCCAGTCCATAGAACAGGGATCCCCACCTTCCCCAGGGCCTAATCTTTCAAGCAAGAGTTCTGTTGGGTCCAATGGTATAAGAAATCTGAGTTCTACCAACTCACAGAAGGTATTATTTGTTTTTTCTGTGAGACTTTATGTAACACTTAATCTCTTTTCTTTGTTAGGATGTGGGTGGGGATGTGTTTGAATCAAATCCACTGGTGCTCAGAGGCTGCTCCTGACTGTTCTCAGAGGTCTCGCCTGGTAACACTCAGGGATACACTCAGGTCAGTCATGTGCAAAGCTTTACCTCTTCACTATCTCTCTACTATCTTGGATTTCTTATTAATAAAGTTGCTAATTAAATAATACTATTGTGCATACTAATCCCAAGAATTTATCTAAGACATTTTCATCTTTAAAGTTTGACTTTATAGAGAATAATGCAAATTAATACATAACAGAAAAGTAAATCATTGTTTCAGATAATAAAACCATCAGGTAAAAATAAAATTTTGTGATATGATAAAATATTTGCTTGGTGCAGAGGATAACTTTAGTTGAAAGAGAAATGCTATCTATGCAAAATTTGGAAATGATAGAGAAGACATACAAGTACAATACAAACTCAGTTTTGACAGGCAATGACAAAAAGATTGGAATGTCATGTTTTTTTACAGTTCCAAAGTCGTTCATGAGTGAGATTTAGTCCTACAATGTCCAATACCCTTTCCTAGTACATATTTCCTGCCACTAGTGCCCCCAGTTTGTTTCCTGCCCTCCCCCTTGCCTGCTTCTATGACAGACATTTTTCTTCTCTCTTTTTTCCTTTGAGACACTGTGGTTTGCAATATTGTTACTGAAAAGGTATCCTGCCAATCAGTTTCCCTCCTTTCAGCCCAGTTTCTTGTCCAGAGTGATTATTTCCAATTCTCATTGTCATAGGTGGTCCCTTCTCTCTCTTTCTCTCTCTCTCTCTCTCTCTCTCTCTCTCTCTCTCTCTCTCTCTCTCTCTCTCTCTCTCTCTCTCTCTCTCTCTCTCTCCCTCCCTCTCTCTCCCCCCCCCCCCCTCTCTCTCTCTTCTCTCTCTCTCTTTCTCTCTCGGGATCATTCCTGGCTATGCGCTCAGAAATCATGCCTGGCTGAGGGCACCACATGAGACGCGGGGGGGGGGGGTGAGGGGGGTGAGGGGGTGGAACTGAGATCTGTCCTAGGTTGGCCTCAAGCAAGGTAATGCCCTACGGCTTGTGTCACTGCTCCAGCACCTCCCAGTTCTTTTTTTTTTTTAATATTTTTGCTTTATTTAAACATCTTGGTTACATATATGATTGTGATTAGGTTTCAGTCATGTAAAGAAGACCCCCTTCACCAGGACAACATTTCCACCACCAATGTCCCAAATCTTCCTCCATCCCACCCCACCTCGACCTGTACTCCAGACAGGCTTTCCATTTCCCTCATTCATTCACATGATTATGGTAATTCTCTGTGTAGTTATTTCCTTTTTTTTTTTTTTTGGTTTTTGGGCCACACCCGGTAACGCTCAGAGGTTACTCCTGGCTATGTGCTTAGAAGTTGCTCCTGGCTTGGGGGACCATATGGGACACGGGGGATCGAACCGCGGTCCGTCCAAGGCTAGCGCAGGCAAGGCAGGCACCTTACCTTTAGCGCCACCGCCCAGCCCCCTGTGTAGTTATTTCTATAACTGCACTCACCACTCTTTGTGGTGAGCTTCATGAAGTGAGCTGGAAGTTCCAGCCCTCCTCTCATTGTCTCTGAGGATTGTTGCAAAAAATGACTTTTATTTTTCTTAAAACCCATAGATGAGTGAGACTATTCTGCGTCTCTCTCTCTCTCCCTCTGACTTATTTCAATCAGCATGATTGATTCCATGTACATCCATGAATAGGAAAATCTCATGACTTCATCTCTCCTGACAGCTGCATAATATTCCACTGTGTATATTTACCACAGTTTCTTTAGCCATTCGTCTGTTGAAGGGCATCTTAGTTGTTTCCAGAGCCTGGCTATTGTGCATAGTGCTGCAATAAATATAGGAGTGAGGAAGGGGTTTTTGTATTGTATTCTTGTGTTCTTAGGGTATATATCTAGGAGTGGAATAGCTGAATTGAATGGGGGCTCAATTTCCAGATTTTGGAGGAATCTCCATATCGCTTTTCATAGCGATTGGACTAGACAGCATTCCCACCAGCAGTGGATAAGAGTTTCTTTCTCTCCACATCCCCGACAGCACTGATTGTTCTCATTCTTTGGGATGTGCGCCAATCTCTGTGGTGTGAGGTGGTATCTCATCGTTGTTTTGATTTGCATCTCCCTGATGATTAGTGACATTAGGAACATTTTTTCATGTGCCTTTTGGCCATTTATATATATTTTTTAATCAAAGTGTCTGTTCATTTCTTCTCCCCATTTTTTGATGGGATTAGATTTTTTTTTCTTGTAAAGTTCTGTCAGTGCCCTGTATATTTTGGATATTAGCCCCTTATCTGATGGGTGTTGGGTGAATAGATTCTCCCACTCGGTGGGTGATTCTTATATCCTGGTCACTATTTCTTTTGAGGTGCAGAAGCTTCTCAGTTTAATGTATTCCCATCTGTTGATCTCTGCTTCCACTTGTTTGGAAAGTGCAGTTTCCTCCTTGAAGATGCCTTTATTCTCAATATCATGGAGTGTTTTACTGATGTGTTGTTCTATATACCTTATGGTATCAGGTCTGATATCAAGGTCTTTAATCCATTTAGATTTTACCTTCGTACATGATGTTAACTGGGGGTCTATGTTCACTTTTTTGCAAGTGGCTAACCATTTCTGCCAGTACCACTTGTTGAAGAGGTTTTCCCTGCTCCACTTAGGATTTCTTGCTCCTTTGTCAAAAATTAGGTAATTGTATGTCTGCGGGACAATGTCTGAGAACTCAAGCCTATTTCACTGATCTGACGGTCTGCCTTTATTCCAATACCATGCTGTATTAATAACTATTGCTTTGTAGTACAGTTTAAAGTTGGGGAAAGTAATGCCTCCCATTTTCCTTTTCCCTAGGAGTGCTTTAGCTATTCGAGGGTGTTTATTGTTCCAGATGAACTTCATAAGTGTTTGATCCACTTCTTTGAAGAATGTCATGGGTATTTTTAAGGGGATCGCATTAAATCTGTACAATGCTTTGGGGAGTATTGCCATTTTAATTATGTTAATCCTGCCAATCCATGAGCAGGATATGTGTTTCCATTTCTGTGTGTCCTCTCTTATTTCTTGGAGCAGGGCTTTATAGTTTTTTTTGTATAGGTCCTTCACGTCTTTGGTCAAGTTGACTCCAAGATATTTGAGTTTTTGTGGCACTAATGTGAATGGGATTGCCTTGTTGACTTCCTTCTCTTCCCTTTCATTATTGGTGTATAAAAAGGCCATTGATTTCTGTTTGTTAATTTTGTAGACTGCCACCTTGCTATATGAGTCTATTGTTTCTAGAAGCTTTTTGGTAGAGTCTTTAGGGTTTTCTAAGTAGAGTATTATGCCATCTGCAAACAATGAGAGCTTGACTTCTTCCTTTTCTATCTGGATTCCCTTTATATCTTTTTCTTGCCTGATCGCTATAGCAAGAACTCTCAGTACTATGTTGAAGAGGAGTGGTGAGAGTGGACAGCCTTGTCTTGTGCCAGAATTTAGAGGAAAGGTTTTTAGTTTTTCTCCATTGAGGATAATATTTGCCATTGGCTTGTGGTAGATGGCTTCAACTAGATTGAGAAAGGTTTTTTCCATTCCCATCTTGCTGAGAGTTTTGATCAAGAATGAGTGTTGGACCTTATCAAATGCTTTTTCTATGTCTATTGATATGATCATGTTTGGCTTTGTAGTTCACATCTAATTTCAGAGCCTTGTGATCAGCAAAGTTAGCCTGCAAGATTTCTATCCTCTTGATTTTATGGAGGTATGTTTTTTTGTTTGTTTGTTTGTTTTGTTTTGGTTTTGGTTTTTGGGCCACACCTGGCGGTGCTCAGGGGTTACTCCTGGCTTTCTGCTCAGAAATAGTTCCTGGCAGGCACAGGGGAACATATGGGACACCAGGATTCGAACCAACCACCTTTGGTCCTGGATCAGCTGCTTGCAAGGCAAACGCCGCTGTGCTATCTCTCCAGGCCCGGAGGTATGTTTTATGTGTCAGCATATAGTCTATCCTGGAGAATGATCCATGTACATTGGAGAAGAATGTGTATCCAGGTTTTTTGGGATGGAGTGTCCTATATATATCTACTAGTCCTCTTTTTTCCATTACTCTTTTCAGGGCTAGTATGTTTTTGTTGGGTTTCAGTCTGGTTGACCTATCAAGTGTTGATAGGGCCGTGTTGAGGTCTCCCATAATTATTGTGTTGTTATTGATTTTTTCTTTCTGATTTTTCAGTAATTGTATTAGATAGTTTGCTGGTCTCTCATTGAGTGCATATATGTTTAATAGTCTGTTTTATTCCTGTTGCACATATCTCTTGATTAATACATAGTGTTCATCTTTGTCCCTTACCACTTTTATGAATATAAAGTTGGTGTCATCAGATATTAATATGGCCACCCAAGCTTTTTTGAGGGTGTTGTTTGCTTGGATGATTTCTTTCAGCCTTTGATTTTGAGTCTGTTTGTTCTGAGTATCAGGTGTGTTCTTGTAGGCAGCAGAAGGTTGGATTCAGTTTTTTTGACCCAATTTTGTCAACTCTGTGTCTTTTAATTGGTGAATTTAGTCATTGACATTGAGGGAGATGATTGTCATAGGATTTAATGTCATCTTTGTAGATAAGTTTGCTGTGTTGTTGATCTCTCTTGTCTTTAAAGTAGACCTGTCAGTTTTTTCCTTTAAGGCTGTTTTTTTCATCTGTGAAGTTTCTGAGCTATTGTTTATCCATGAAGCTATGTATCCTTCCTCTCAAACCTGAACATGAGTTGGGCTGGGTGCAGTATTCTCAGTGAGGCATTCATTTCATTCAGTTCTTTGTCAACAATATCCCACCACTGTCTTCTGGCCTTGAGAGTTTCTTGTGACATGTCTGCCGTAAGTCTTAGGGATGCTCTTTTGAATGTAATTTTCCTTTTTAATCTTGCTGCTTTCAGTATTCTATCTCTATCTGTGGGAATTTTCATTGTAATGAGGATGTGTCTTGGGGTGTTTTTCTTTGGGTCTCTTTTAGCTGGTACTCTTCGGGCATGCAGGATTTGATTGCATGTAGTCTTTAACTCTGGGAGTATCTCTTTGATTATGTCTTTGACAGTTGATTCTTCCTGGAGATCCTGGGCCTCTGGGACTTCGATGATTCTTATGTTGTTTCAGTTGAGTTTATCAAAGACCTCTACTTTCATCTGTTCGCATTCCTTGATTACTTTTTCCATTGCCTGGTCATTTGTCCTAAGGTTCTTTTCCAGTTTCTTCTGCTGTGTTTAGTTTTTCTGCATCTCATCTTCCAGCACTTCGATTCTCTCCTCAGCTGCTGTTACCCTGCTGTCGAGGCCATCCACTGAGGTTTTCAGTTGAGCTACTGTGTTTTTCAGATCTGCTATTTCAGTTTGGAGTTTTCTGATTTCTGTCTTTGTGTTTTGTTCAGATCAATCTATGCTTTCTTTGAGTTCTACAAACACCTTCCATATTTCTATTTTAAGTTCCTTATCCGAGAGGTTAATCAGATGGTTGGAATTTTTTGGGTCGTCCAAGCTATCATCTTCATTCTCTGTGCATGGTGTTTGCCTGCGAGTTTTCCCCATTGTCATGCTAGTAATGTGGTTTTTCCTGCGTGTTGTGATGGGGTTTATTGGTTAGAAAGAGTGTGCATGGGCCCAGAGAGATAGCACAGCAGCGTTTGCCTTGCAAGCAGCTGATCCAGGACCAAAGGTGGTTGGTTCGGAAGGAAGGAAGGAAGGAAGGAAGGAAGGAAGGAAGGAGGAAGAAGGAAGCGAAGGAAGGAAGGAAGGAAGGAAGGAAGGAAGGAGGACGGAAGGAAGGAGGAAGGAAGGAAAGGAAGGAAGGAAGAAAGAGGAGGGAGGAGAGGGAGAGGAGAGGAGAGAGAGAAGAAAGAAAGAAAGAAAGAAAGAACGAAAGAAAGAAAGAAAGAAAGAAGAAAGAGAAGAGAAGGAAGGAAGAAGAAGGAGAGAGAGAGAGAGAGAGAGAAAGAAAGAAAGAAAGAAAGAAAGAAAGAAGAGAAGAGAAAGAAAGAAAGAAAGAAAGAAAGAAAGAAGAGAGAAAGAAAGAAAGAAAGAAAGAAGAGAGAAAGAAAGAAGAAGAAAGAAAGAAAGAAGAAGAAAGAAAGAAAGAAAGAAAGAAAGAAAGAAAGAAGGAAAGAAAGAATGAAAGAAAGAAAGAAAGAAAGAAAGAAAGAATGAAAGAAAGAAAGAAAGAAAGAAAGAAAGAAAGAAAGAAAGAGAGAAGAGAAAGACAGAAGAAAGAAAGAAAGAAGAATGAAAGAAAGGAAAGAAAGAAAGAAAGAAAGAGGGAGAGAGTGAAAGAAAGAAAGAAAGAAAGAAATAGAAAGAAGAAAGAAAGAAAGATAAGAAAGAAAGAAAGAAAGAGAAAGAAAAGAAAGAAAGAAGAAAGAAAGAAAGAAAGAAAGAAAAGAAAGTGTGCAGGTGCGAAGCGGAGCGGCCACACTCTTCTGGGGCCTCTAGGTGACAGGTTTTAGGGGTTTGCTTTCCAGAGCTCTGAGGAGAGCTTCAAGAATTCAGGAAAGACAGAGAAGCACAGGACAGGGCTCCCTTCAGGTCCTCAGTTTCCTCAGAAGCAGGGCGGAGACTCCACAGGTAGAGCAATTAGCACTCCACCTGGCAACCCCCACAGCCAGGGCCTCCCCGCAAGCTGCCAGAGAGTTTCAGCTTATAGGGACAGCGACCCCACAGCCAGAATTTACTCATTGGGCAGCTTCAAAATGCAGTTTTTTTGGGGGTGAGCTCCCTAGGCCTCTAGGAGACCTTCAGGTATTCAGAAACATAGGCAGACAGGCAGAGAAGTTTCCCTTGAACTCTCAGAGTGAACAAAGGCACAGCAGGGCGGCCCTCCCAGTTCTTTTTAACTGTGATCCGATCAGCTCTTTTTTTTTTTTTTTTTTTTTTTTTTTTTTTTTTTGGTTTTTGGGCCCACACTCGGCGGTGCTCAGGGGTTACTCCTGGCTGTCTGCTCAGAAATAGCTCCTGGCAAGGCACGGGGGGACCATATGGGACACCGGGATTCGAACCAACCACCTTTGGTCCTGGATCGGCTGCTTGCAAGGCAAACACCGCTGTGCTATCTCTCCGGGCCCAATCCCATCAGCTCTTAAATGAATTCACCCATTCTTTGCAGCATACTTCCTACCATAGACCTGGACCTCTCTATTGTCTCTGGATCTTATTACCATAATATATATACATATATATATGTATATATCTTTATTACCATAATATATTTACATATATTTTATAGGCCACAATGAGTTTGGTCATTGTCAGTCCTCTCCCTCTGACTCATTTCACTCAGCATATTACTCTCTATACTCATCCATCTATAAGCGAATTTTATGACTTATTTTTAGGAACTGAAATGTCCTAATGATGATGTCACAGCCATGGTCCTCAGATTTTCCTTTAGAATCAGAAACTGAAACTGAGAATTCATTCATCCCCAAGCTGAGTAGTGAGGAAGACAAACTATCTAAGCAAGAAATGAGAGGACATGAACCCAATGACACATTTTCTACAACCACACGCAAAAGATAAATGCTTCCTCCATTTCTTTTATTTATTTATTTTTTTTATTTGGGGGGGGGCACACTCAGCGTGCTCAGGGGTTACTCCTGGCTGTCTGCTCAGAATAGCTCCTGGCAGGCACGAAGGGACCATATGGGATACCAGGATTTGAACCAACCACCTTAGGTCCTGGATTGGCTGCTTGCAAGGCAAACACCGCTGTGCTATATCTCTGGGCCCCCTATTTATTTTTGAAGGGGGTCACAACCTGGTGTCACTCAGGGGGTTACCCCTGGCTCTGCACTCAGAAATTTCTCCTGGTAGAATCAGGGGATCATATGGGATGCCAGGATTCGAACCACTGTCTGTACTGAATCAGCTGCATGCAAGGCAAACACCCTACCTCTCCGGAGCCTTGCTCCTACTTCTTAATAATGTTTGGGTAATTTGAAGAATGGTGCTTAAAATTTTCTTTGCCTCAAAGGAAGGTTATATGTTAGTAGTAGTTTGTAGAGTTGGGGGGGAATGGGGGAAGAGTTGAAAGTTCCATAAATGTAAAGCTCTGATAGGCCTTTATAAAGTAGCATGGTAATAATTGCTACATTGCTTTAATTCAGCAAATGAACTCAATCAGAACCAACAAATATACATTGTATAATTTGACAAATTATACCTTTAAAGAGTTTTGTGTCAGAGACCAGAGAGATAGAATAACGAGTAAAGCATTTGCCTTGCATGCAGCCCATCTGGCCTCATACCAAATAGGCTCCCTTGAGGCCTGCTAAGAGTGCTCCTTTAGAACAGAACTCTATTGGGCACAAAACAAATAGAAAAAGTTTAGCTTAAGTGAAAAAATATATAAAAGCAACTCATTTCGATTAAAAATAAAAGGTGCAGACATTAAACAGATAGGCAGAGGATTACGTGAGCATGTTAGCAGGGGTTGTGTTTGGGTGTGGGAAGATCCTGGGTTTTGTGACTGTTTTCTTCTTCAGCTTTTGCTATGTCTCCCTGATCACCTCTAATGAGCAAGTACAACTTGGTTTCCAGGAAGAAGAACACTTATCAAAATTACTAAGTCAGAGTCTGCTGACCTGCACTTCCATTCCTCAGTATATATGTACGTTTCTTGGCTTGCAAGTTCTGGTCTCCAAGTCACATCCACGTCTTGGACAGCAGGAGGGATAAGAAAGCTGAGGGGGTTGTGTAATGGTTGTGTAATGGGGTGTGTTAGAAGTCTGTCCCCTCCAGGTTGCCATGAAATGGTTTTTTTCTGAGTTATTCTACCCCAGATTATCCACCACTTCTTTCCAAGTGCCTTGTGCCATCACCTTACCAAGCAAGTCACAAAGGACCTAAGGAAAGCTTTGCAAAAGCCTGCATATGCTTCATCAGCCAAGATGAATTGAAGTTCTAGTACATTCCAATTATTGTGTCTAAGCTATTTCCTTAATAGATGAGTCTAGAAACAATATTAAGGCAAAAGGAAAAGGTCAGGGTAATATATTTTGTTGAATCTTAGCTAAGTTGGGAGATAGCTCCAAGGGCTGGGATATTTATCTGCATGAAGGATGCCCCACTTTCCTCCCAGCACAACATGCCCCCTCCCTGGCACTGCCAAATGTTAGCACCATCTCATCACATCACCAGCCTCCAGCATTGGACCACCCAGCCTGGTTGATTCCTGTATTTCCAGGAATCGCTGCTGGACCCTGTTTGGCACCTCCCCCCAAAATCTCAACCTTCACACCAATAATGGTTCTTTGTCAAAGTCTCCCAAACCTTATTATTATATAATAATTATTATATTGTATTATAGTATTATTTATTATTATTTTAAGTAAGCTAGTTTAACATTTTTCTTTTCTTTTCTTTTCTTTTTTTTTTTCTGTTTTGGGCCACCTCAGTGACACTCAGGGGTTATTCCTGGCTATGCACTCAGAAATTGCTCCTGGCTTGGGGGACCATATGGGACGCTGGGGGATTGAACTGCGGTCAGTCCTAGGTTAGCGTGTGCAAGGCAAAAGCTCTACTGTGGAGCCACTGGCCCCTGGTTTAACATTTTTGTTGGACTAAAGCCAAACTCAGCCAGTGGTATTTGGAAAAAATTCTTCTCTTCCTCTCTTGGGAGTCCAAACTACTGGAGTTAGCTCTCCCTTTCCAGGCCTGTGCTTACCCAAAAATGATTCAAAAATCTTCACTATTCTACAAAACTTCAGGAATTGGACTATTATTTCTTTCTCTTTTTTTGGGGGGGGGGGGAGGGTTTGGGGCACATCCAATGATGCTCAGGGATTATTCCTGGCTATGTGCTCAGAAATTGCTCCTGACTCGGAGGACCATATGGGATGCTGAGGATCAAACTCAGGTTCTTCCTGAGTCAGCTATGTGCAAGGCAAATGTCCTACCGCTGTGCTATAGCTCCGGCCCCAGGCTATCATTTCTTTGACCAAATCTAGACCTCAGTGAGCATAGCAAACATCTGACAACTCTCCCTTCATCTCAGCACTCCTGTGGGACAAAGTCCAAAACTTTTCAAAACTGGAGAACATTTCTCTCAACTCTCTTGCATTCTTTTCAAGCTCAAACTGACAACTACCAAATGTTTATTTTCAAACAAGATATTCAAGTGAAAGAGAAAAAAAATGACCTCCTCCCTAGATGACTACTCTAAACTGATGATAAACCAACATTCCAAAAAAGTGAATTACAGGGCCAGAGATAGCAACAAACTGAGCACAAACTTTGCATGCAAAAGATGTGAATTTGATTCTTGACACGGTGTGATCCCCTAAACACAAAGCCAGGAGTCTAGGAGTACACCCTGAATACCGCCAGGGATGGCCTCCGAAAACGAAAGAAGTGAATTATCCAAGAATGATTATGTGAGTGGCAAATATTTGAGTGAATGAGTAGTCTACAACACAGGCTCCCAAACTTTTTTTATTTAAATTTCCTGAAGAGCATTTTTGGACCACCCCCAGAAGTGCTCAGGGCTTATTCCTGGCAGGACTTGGGGGAACATATGAAGTGCCAGGGGTTGAGCTTGGGCCAATCAGACAAATGCAGGGGAAGAGCCTTGCCCACAAGCATGTCCAGTCTCACAAGCATGAGGGTCCTGAACAACTGACTCCAGAAGTTTAATTTCTGGCTCTTTGAACATACCTCAGAATCCTCTGGAAGGCATTAGTAAGGCATGTGCTGAGCTCTCCGTATGAGTTAGCAAATTTAAAAAAAAAAAAAAAAAAAAAACTAAAGGATAAGGAGAGATTGATGTTCTAGCATGAGCTTCAGGAAGGGCAAAGGGGACAAGCATGATGCTAACAATGACTGACCATGAAAAAAGCAGGATGTGCTCTCATACGCACCCACTCATTTAACTCTTCACTAATCAGAGCAGGTGAGTGGGTCATGCCATAGCCTCTCCCATCACCAACAGCTGCTGTTTTTCCTCTATTTTGCTAAATGACATAAGCAGGTGAAGAAAGAACAACCAATATATTTTAATAGTTTTTTAAAATAATATCTTTATTTAAACATCGTGATTACAAACATGATTGTAGTTGGCTTTTAGTCATAAATAGAACAGTCCCCTTCACCAGTGCCACATTCCCATCACCAATGTCCTCCTCCCTTCTCCCCCCCCCCCCCCCCCGCCTGTCTTCAAGACAGGCACTCTACTTTTCTCACTCATTAAGATTGTCATGATAGTTGTTAGTGTAGTTATTTTCCTAACTGCACTCACCAATCTTTGTGGTGAGCTTCATATCATGAGCTGGTCCATCTGGCCCTCATCACTGGGAATAATTTCAATAATGTCTTTTATTTTTCTTAAAACCCATAGATGAGTGAGACTAGTCTGTGTCTATCTCTCCCTCTGACTTATTTCACTCAGCATAATAGATTTCATGTACATCCATGTATAGGAAAATTTCATGACTTTATCTCTCCTGACAGCTGCATAAAATTCCATTGTGTATGTGTACCACAGTTTCTTTAGTCATTCACCTGTTAAAGGGCATCTTGGTTGTTTCCAGAGTCTGGCTATTGTAAATAGCACCGCAATGATGTAGGTGTGAGGAATGCATTTTTGCATTGCATTTTTGTGTTCCTAGGGTATATCCCTAGGAGTGGTATAGTTGGATCATATAGGAGTTCAATTTCCAGTTTTTTAAAGGAATCTCCATATTGTTTTCTATAAGGACTGGACTAGACAGCATTTCCACCAGCAATGAATGAGAGTTCCTTTCTCCCCACATCCCTGCCAGCACGGATTGTTCTTGTTCTTTGTGATGTGTGCCAGTCTCTGTGGCATGAGATGGTACCTCATTGTTGTTTTGATTTGCATCTCCCTGATGATTAGTGATGTGGAGCATTTTTTCATGTGTCTTTTGGCCATTTGTATTTCTTCTTGAGGAAGTGTCTCTTCATTTCTTCACCCAAACGACCCCCTTAGAGGTAGAATCATCTTGCCCAGATTGTGGGCAGTGCAGTGGGGAGAAAATGGTGCCTCAGGTAAGCTGCCGCCACCTGGGCCAGGTGATGGTATATCAAGCATCTATGGTTGTAGATGGTCAGGCCAGGGCCCACTCACTACTCTTTAACACCTTCTACTAAGTCTAAGCCTGGAAAAACACTTTTCTAATCCTAAAAGTAAAATAAAAACAAACCTAGAAGATTAAGGAAGCAAACAGCTCAGAATCCAAGAGCATAAACTTTGCACAGGTTTGGATGGTTGGGGTCTGGGTTCAATTCCCAGCACCAAACACTCCTCTGGCACTGCCAGGAACAACTTGTGAGGTGAGAATCAAACAAACAAAAAACTGAGTCGGAAATGTGCTAAGAGAGGGCCTGGGAGGGTTCCAGAGGAATGGTCAGACTTCAGGAGGAAGGTGATTTTGGATTGAGACTCAAAAGATGAGACTCAAAAATATGAAGGTGGATTGATTACAAAATACAAAGGCCATATAGACATATAGCTAGACATGGACATTCAAGAGTTGGGCTGATCAGCCCCCCCACCCCATTCACTCTTGAGCTGCAATAGGTCTGGCTTAGAGTCTCCTGAGCTGGCACACTATGATGGCTCATCTTTGTCAGAGTGGCTCCTGATAGAATCAGCATGTGTCCAACCTATGGTCTGACTGGGGAGGAACGTGGTATGTGATGCTGAGTATCCATGATATTCACTAAATCAGTTCATGCTCTTGACTCTAGAACTGATGTGGGAAGATGAGCAGGGATTTTGATCAATAAAGGAACCAAGTACAGAGACCAGCATTAGGTGAGATTTAGCATCATACACTCAAGGTAATTTGGTCCAAACAACTTGGAGTTGTTTTTCAAGTCTGTTCCACAAAATGAAGTATTCCCAACTCTACTGACTTATTACTAATCACTTTAATCTTGATCTTATGAGGCTAGAACTTGAAAATGGCTCGGATGGAATGTTCTGTCTCTTAGGCAGAGAAGTGAGGTTCTAGAGCTTCAAGGGTTACAGGAACTACTACCGCCTTGTAGGGACACCAGGACAGTCTTTCTCTCTCCCTCTCCCTCCCCCACTCTTGCCTCAAAACTTCTTTGCCAACTCTCTCCCATGAACAAACTTAGACTTTTTCATATCTTAATGGCTATTTACATAGTCATGCTATTTACAAGGCAGCTGAAGGAATCCAGTAGGAAATGTACCGGCTGCAAAAGGAAATCATCTCACTATTTATAACCCAGCCTGGGAAGACCATATCATCACTTCCAGGTACTATGGTTAACTATGTCTTACAAAATCCAGTCCATTTTCAAGCTTATCACCTAATTGAAGAAATGTCGCAAAACATTGTGAACATAATTTAGAATTTCTATGCACTCTTAGCTTAGCCTGACAGTGAAATTTCATTTTCCTTTATCAAAATGGACATGAGTCCTTAAATATTCAATAAGCTACAGTTGGCTTGGTAAGACTGGAAGGTAGAATAGGAGGGAGCACAGGAGGAATAAGTCTAAAGAAGCAGGTGGGGAGTTGGCAGGCTAGAGAGGCTGGATTTTCTTCCTGCTGTGTCTACTCTTCCTTCTAGAACAAGTGTGGCCAGATAATGGATGACAATCTACTAAAGCACACATATATGTACAGTCTCCTGCAACAGAAAACTGGTGTCCCATGCCAGAAGGCACCACAAATGCTCCTTGCATTAGAAATCATCTTGTTTTGAGGGCAGGAGCAGTGGCGCAAGGGGTAAGGCATCTTACCTTTTGCTCGCACAATCCTAGGATGGACCAAAGTTCGAGTCCCCCAGCATCCCATATGTTCTCCAAAACTAGGAGCTATTTCTGAGTGCATAGCCAGGAGTAACCCCCAAGCGTCACTGGGTGTGGCCCAAACCCCCCCCAAAATCATTTTGTTTTTAAAAAAATTTCTGTTTTTTTTTTTTTTTTTTTTTTCCATTTTTTTTTTGTCCCCCAATTCACAATACATACCCGGCAAGGGGCCTGTGTTGAGGTGTATATGGGGTGCCTTTACTGTACCTCCTCTTTCTATACAGCCAGTGTAAAGAACACAGCCTGTGGTAAGATTTGGGAGGCCTTATCTTATCTTTTATTTATTTTAATTTTTTTTTCTTCAGAGCAAACTAAAGTTGTTTTTTTTTGTTTGTTTGTTTTTTTAAAGTAAGAATTCATTTAAAGGACAAAATTGATTAACATAATGAGGTAAACTAATATAACATAATATAGTGACATAACATAACATATAATATAATTGATATAATAATAATACATGTAAGTCAAAGAAAATTTCTGATTAAAAACACAATTTTTTTTTTCATAATGGCTTACATATCTTTCACTGTAGTATTTTGGGTACATATTCACATTGAATCAGGGGAATACCCATCACCTAATATGTCCTCTTCTCAATCAAAAATCAAATATGCTGAAAATAGGCATAATTTATGTTATGGAGTGAACACCACAGCTGCCCTTTCTCAGGGGCTACTTTCTTGCTGTGCTTGAAACCACATGTCCAGGAATTCTAGTCAGGGCAGGTCACATGCAAGACAAGTGTTTTAGCCCAGATTTAGACATTTCCCTTTCATTGTTTTTGTTTGGGGACCACACTCAAAAGTGCTCAGTACTTACTCCTGGCTCGACACTCAGAGGTCACTCCTGGGAGGCTCAGAGGACCATATGGGGCGCCAGGAATCAAACCTGAGTCAGCTTCGAGCAAGGCAAACACCCTTCCAGCTCCAGCCCCAGGTTTAGAAAATTTTCCAGAAATGTAATAGTACTGGTTTCTATGGAAAAAAAAAACAAAAAAAACTAATCATAGAGGACTCTCATTCTTGCACAAATGCAAAACAAGAATAATAACAGCAGTTGTTCTCTTTGAATTATTTTTTAAATTATATTAAGTTTAAATTGATTTCTATCTGTATTTTTATAGAAGCCATTCCTGGCAGGGGTTATGCAGTGCTGGGAATTGAGGCCCAAAGTTTTGCATATTTCATCATGAACTCTACACATAGATCTATATTTCCAGTCAGCAGTCTTTAAATAGGGGTATTCCGAAAATAAAAATAAGTCTCAACTACTTCCTAGTACATCATATTTATCTGGATTTATTATTTTATTATTTCCCAACAAACTATTGAGTTTGTGACCTCTGATCTCAAGCTTTCAGTGATCAAGTCTTTCCGTGGACCTGGATTAAGCAATCATCTCTCATTTAACACTGTTACTGGATAGAGACATAGGCTGAGTGTAGTTTAGGGAGAACTTCTGGTCAAACATCAAGATAGAGGCGGACGGGCAAAAGTCTTGCTAAAGTATAACCTCTGCACTCCTATGTTCATTGCAGTGCTATTTACAATAACCAGAATCTGTAAACAACCCAGGTGCCTAAGAACAGATGAGTGACTAAAGAAATTGTGGTACATCTACACAATGGAATACAATGCAGCTGTTAGGCCAAATGAAGTCATGAAATTTGCCTATACATGGATGGACATGGAGACTATTATGCTGATTAAAATGAGTCAGAGGGAGAGAGATATATGCAGAATAGTGTCACACATCTGTGGGACATACAAATAAAAAACAGTATGATAATATATCCAGAGACAATAGAGATAAGGGCAGAAGGACCAGCCCAGGATATGAAGCTTACCACAAAGAGCAGTAAGCACAGTTAGAGAAATAACTGCACTGACAACTACCATGACGTTAGTGAGATAGATAAATAGAATGCCTATCTTGAAGACAAGCAGGGGGTGGGGAGGAGGAAAATGAGGAACATTGGTGACCTGAAATTTACACTAGTGAAGGGTGATGTACATTCGATAACTGAAACTCAACTATAAAATTTCTGTAACCACAAAGCTTAAATTAAAATTTATTTTAAAAAAGTAAAGTATAGGGCCGGGTGGTGGCGCTAGAGGTAAGGTGCCTGTCTTGCCTGCGCTAGCCTTGGACGGACCGCGGTTCGATCCCCCGGCGTCCCATATGGTCCCCCAAGCAAGGAGCGACTTCTGAGCACATAGCCAGGAGTAACCCCTGAGCGTCACCGGGTGTGGCCCAAAAACAAAAAAAAACAAACAAACAAAAAAAAAAGTAAAGTATAACCAGTATCAAGTGCATATTCAAGAAAAAGCCTCAGACACACCTAACTTGGCTTGCCAGAGAGACACATGCATTTGTCTGTCTCTGGGAAGGTTTATGATCACAGCATGGAATGATATTAGAGGGGAGGCATCAATAGGGAAAGTGACTCCCCAAGTGACCAAGAGCCCATCAGGCCTGCAGACAGACCTCCTCTGTCTGCAGATAAGAGGAAGGTCAAAATTAGAGGGGGGATGCCCATCTTTCAATTGGAGGAGTAAAACTACACTGATGACAGAATCTAAATTTGAGAGTGGAGTGGGAGGGGGGCTAGGTGCTTCTGGTTTAGTTTAGAGGCAACTGAGCCAGTGGGAACCCCCCACCCTTCCATGAAGAAGGGGCATCACATTCAGCCATGACTGAAGACTGAGACTATTAGCTGGACGGTTGGCAGGAATAGGAAACCAAGATGGGCACAGAGGTCAAGGGGAAGCGGGGGGCCTTCTCTTCAGGCTTCACCCTAAGCAGCCCACTCTGGTAGCCCTGTGCTCAATCAGTTGTTTTGGCCACAGAAATAAAGAATTTCATCACTAAATCCATGGTGCCACCTGCAGGAAAACAAAAAGAAACCAACAGATAAGTAATTGAAAGAGTTATTCAGGAAGTCTTGCAAAAATAAAATGGAATCATTCAAAGGAAATGACTCATTAGCTGAGGACATGTGTTGCATTCAGGAGAACTCAGTTTGGACCCTGGCAACCCATGATCCCTTGGGCCACCAGAAATGATCTATAAGCACAGGAAAGGAAGGAAGGAAGGAAGGAAGGAAGGAAGGAAGGAAGGAAGGAAGGAAGGAAGGAAGGAAGGAAGGAAGGAAGGAAGGAAGGAAGGAAGGAAGGGAGGGAGGGAGGGAGGGAGGGAGGGAGGGAGGGATGGACGGACGTAGGGAGTGAGGGAGGGAGAGAGAGAGAGAAAGAGAGAAAGAACGAAAGAAAGAAAGAAAGAAAGAAAGAAAGAAAGAAAGAAAGAAAGAAAGAAAGAAAGAAAGAAAGAAAGAAAGAAAGAAAGAAAGAAAGAAAGAAAGAAAGAAAGAAAGAAAGAAAGAAAGAAAGAAAGAAAGAGAGAAAGAAAGAAAGAGAGAGAGAAAGAAAGAAAGAAAGAAAAAGAGAGAGAAAGAGAGAGAAAGAAAGAAAGAGAGAAAGAAAGAAAGAAAGAAAGAAAGAAAGAAAGAAAGAAAGAAAGAAAGAAAGAAAGAAAGAAAGAAAGAAAGAAAGAAAGAAAGAAAGAAAGAAAGAAAGAAAGAAAGAAAGAAAGAAAGAAAGAAAGAAAGAGAAAGAAAGAGAGAGAGGGAGAGAAAGAAAGAGAGAGGGAGGGAGGGAGGGGGAACGGAGGGAGGAAGGGAAGGAAGGAAAGAGAAAGAAAGGAAGGAAGGAAGGAAGAAAGAGGGCCACCTTGTATTCTAAAGGACACAAAGGAATGATCAAAGATCAGAGGAGATCTGCTAACAGGTGACAGTGGGATCGGTGATACTCACCACCTTTTTACCTTTTATCTCCCTTGTATCCAGTGCCATCAGAGGACACACAAGCTCATTCTCTTGGTCACATGTGATCCAGACTCAGCTGTACAGAAAGGGCCACTAGAGAGAAACATCAAGGTCATAGCAAACCCTCCGATGCAGCAGCTGGGTGTTTTAGTGGACCTTTTACTTCTACTCTGTAAGGTTTGGCCTGTTCAATATTAGCATGAAAAGTGAAGTACCTTTTGGGGTGGTCACACCTGGTTGTACTCAGAAGGTTCTAAGAGGTTTCTCCAGTTAGTGCTCAAGGGACCAGATGGTGTCAGGGATCAAACTTGACCTCCCACCTTAAAACCACATGCTCTAGCCCTTGGCGCCCTTTTGCCAGTTCAGACTTGACCAGATTTCCACAAAGTTCCTTCAGGTCACATACCTTTTTGTTCTTTGTTGGTTTTGTTTTTTGTTTATTTGTATTGGCATAATAGAAAATGCACACATGTCACAAGTACTACACTTGCTGAATTTTCACAAGCATAATGATAGTCTTCTAAGCAGCACCCAGTCAAGACATAGAGCCATGCTGAGATGCCCCCATCAGGTCATGTATTTGGGGAGGAATTCTATCTCTCATTACCACCACCCCCTCTCCACTCTGTTCTGGAAGCCTCTCCAGAGCCAGTTACTTAATGTGAAGAGGAGACAATCCCCGTGGGCATTGTGATTCTTGTTGACTTTTATTTATACAGGGCCCTCTGGGTTGACAAGACAAAGGTTAGTTCCACCCACACCCCAAAGGAAGACAACATTCCTGTAGTTGCTTCCTTCTCCAAATAAAAGATCCTAAAAGGCAAGAACTATCTCCTTCTTAGTCCTTTCCCTGGTTCTCGTTCATTCCTTTACTATCAGTTTTCAGACCCAGGTGCTCTCCCTCCAGGTGAGCTCAGCATCCATAGGAGTCACCTGGTGTAGTTGATGTCACCACACAAGTTTTCTTGGCCAGGCCTTGGCATTTCTCTCTGGTGACATGCTAGATTCCTATCGAAACCCTTGAGCTGTGCCTGTAAGATGATCGAACTCTGGCAATATTTAGTTTATGTTAAAAGGCAAAAAATGAGCCTACTGGAGCACACGCTTTGCACAGAGAACTCCAACTTTTGATCCTCAACACCACGTGGTAACCTGAGCAACCATGGAGTAGCCACCAAGCACAGTGTCCAGAGCAGTCCCCCAGCATCATCCAGGAGGCCCCCTAATATAAATAAATTTAAAGGAGATAAATAAGGTCATACAACCATACTCTCTTTTCCTTATTCATACCCAGAATTAGCACTTAACAAACACTAAAAGTGGGGCCCGGAGAGATAGTACAGTGGTGTTTGCCTTGCAAGCAGCCGATCCAGGACCAAAGGTGGTTGGTTCGAATCCTGGTGTTCCATATGGTCCCCCGTGCCTGCCAAGAGCTATTTCTGAGCAGACAGCCAGGAGTAACCCCTGAGCACCGCCGGGTGTGCCCAAAAACCAAAAAAAAAAAAAAAAAAAAAAAACACTAAAAATGATACAGAATGACCTTAAATTTTTGTATTTGACAAGGTCTTACCCTCTACTTCTCTTCCTGTAGAAATCTCATCTCTCCATTTGTACTACCAGAGGCAGTGATTATACACACAGGGAAAAGAACAGAAGATAGATAAGTGGTGTCTGTCTTAGTCTATAACTGTTAAGGTATAAATTTCCCTTTCTCTTATAGAAAGTAACCTAGGGCCACAGTGCAGCCTATTCTGTCTCTCTTTGGAATACATAATAAATTATCTTAGAAAGAAGTCAATTTTACCTGACAATAATATCCTATTCCTTATGCCACTCAACTTCTTGCACTTAATCAGGAGAAATCTCTGGGACCAGGAAGATAGTAAAATTGTTTGCCTAGCATTCCACTATGGCCACAACATTGACAATGCTTCTGGTCCCCCAAACTCTGCCAGGAGTAGTTGCTGAGCAAACAGCCAATATGTTGGGGCTGGAGAGCTAGCACAGTGGTAAGGCATTTGCCTTGCATGCAGCCGACCAGGGATAAACCCGGGTTTGATCCCCGGCATTTCGTATGGTCCCCCAAGCCTGCTAGGAGTGATTTCTGAGCTCAGAGCCAGGAGTAACCCCTAAGCGTCACCACCACCAGGTGTGGCCCAACTCCCCCTCCCCCAAAAAAGAGCCATTGTAGCCCTCTGAGCACCACCGATGTGTTCTTTCCCCTGCCCCACAACTAAACAGAGATTTATTGAATCCCAGATAATATGCCAAATACCATTCTAAGATCTTGACTAAATAATAGTGACCAAAATGACAAGTGTCTTGACTTTGGAGAGTTTAGCTCCTAGCTAAGGAAGGCAAATACTTACAGGAAAACTTACAGTAGTAAGTGAGCCAGAGCAGTAATACAGCAGGGAGGGGTTTGCCTTATGTGTGGCCAACATGAGTTCAATTCCCAGCATCCCATAGGGTGTTTGAGAGATACTCCCAGTTCTTGTCTGGGGATGGCATCCAGAGTGCCCAAGGACCTTGAGGTGCTGGGGATTTCCACGCCTTCTGCATGCAAAGCACGTACTCAGCCATTGAGCAATTGCTCTGCTTCCAATTGTTTGCTTTTGGGGGGGGTCCACACCTAGTGACACTCAGGGGTTACTTCTGGCTATGAGCTCAGAAATTGCTGCTGGCTTGGGGGACCATATGGGACGCCGGGGGATCTAATCTTGGTCCGTCCTAGGCTAGCACTGGCAAGGCAGACAGCTTACCTCTAGTGACACCGTTCCGGCCCCCAATTGTTTGCTTTTTAAGATGGAAATGCATCATGGCATTACTGTGCACCATTGAGGAAATTGCTATAGAGAACTAGAAAGTAATAATGTGGACAGAGACAGAATAATTACAGAAACTATTTAGATGTCCCCTTCTCTTCATTTGCACTTTCTTCATCAAAAAAAAAAAAAAGCTCAGCTTTTCCTTCCAACTAATCCCATCATGGTCTGTGATCATGAGATTTTCTGTCTTTTAGGATTGTTTCCCATAAGAGATGCCAGGACACTCAGCTTCCAAAAGACAGGAAGCACAAGGTTCTTTACATTAAGTGCCTTCACATGGGATTGGGTGTTTTTCTATTATCTGGCCTCACAGAATTACATTCTCTGTTTGGTTTGAGCTTTGGCTTTTGGATTGATACCCAGTAGTGCTTGGGTGTCCTGGCTCAGTGCTGGTACAGGAAAAGTCACTCCTGGCAGTGAATAGGGTCAGTGTTCAGGATGGAACTCAGGGCTTCAGGATACCAAGTGTCCAAGAATATACAAGAATATCCATGTATACCAAGTAAATAAGCCTGTAAGCTTCGAGCCCCTCACTTGGATATTTTTAGTTTGTCTTGGTTATGATGCTATTGTAAGAATTGGCATCCCTCTCACATGTATGTCTTAAAAAGGATCCCCTTTTTTTATCATCTTCCTCAAATAATTATCTCCATCTATTTTTGGCAGCAACAACAAAGGCAACTCTCAGCAAACTACTCATTTCATTCCCCATTCATTTTTCCCAGGAGAAAAGGAGGTAGTGACTGTCAGCTGCTCCTTCCTTCAATCTTCCTGGGAAAATACATGGTGCTTCTCACACAGAACTTCAGAATAAAATCTTCTAAATCCTAAAAGTAGTAACAGGCTAATGCTTTGTTGGGTATACTAAGCCTTCTCCTAAATTACACTAGTTTCTTTAGTAGGAGGCTCAGTGGGATCTCCCCCATACAATTAGTAAATCTGGCTTAGAGTGCTTCAGCTACTTGCTCAAGTTCACACAGCTAGAAAGCAGAAGAATTAGAATTTTATTCCAAGCAAGACTCCAGAGCACATATTAACAGTCTCTAACGATTCAGCCCAAACACCTAAAATTCTAAGTGCTAAGGCACTGCTCTTAGCAGCAGCTGTTCCCATCACTTAACACGGGTAGATCCCAAGGGTCTATAGCATTGGTGAGATTCTGTGCTATTTTAAGCATCTGATCACAAGATGCAAACAAATCTCTAAGGCTTGGGCCAACAAGCTGAAGTAGGGCCTCCCTACTCTTCCTCCCAGCTATTACTTCACATGCAAATTCAAGCAGGAATCTCAAAGCCAAGTCTTTGCCCAAATCCCATTGATTCCCACCCTCCCAATAAATTAGCATCATTGCCAATCTCCCATTTTATCTATCCTGCCAGGTTCTGGTTACTCCACAGTTAGTGGCTGCATTCAGAACATTGGCAAACCCCAAGCCTGCAGAATGACACTTGCAGAGTTTCCATCAGAAGCTGAGCATTTCATTTACAGTCAGATCTCAACCCAGTCCAAGAATTCAATCCATCTAGAGGAATTTGTCTGGACATTCAAGGACACTCACATATGCTTCCTCGGAGGCAGTCTGCAAGCCCATCTCAGTCATATAAAATTATTGTCTCTTCCCTTCCTTTTCTTTCTTATACATAGTCTATTAAAAACCAGACTGATATACTTCAAAGAAGTGGATCAAACACTCCTGAAATTCATTTGGAACAATAAATGCCCATGAATAACTAGAGCAACCCTTAGGAAAAAGAATATGGGAGGCATCACTTTCCCCAACTTTAAATGTACTGCAAAGCAATAGTCATTAAAAACAGCATGGCATTGGAATAAAGACAGACCCTCAGATCAATGGAATTAACTAGAGTATTCAGATGATAATCTCCAGACATACAACCAATTAATTGTTGATAAAGGGACAAAAAAAACCCACAAAGTTTTATTATGAAGCAAAATTTTTTATGAAGCAAGGAAAGCCTCTTTAACAAGTGGTGTAGGGTCAGCCATTTGCAAAAAAAGTGAACTCAGATCTCTCTTTAACACCATGCACAATGATCAAATCAAAATGAATTAAAAACCTTGATATCAGACCTGAAATTATAAAGAATATAGAAGAAAATGTAGGCAAAACACTCCATTAAGTTGAAACTTTAAGCATCTTCAAGGAGGAAGCAAGTAGAAGCAGAGATAAATAAATGGAACTACATTACACTGAGAAACTTCTGCACTTTAAAGGAAACAGTTACTAGAATACAATGGCCACCCATGGACTGGGAGAAACTATTCACCCAATTCTCATCAGAGACAGGGTTAATATCTAAGATATACAAGGTACTGACAACTCAGCAAGAAAAAAAATCTAACTCCATCCAAAAATGGGGAAAAGAAATGAATAAACACTTCCTTAAAGAAGAAATACAAATGACCGAAAGGCACATGAGAAAATACTCTACATCAGTAACCATCAGGGAGATGCAAATCAAAACAATGAGGTACCATCTCACACCATAGAGACTGGCACACATCACAAAGAATAAGAACAACCATTGCTGGTGTGGTTGCAGGGAGAAAAAAACTATCATTCACTGCTGGTGGGAATGCTGTCTAGTCCATTCTTTCTGGAAAACAATATGGACATTCCGCAAAAACTAGAAATTGACCTTTCATATGATCCAGCAATACTACTCCTAGAGATATACCCTAGAAACACAAAAACACAATACAAAAATGCCCTCTGTACTCCTATGTTTAGTACAGCAGTATTTACAATAGCCAGAAACTGGAAATAATCCAAGTGCCCAACAACAGATGAGTGGCTAAAGGAACTGTGGTACGTCTACAGGTCCTCAAACTCTTTAAACAGGAGACAGTTCACTGTTCCTCAGACCATTGCAGGGCCAGAATATAGTTTTAAAAAAAAAAAACTATGAACAATAGTGACTCACAGGCCATAGTTTGAGGACCCCTGCCAGAGACTGAGAGAAGTCAATAGACAAAGGAGGGGAGTTGGAGAATGTGGCACACATCCCACATTTGTGCACTGCAAGCCCAGGATGAGTCAGCTGCTAAAAGGACAGGCAGTGGTGGCCAAAACACTCAGAGGGCTAGGTAAATGTGCTCGGTGGGCCACATGTGGCCTGGGGGGCATAGTTTGAAGACCCCAGACCTACACTATGCAGCTGTTAGGCAAAATGAAGTCATGACATTTGCCTATGCATGGATGGACATGGAATCTATTATGCTGAGTGAAATTAAGTCAGAGGGAGATGAATAGACATAGAATAATGTCACTTATCTGTGGGATATAAGAAAAATAAAAGACAGGGGCTGGAGAGTTAGCACAGTGGTAGGGTGTTTGCCTTGCCTTGCTTATGGGGCCAACCCAGGACAGACAGTCGTTTGAATCCCGGCATCCCAGATGGTCCCCCAAGCCTGCCAGGAATAACCCCTGAGTGCCACAGGGTATGGCCCAAAAACCAAAAAAAAGAAAGAAAAGAAAAGAAAAGAAAAGAAAAGAAAAAAACAGTATGGTAGTTATATCCAGAGTAGAGTTGATGATGGTCAGGAAGATCAGCCCATGATATGATGCTTACCACAAGAAGCAGTGAATGCAGTTAGAGCACTAACTGCACTGACAACTACCATGACAATGATAGAGAGAGAGGTAGAATGCCTGTTCCAGAGACAGGCCCAGAGTGAGTGTGGAGGAGAGAAATGGGAAAATGAGGGATCTTGGACATTGGTGGACATTGGTGGAAAAATTGTACTTGTGAATGGTGGTGTACATTCAATGACTGAAACCCAACTGTGAACATTTTGTAACCACAGTGCTTAAATAAAGAAGACTGAGAAGGTACAGAGTGAGGATCAATGGCAATCACAAGTCCTGGTCTGGGGTTCAATTCAGAGCACTTCCAAATCAAAAGACACCCAAAAGCATTTAGATGCAGCACAACTTAGTGTAACACCAAAATAAACAAACCGAAAGACCAGACAAAGAGCATCTGTGAATTTGGAATTGACCCAATTTCAACAGAGGAGTGCCCTGGAAAGGACCCTTTCCAAATACACATGTTGCATCTTTACAGTTTTCTAAACTCAGAGTCGGGTTGGTGGGGGAACTTTCCTCCCACGAAATCTGATGAATCTCCTCCTACAAAAAGTGTTTTCCCCAGAAGCAGGAAGACTCCTCAAGCCTGATCTCCTGACCTATGACTAATGTCTGAAATCCAACCCTGTAGAAATTGTCCCTTCTTCGTGCAATAGAGAGGAGCTGTTTGCTCCCTTCCTTTCTGCCTTCCTTCCTTCTTTCTTTTTTCCTTTTTCTTCCTTTCTTCCTTTCCTTCTTTCTTACTTCCTTTATTTTTCTTTCTTTTCTTCCTTTTTCCTTTCTTTCCTTTCTTCCTTTCTTTCTTTATTCTTTCCTTCCTTCCTTTCTTTTTCTTCTTTTTCTTTTTCCTTCCTTCCTTTCTTTTTCTTCTTATTCTTTTCTTTCTCTTCTTTCTTTCTTCCTTTCTTCATTCTTTCTTCTTTCTTTTTTTCTCCCTTCCTTCCTTCCTTTCTTTCTTCCTTTCTTCCTTCCTTCTTTTCCTTCTTCCTTCTCTCTCCTCCTGTCTTTCTTTTCTTCCTTCCTTCCTTCCTTCCTTCCTCTTTCTTTCTTTCTTTCTTTCTTTCTTTCTTTCTCTCTCTTTCTTTCTTTCTCTCTCTCTCTCTTTCTTTCTTTCTTTCTTTCTTTCTTCTCTATACCTACAATGCTCAGGGGCTATTCTCAGGTTGTTACTCAGGGGACCATGGAGTGCTGAGGATTGAGCAGGAGCCTCCAGCAAGCAAAGCATATTCTCCATTGTACTGAATGATCTCTCCCACCCACAACCTTGTTTTTCTTCCTCAGACTGACATGGCTGTCAGCACTTTCCCAACCGAACATTGAGAGTAACTAAATTAGGTCATCAAAACTGTGTGTGTGTGTGTCTGCACATGCATGAGGATGGGAGGTGCAAAGAGAGGAGGAGGGAAGGAGTAGGGTGCAGAATGTTGGTGACATAGAGACAGATGAGATGCCCAGGCGAGCACAGCATTGAAAAGGGAGTGATGGGTAGTGAAGGAGTGGGGGTGCTGAAGAGAGAATTACTGGAACTTCTGCACCTGGGAGGAAGATCTGACCATGGGTCAGGGTCCTGGAATGCAGAAGGCCAGAGAGTAGGCTGAATTTAGCAGGAATGAGAGGACAGCTCAGGGCATTGTCTCTGCTTCATGCAAACACCTGCCTCTAGGTTAGCATAGACACATAGAGAGTGCTGTACACACACACACACACACAATCACACGCTCACACACATTCATACATATGTGTGCATAGACACTTCTGTGTATACCCACATTCACACACTTGCACATGCATTCACTCACATACACACACACACACACACACACACACACACACACACACACTTCCAGAAAGATTAGTCTCCATTCAGATCTGAATTGCCCAATTCCACTGGGATGAGTCAGGGCCATGCTGACTGGGGTGGGTCTGGGCAGGAGTCCTGGAGACTTGCACAAGCCTGAACTGCTGAGACCACTGGAGGAGCCCACATAGATTCCTGGGGTCCCCCTCAAACACCCCTACACTGGACAGTATGTTGAAAGGATGTTCGAATCCAGGTGTTAGAAAGTTAACACTGCCAAAATCACACAAGTGTCCAGTAATTGGTATGGATACTCCTGAATGGAAGCTATGGAAACTGGGGCCCTTGTATCTAGGGAAGGGGACACACAGAGCTTCTGTCTGGGAAAATGGGCTCCTCTTCTAAGGAGCATTGGCCTGAGAATCCCCATCCAAACCCCTGAATGAAGGACCCTGAGCCTCTCACTCAGTTGAGCTCAAAGAAGCATCTCAGAGGCAGTCCCTCACAGCCACAATAAAAGTGAGAGAATGTCCGGAAAGCTGTAGGTTAGAGAAGGGGCCACCCTTCACTCCCTCCTGAGAAAAAGAAGGCCACAGCCAAGCTCCAGCCCAACCGGGAGTCAGCGGAGAGAGAAAGCAGAGCCAGTGGCTGCCTTGCATGTGACTTTCTTGGCACACCCCCCAGGAGTGATCTCTGCACACAGAGCCAGCAGTAAGCCTGAGCATTGCCAGGTGTGGCCCCAAAATAAAAAATAATAAATAAATGGCGAATGAAGTGAACAAATAAATTCCTGGGTGGTGACTGAATGTCAGGGGGTGGGGGGTAGACATTCATGATTCTGGGGATAGGGGAGTGAACTTCCTGCCACCACCACACCCACCTGCAGAAACTCTGAGTCATCTTCCAGGAAAGACAGACTAAAGCAACGACAGCCCCCCCCCCCCAATGTGTTCTGGGGGCCACAGACAGATTGTGGGAGCTATAGGGCAGATTACGAGCTATTAGAGTGCAAAAAGTAAAGCACCGTCCCCCAGCCCCTGCACCAAGGATTTGTTTGTGATTTCCTCTGGAAGGATTTGGTGACAGGACAGGGCCTAAGAATCTCTGACTCAACCTGATCCCAGTACTCAGCCAGGCCAAGGAGGTGGCATATCTCTGTCTGTGGCTAGCTGAGAGGAACCAGCACCAGGAGTTTGCTTCCCACAGGCACGACTTGGCTCTGAAGGCCCATGGCAGGGGCAAATCTGTAGCCAGGCTCTAAAGACTGGGCTAGTCCAGTCCCACAATTATCACTGGAAAATTCAGAAAAGGGAACAAGGACCTAGGAAGCAGAGGGAATCTGGATAGAGACTCTAATGTAGGTACCACAATAAGAGAAGTCACAGATCTTTTGGCTTCCCAGTGCAATTAAAAGTTGTGTTTACACAATACTTTTAGGCCTGAGGGTCTGTGATAGCATTATATGTAAAACAAGGTATATAACTTCATTTGGGGGAGCCAGATCTCCCAAATGGTTCTCAGGGCCCGCATTGGTGATTCTTGGTTAACTGGGAAGGCAGCTCAAAACAAGACCCAGAGGAAGCAAAGCTGCCTGGGCCCTGTTGTACTGGATGGGGGTCTCCAGGACAACACCAATCAGAGGATGGTCAAGGAACATATGGTGCCAGGAACTGAGCCTGGAAAGACTTTGCACATGCTAGGCATGTGCTGTACTCTCCCCAGCCCCTGCATATAACTTAATCTTAAACTTGTTTATTGGACCAGAGTGGTAGTACAAAGCCCTTTCCTTGCAGTAGTCAAGCCCTGTTCAATCCCTGAGACCACAATGCTCCCAAAATCACCACCAGAAGTAATCCCTAGCACAGAGCCAGGAGTAAGTCCTAAGCACAGCTGAGCCTAACCCAAATAAATAAACCTAATATTTTATTAATAAACTCACTGAGCATTATTTGAACCTTTGGGAAATTGTAATTTACTTGCTGGTAGAATGCCTGGCCTGGCTGCTGTTGGGGGTGTATGACATGGGGTCTCCGTGTAGTTCCAAAAAAAGAGATAGTTAAGGTCATTCTTTAAAATAAAGCAATAGGGGTCGGAGAGATAACATGGAGGTAAGGCGTTTGCCTTGCATGCAGAAGGTCAGTGGTTCAAATCCTGGCATCCCATATGGTCCCCTGAGCGATTTCTGAGCATAGAGTCAGGAGTAACTCCTGAGTGCTGCCAGGTGTGACCCAAAAACCAAAAAAAAGAAAGAAAGAAAAGAAAATGGTCACTCTTGCCCCACATATAAGGTTCCCAGAGCACCTCCAGAATCACCCCTGAGCACCACTAAGTTTGACCTAAATCTCTCCCACCCAGAGTTTGAAACATGAAAATTACCAAAATGTAACAGAGAAATGTGAAGTGAACATGTACAGTTGGGGGAAAAAAATAGGGTGTCCCATAGACCTGTATCAGTAGAATTTGTGAAAAATTGCAGTATCTGGGGACTGAAGCCATGTGACTGATCTGGGTTCAAAATTCAACATGCCATAGCACTGCCGAGCATCTCTGAGCACTGCAAGGAGTGATTCCTGAATGCAGAGCCAAGAGTAACCCCTGAGCATTGCCAAGTATGTCTCAAAAAAGAAAAGAAAAAAGAAAAAATATATAGTAGCAGTGAAACTTGGTTAAACAAAGCATGTTTCACTCACTGGGCAGTGCTGGACTTCCTTGTCTAGGAGCAGAAGGAAGAGTGACAGGGAACTATGATTGGGCAGAGGAGGGTGGAGTGGGTCTGGATCAAGTCACTGAACAGCCAGGGGGTCCTCTGTCTCTTTAAAGTCCTTATAGGACCTTCGATGAACTGCAGAAGGAGCCCCATCTGGGAAGATCCCTGAGAAGACCCTGCACAGGCCTGAGTAGATCATCTGCCTGGGAAGAATGTTTCTGCTTCGGCTTCACACACCTGATCAAGCACCAGAGAAACCATCATCCTCTGCTCCCTGCATGGACACATATGTGCAGGCCATGGGTTGAATGTCTGTGCATGAGTGCCCTGAAATTGCTCGGGAGAGGGACCACAGAAACCCTGTTCACCTGGGCAATGGGCAGGCCTGGAACTCCTAACAAGGAGCATGGTTTACAGGTGGTCTTAGCTCCTGGGGTGTTCAGATCACTGGCCTTTGTGCCTCTGAAGAAGCTCTCACACCTCAGCTGCCATCCAGCTGCAGCAATCCCTAAGTGATAAAATTTCAAGAACCAGGGCTAATAACACCCCTGCCTCCTCCAGCAAGCACAGGGACAAGGCAAGAGAGAATTTGATAGTCTGGGCCTCCATGGGAGACTCTGGTGGGAGACTCTGGCCCAATTTCTGACCTGCAGGTACAGTAATTACTAGCCAGGACTAACATTTAAAGACCACCTTGCAATTTGCTCTCAGTCTCATTCACTCCCTCCCACTCTGAAAAGCCAGGCGCAGCCAGGCAGTTGAGAGTAGAATGGAGTCTGACTGCAGAGGTTCCCCTCCCAAACCTGTCATTTCCTGTCAATGCTGTTCAGCATTGAATAAATTGCTCTGCCTCTCTGTGCCTCTGTTTCTTCTCTCAGTAACAACCCCTTCCATGAGGTGGCAGTGGCTCCAGGTCACTTACATAATCACAGAGTAACTGTGAGTCACCACAATGCTAGAATTCCATTAACTCTTTCCCTCACACTGGAGGAGGCCTTTCTTGTCTTTCATTCTGGTCCCAGCTACCTACCATGTGACAGGGTTGCCTGTGGGTAGCAAGATTTCAGACAACTGGGAGAGGATCCCCACCATCCCAACACACACACACACACACACACACACACACACACACACACACACACACCCCAAAATGCCTAATGTCAGCTAGAGGCCTTTCACTCCATGATGATGGAAAGGTCTCTAGATGCAATAATTAAACCATGACAGCCTAGTATCTGAAAGCCAAAGGATTTTGCTGCTTATTTATTTTTGTTTGGGAGTCACACCCAGAGGTGCTCAGAGTTTACTCTGGCTCTATGCTCAAGGAGCACTCCTGACGGTGCTCAGAGGACCATATGTGATACGAGAATGAAACTAGTGTTAGTCACAGACAAGGCAGGTACCAGAAAGCCTGTACCCTGGCTCTGCAGGGAACTTTATACTTGTCTAGTTGACACTGAAACACGGGGCCCCAAAGCCCAAGACCATGGAGCATAAAAGAGAAGGACAGTCACCTGGAGAATAGAGAGTGGGGGCTCCTCTGGATGCCCAATGCCAAGCCACGTGGCCATGACTGTGTTGCCCTCCAGTTCTGATGACTCCTCTCACCAGAAAATTTGGGACCACATGGCTTTCCTTCACTGTAATCTACACAGATTTTGAAGGGACAACTCCCAGGAAATGTTCCCTTGGTCCCTGAGATCTAAAGTTGGCCCATCAGGACCAGAGCCATAGCACAGCAGGAAGGACATTTGCCTTGCACATGGCTGACCTGGGTTTGATCCTTGGCATCCCATATGGTTTCCTGAGCACCTCCAGGACTGATTCCTAAGGGGAGAGCCAGGAGTAAGCCTGATCACCACCTAATGTGGCCCCCAAATTAATAATAAATCAATAGAGTTTTTCCATCAGGTAAAAGTTTTACAGGCATGCTCCAAGCTCTGAGCAACAACATTAACAGAGAACACTCAGTCAGCACCAGTGAACTATAACAATGATCACAAATTGGCTTTTATTGTTTTATTTTCAGGTCATGCCATTTGCCATTTTGTTGTAATAAGCCACATGAGGTAAATGTGTTTTTGCCTGCTAAGGCTGGGAAATGATGAGGTGAGAAATTAAAGACAATGATGAAAGGTCATTGGCAGTGGTACTGGTGTTGAAGCATGTCAATGCCTGAAGCAATTATAAATCACAATGCTTAAGTGAAAAAAATAAATAAAATTCTGAGACCAAAGCTGGTAGGGTGTTTGCCTTGCACATGACTGATCCAGGTTCAATTTCTGGCATCCATATAGTCCCTAAACCATATGGAGAAATCCCTTAGTGCAGAGCTATAGAAAGTCTGATAATAAATTTCTCCCATCAGGAGTTCTTTTGTTTATTTATTTATTTATTTTGGTTGGGGGGGCCACACCCAGTGGTACTCAGGGGTTACTCCTGGCTCTGCACTCAGGAATCATTCCTGTGCAGCTCAGCTCTCCCTGCTGTGCTATTTATCCTTTTCCAGCCACAGGATTCTTGAGCGGCGAGCATTTGAGTTTAGGTGGCCCCAGTTCTGTGGCTTTTTTCTTTTCCACACCGCAAACCCCAGTGACCCCCAGCAGCTTGTTAACTTCTCTGAGTTTCAAACTGCTGCTCAATCTGTGAAACAGGGATGAAAAAGAAAAAGAATGTTGTGAAATTACTGAGAGAATTCATGAAAAGGGCCCAGTCCAGTGCCTGGCACAGGGCATCTCTCACCTAGTGGCAGCTACAATCTGGATCATTTTGTAGTGCTGTGAATCAAACCAAGGGCCTCACATCTGGAAGGGGACAGAGCTACTTCCAGAAGGACATTGAAAGTGCTATACAACATAGATTGGTTTGCCATGTATTCTCTGATACATACTGTTACTATAATAGTTATTTTATTGAACTTTGCTTTTGGTTGGGTGCCCTATATTTTATTTAGCACCCCTAGACCTATGTAGTATTGGGACTTTGCTGATGGTCAACTAGAACGACATTTCTCAGCCAGGAGCCATATAGCCCCCCTGTGAACCTTCGCAATATTTCAAGTGGGGCACAAGTGAAAATGCAAATGGGGGCAAGATATGCGATTGAGGAGCTAGTAAGTTGGATGAGGAAGTGTGATGTTGTGAGAAATAATCACTGTGAGAATCACTGAACTAGAATCCTTAGCCTCCACGTCTACACACTAAATCCTAACAGATCCCCAAAACTCAACACTACAAGCATCACACACTTACAGCACTTCTGGCACCCCATTGTGAGATTTTATGCTACACCCACCACTTCTCCAACTCTCTAGACACCAACTCAGTGTTTTATATTCAATCTTAACTTCAACTACCAGGACAGAGCTCCCACAGGCCCCTCAGGCATGGGCTTACTCCAACAAGGTTACCCCAGCTTCAGACGTCAGGCACAAATTGGAAGTGTTGCCACCAAGTACTTGTGGCCTACAGAGCTGTGAGTCAGTGTTCCTACAACACCTTTACTGAGATTAGATAATTTATTGGCTAGCTTGTAAAATTCAAGAAAATATATACTTACATTTACCAGTTTATTATAAAAGAAGCAATAAAGAAAGCAAGTAGGTGAGTAACAAGAAAAAGGGGTGAACAGGATCAGGTCTGAAAGGCTGCTGAGCAAGGAACCTTCTTTTTTAAAAACTTTATTGATTGATTGGCTGGTTTTGGGGCCACACCTGGTGGCGCTCAGGGGTTTCTCTTGGCTCTGCACTCAGAAATCTCCCCTGGCAGGCTGGGGGACCATATGGGATGCCAGAATTGAACTAGGTCCCTCCCGGGTTGGCCCCATGCAAGGCAAAAAACCTACAACTATTCTCTCTGACCCCGCAAGGAACCTTCTGACTCAAGGAGTTTGGAGTAAAGCACCCTTTCAATAACCTAATGTGGTCACCAACCATGGTTTCAAAATTTGATCATTACGTAAGCATGATTTTTAAGTTCATCTTCACTTCCTCTTCCCTCTCCAGATCATAAGAGTGGTTCTGAAAATTCTGACCTAATCATGCTTAATTCTGTCTAGTGATAAGACTCCAATCTGAAGCCATCCAGAGGCCCAATCTGTGTTTTCACGGGGACCACAAACTTTCCTCTCATCAGAAAATTTTGAGGATTTAGGAACTTTGTGTGAACTGCTCCTAGCAAACCTATTACTGAGAAAAGTATAAAGATTTTAGGGAATTTTGTGTTGGGAATTGGGGGAAAGATCAAATCTATGGATTTTTTATTATGATAAAACCCCTCCCCCAAGTAACTCAGAGAAGTAAAAATCCTCACAATTTTCAAAAATAAATTTTTGAAGTTGTACCTATTAATAATCACTTCCTACAGTGAAAACCACCAAACTCCTACACCACCCTTTTTTGGGTGGAGGGGTACACCCAGCAATACCCAAGAGTTACTCCTGGTTCTGCCTCAGGAATTACTCCTGGTGGGCTCAAGGAATCATCTGGAATTCTGGGGATCAAACCCTAATGGGTCACATGCAAAGCAGGAGCCCTCTCCACTATACTACCACTCTAGTCCCAATATCATCCATTTTTTAGTGATTGATTTGCATGTCAATGAGCATTTAAGGATATGCAGACATTTGGGGGAAAAAAAATAGTTCCAGTTGGTGGAGAATAAAAGACCATAACAAGATCCACAATTGTTTTGTGTAAATACTACAGGTAACCCGTTCGATCCCAAGTGCGCACCACACTCACTGCTCACTGTCCGCTACCTACAGTCATGGCAACAACAACAACAAAAGGAAGGAAAGATTAGTAACTGGTTAAGTCTGAATACCTAGAAACAAGCCAGCCCACTTCTGGCTGCTGCTTAGGAAGCTAGAAAACATGGATTCATGTTTTCAAAATTCTCAGTGAAAAATGGTTTTCCATACCTAAATGGGCTCAGCACATGCTTTGCGTGCAAGAAACCTGAACTCAGTCCCCAGATAGCAAGGTCCCCCTAACCACTGCTGGGAGCAGAACCTCGAGCACTGAGCAGGGAGGAACCCCTGAGCACTACCAAGTGTGCTCCCCTAAATAATTTTCAATCTAAAATTCTACATCCAACTGAATTATCAATCAAGAAGGAGAATGCAAAGGAAACCTGACTTGTAAAGTCTCTGAAGACTTTTCTTCTACTCATTCTTCCTCAGGAAGCTCTTTAAGAACATTATTCATGAAAGTGAGTTATAGACTATAAAAAAAAAAATGTGGCCAGGCTGGATAGATAGTACAAAGTAAGATGCTTTCTTGTATGCAATTCCAATTACAAATCCCTTTTTCAAATCTCTGGAAATATGTGTGATACCATCTCCCAAAGAGAGAAAGAAATGAGATTCAGAAAACAGGAACAAATGCAGATGACAGTCAAAGGAAATTTCCAGAATAAAGAACAAAAGTTTGCTGCATCTCTGGCCTACAGTGCTAGCGTGTAGCAAGAAGCTGGAGGCAGGAAAGTTACCTGATACAGTTAACAATGTGACCAATAAATAATATTAAGAAGCCATAATTGAAAGAAGCAGTGATAGTATAGTGGGTAGGGCACTTACCTGGCACACAATGCACCCGGGGTTCTATTCCCAGCACCACATATGATTCCCTGAGCAAGTACCATGAGTAATCCTTGAGCACAAAGCCAAGAGTAAGCCCTGAACACAGCTAGATGTAACACCTAAACAAAATTCAAAAACAAACAAAAAAGAGAAGCTATCATCTAAATCAGGGGTCTCAAACTCAATTTACCTGGGGGCCGCAGGAAGCAAAGTCCAGGTGATCCTTGAGTGCAAAGTCAGTAGTAAGCCTTGAACATTGGAAGGTGTGACCCAAACAACTAAAACAAAACAAAACAAAAAAAGATTCCTCTAGGGCAGGGCCACAAAATGTTGTACGGAGGGCCGCAAATGGCCCACGGGCCGCGAGTTTGAGACCCCTGAATGCAGAAAATTAAACAAATGGGAGAGAAAAGGGAAATACCCTAAGAGTATAAAAATGATAAAAAAAGAAAGCATAAATACAATTACAATTCTAGGCTCTTCCATAAACAGTGTTTACAGAGTTATAACAGTATAAATATGGACACCAGACTTAATTCTAATATCACTCTCTTGGCAAAAAGAAAAGTGGGAATTGAAATAAGGAACAGAAAGAAAACTTTATCTCCCCCAGTCTATGAACAATCTGATCAAGTCTAAAAATCACAACTCATACCAAATATCTGCAAATATTACATTAAAATGCTAGAGATAAATAGTATAAACAATTTAAAAATAATTTATGATAAAACAAGATAGGAGACAGCTTTTTTTAAGTGGGTCTGAGCTATATCCATTTTTTAATGAATCTGAGCTCCACCCATGCCTAGTCAGGAGCTAGTCTTCAGAGCACTGAGGAGCCTGTGCTAAAGGCAGATGTCAGAGGATGTCAAAGCATGGTTGTGCTCACCAGCAATGGCAGCTGACAGTGCCCATGGAAGCACTTTCCCGTGGGTCGAACAGGGGAGCACCTGCCTCACCCCCTTGTCTCAAACTTCCTCACTTCCTCTAGTAATCACCTGCCAGCATTAGTCTCCTGCTCCTCAGACCCTGCTCATGTGCTTGGTTTAAATTTCCAGTTGCGGAGAGGCCGAGCTCAGGCCTCTTCATGCATCCCTGCAGCAGCTCTAAGATTAAGAAGCTGGAGAACTAGAACAGCAGGTAGGGTGCTGGCCTTGCACTTGGCCAATCCAGGTTCTAACTATGGTCCCCTTTGCCCCACCAGGAGTGATCTCTTCACAAAGAACCAGGCATAAGCCCTGAGCACTGCCAGATGTGGCTAAAAACAAAACAACAAAAAATTTTTGTTTGTTTGTTTTTTGGGTCATACACGGCAGTGCTCAGGAGTTACTCTTGGCTCTAGGCTCAGAAATCGCCCCTGGCAGGCACAGGGGACCATATGGGATGCCAGGATTCGAACCACCGTCCTTCTGCATGAAAGGCAAACGCCTTACCTCCATGCTATCTCTCCGGCCCCCAAAACAACAAAATTGTAATAAATACATAAAAATGGGGACTGGAGGGATAGCACAGCAGTAGGGCATTTGCATTGCATGCAGCCAACACAGGACAGACCTCGGTTCAATTCCCAGCATCCCATATAACCATGCCTGCCAGGAGTGATTTCTGAGCACAGAACCAGGAGTAACTCCTGAGTGCTGCCGGGAGTGACCCCAAAACATAAACAAACAAATAAATAAATAAAAAGCTTTGGGACCAGAGGTAGAGCACAGGAATAAAGCATTTACCTTGCCCATGGTCATGCCAGGTTTGATTACTGGCATTGCATCAGGTATCCAGAGAACAGGGGCAAACCAAGAGCATAGACCTAGGAGTGAATTGTAAGTTCTTCTGGGTATATCCCAAAAACTATAGAATAAATATATTTTCTTAAAAAGTATCTAAAGACTTTTATTGGCAGGAGGGGGGGGTGAGTATTGGGCTTCACCTGGCATTGCCAGTTGGCTGCATTCATAGCGAAGATCTCATCCCCTCTATTATGTCTTTAAATATCTACTCTCTCTTCAAAACTCTTCCTGAAGAGTTCTTGTAATTGTTGATTTTGGACCTTGCATGGTTGTGTTCTGAGGACCTGAATACCAGGGATTGACTGAATCTGGGTTGGCCACGTGAAAGAGAAGCACTTTCTTTTCTTTTCTTTTTTTTTTTTTTGTTTTGTTTTGTTTTGGGGCCACACCGGCAATGCTCAGGGGTTACTCCTGGCTGTCTGCTCAGAAATAGCTCCTGGCAGGCACAGGGGACCATATGGGACACCAGGATTCAAACCAACCACCTTTGGTCCTGGATTGGCTGCTTGCAAGGCAAACGCAGCTGTGCTATCTCTCCGGGCCCGAAAGAGAAGCACTTTCAATCTGTACTATCTCTCCAGCCAATAAAGATTCTTTTTAAACTACTTAGTTCTAAGTATAAAAGTTAGAAGTAAAAAAAACAGAAAGCTGGGGTAATCATGCAGAGATGTAAAGAAGAAAATTAAAACTACCCAAAGGTTTCACTTCTTATTTATAGAGCACAAGAGATAAGCTATGTTAAATACCACCTGAAAATTACTATAATCTAGACAGGATCTGTTCAGCAGAAGAAAAAAAAATCAAGGAAGAGTAGAAAAGAAAGGACCCTGTTGCTTAAAAAAAAATCATGAACTGGAGCAACCTAGCACAATATCTGAACTTGGTTTGGGTCTCAATCTGTTTAGGGCCCAGGAGGTCCAGCATGTCCAATGGCAAAGTGCTACATCCCCCGTGTTAACAAATCCTGAGACCTAGGAAGACACAAAGTTTATAAAGGCTCTAATTGCCAAAGGGAGGTGTTTTTTTTGTTTGTTTGTTTGTTTGTTTGTTTAAAGCTGTCTGCTATTACAAGAACTTTTTCAAAGCAGACTATACTCGCAGAGAAGACGTTTGAAAAAAGTAACACCTTTAAGAAAAGATGCTTGAAAAAATAGCCTGTACTCACAGGCATTAGAGCCCTGAATAAACCTTGGTTGCCTGTCCATGAGGCATTCGGGAAATAAAGGGTTGTAGCATAAGTATTAGTTGAGACACATCTTCAGTTGATATTCTAAGATTACCCAGATTTAATATTTACATGAATTCAAATATTCTTTGTTTTAAACTTTATTGATTGGTTGGTTGGTTTTTGGCGCTCAGGGGTTACCTTGGCTTTGCAGTCAGAAATCATCCCTGGCTGGCTGGGGGGCCATATGGGATGCCGGAATCGAACCAGGTCCCTCCCAAGTTGGCCACATGCAAGGCAAACGCCTCACCGCTGTGCCATCTCTCCAGCCCCAAATTAAAATATTCTTTATTTAAGGGGCCAGAGAGCTAGCATGGAGGTAAGGCATTTGCCTTTCATGCAGAAGGTCGGTAGTTCAAATCCCGGCATCCCATATAATCCCCCAAGCCTGCCAGGGGTGATTTCTGAGCATAAAGCCACCCTGAGAGCTGCCAGGTATGACCCAAAAACCAAAAAAAAAATAAAAAAAATCTTTATTAAATAATTATTACTCACTTTCCTTAGAGCTTTCTTAAAATTTCTCAGATATATAAACACACCTTATGAGGAACATTTGTGTAGATTCAAATATATTTATTTAGTCTTCCAGAATAATTACTCATCCTCAAATCTAACTTTGCTCTTAGCCTACGTGCAGCCAGAGTAAGAGTTAACATTTCAGGCCCCAGTTCAGTATGCATAAAACCAAAACAATTCTCAACTGACCTTGCTACTGATAAACTACTGATAGCAAGAAGCAGCCTCAAAAGTGAAACTATCCTGCCTCAGAAATATGCTTTGAACAATTTGCCCCTATGCCTTTCTTGGTAAATTAACCTTATGATCTGTCAAGAAATTGAGTATAAGTATTCCACCTTGTGCCTTGAATGAGAGGAATGGAGCTTGAACCCAAGTTGACTCCTTGGCCTCTGTTATCCATTCACCGACACTGGTACACACTCCTCAAGGGACCCCAGAAGATTTCTTTGTGTCAAGACCAATCGGTCTGTGACAGCAAAGCCCACACTATACCACTGAGTCACATTCTTGATCCTGGAGATACAATTTAAACTTAAAAAAAAAAGAAGAAGAACTATAAGACTATTAAGAAACTGTAAACCAGGGGCAGGAGTGATAGCACAGCAGTAGGATGTTTGCTCTGCACACTGTTGACCCAGGACAGACCTGGGTTTGATCCCCAGTTTCCTATATGGTCCCCCAAGCCAGGAGTAATTTCTGAGTGCATAGCCAGGAGAAACCCCTGAACATCACCGGGTGTGGCCAAAATAAAAACAAAAATAAATAAAAATAAAAACTGTAAACTGAATATTTGATAATCTAAGTAATTTTTATTTTTTAGTGAACTACTTATTCTATGTTTATGTTTTAAATACTTAGAGTTAGAGGCAAACACTTAAATCTTTTTTTTTTTTTTTTTTGGTTTTTTTTTTGGGCCACACCCTGTGACGCTCAGGGGTTACTCCTGGCTATGCGCTCAGAAGTTGCTCCTGGCTTCTTGGGGGACCATATGGGACGCCGGGGGATCGAACCGCGGTACATCCTAGGCTAGCGCAGGCAAGGCAGGCACCTTACCTCCAGCGCCACGGCCCGGCCCCAAACACTTAAATCTTAATGAATGCTATGACTGTTTAAAGTAATGGAGCAGAAAAACTCCTGCTACAGAGCTCATTCATTAATATGTTATTGTAATTTGTCTTCAACTTCAGGTATTTTACCATTGTACCATAATGCTCATGATTTTAGTTTGCTTTTAGAAAGGAACCCGGATGCTCAAGACCCTCTAAACCAGGGGTCTCAAACTCGCGGCCCATGGGCCATTTGCAGCCCTCCGTACAACATTTTGTGGCCCTGCCCTAGAGGAATCTTTTTTTGTTTTGTTTTAGTTGTTTGGGTCACACCCCCCAATGTTCAAGGCTTACTACTGACTTTGCACTCAAGGATCACCCCGACTTTGCCTCCTGCGGCCCCCAGGTAAATTGACTTTGAGACCCCTGAGAAATGATTCTCCATGGTATAGACTCCTCTTCAGTGCTCATTACCATAACACTTAGTTTTCTAGACTTAAAAATTATTATTGTTTTTTTAATATGTTTTTTGTTGGTTTTTTGTTGTTGTTGTTGTTTGGGTTTTTTTTTGGGGGGCCACACCCAGCGGTGCTCAGGGGTTACTCCTGGCTGTCTGCTCAGAAATAGCTCCTGGCAGGCACGGGGGACCATATGGGACACCAGGATTCGAACCAACCACCTTTAGTCCTGGATCGTCTGCTTGCAAGGCAAACACCGCTGTGCTATCTCTCCGGGCCCAAAAAATTATTATTGTTTTTAAGAATACTCTCTATATAATCCAACCCATGAAGTCTTTCTTCAGTAAAGTTTACCCTCACCAACGATGATTGGCCTAGGAAATGGAAAACCTTTACATCTGACTTGCCAGCTTTATATTTTTTAAGCATTCTGACCCATTTCACCTAGGTCAGCTTTTCAACTGTAACCCATGGATCGATCCCCAGTGTCTGTCTATGTGTGTGCATGAGTATATGTGTTGGTCACCTCAATGTCTGTCTAATGTCCATCTGTAATATACATGTCTGTCTATGTTGTATATTGTCCTTTCCCCTGTTATTTAAAACCCCTCCTCCCCCTTCACTTACCACCTTACAATTTTTTTTTATTCCTTCACTCTCTCAGCCCCAATCTGTTATTTCCCACCATTTTTACCCTCAGTTCTTAATTCCTCAGGAACTGGAACATTTCCTCCCACCCCAGCCAGCTGCCAACCAGCTCCCAAAGAAGAAGCTGCCACTGCTGCTGCTGCTGATTTGCTCTCAGTGGCCACTTTTCTCCTACCTCCCCTCACTGTGGACTGTTGCTCACTACCATATTCATTTTCTGAGAAGCCCTGAGCTCAAGGACGTTTCCTGATATGTGACAGCTGGGAGCCATTTTTCAGACTCCACAAAACCATGTCGCAGGCTGAAGCTGTGCTCTGGATTTTATACCCCCCCCCAGACTATTTCAAAAGACTTAACAGGGACATGCATATCTCCTTTGTATATTAATTTAGATATATTTCTCTAATAGCTATAACTCTTATTGTCTATCTTCTTATGCAGTGGCAGTTTTCCCCATTTCTTTTTTTTTTTTATCTGTTTAGTAGAAAATTCTAGTAGATAAGTTTCTCTAGTGTTCCAAGTTCATGTTAGAACTAGGTTATTGTGATTGTTTAGCTTGTTATTTTTACCCTCTATGCACCAGTAGTACCATGTGGCATTGTTCCTTTTTTCATAGGCACATTAAAATGGGAAAATCTCGAGACCGAAGAGATAGCACAGTAGTAGGGCATTTGTCTTGTATGCATCCGATCCAGGATGAACAGTGGTTCAAATCCTGGCATTCCATATGGTCCCCCAAGCCTGCCAGGAGTGATTTTTGAACATAGAGCCAGGAGTAACCTCTGAGCACCACCGGTGTGACCCCCAAAAAAGGGGGTGGGGAATCTTATCCGTGCAAACAAGTTCTTTTCAAATAAGATAGGAACACATAAATTTTATATTACAGGGGGGCCTTACACTCTAAACACTTGTTATGGTGTCTTGGCTTAGGCTTCAGAAGATCAGACACTGGCCATTCACTCTGAACCATGGGTTCTCTCTCTGGAAACAGCACAGATTTCTACACCAGCATCAGGAATCAGACTTCTACCAAGGAAGACCCTAGTGCTGTCCTGGTATAGACTTGCTCCAGAGTGGGTTCATATGACACCCCAACGACTTGGTACAGCAACAACCTGCTTTCAGGGCAGGATTCTTTGCATTGCCACCTAATTGTGAGATGAAACCAGAAGATGCTCTGCTCCAGAAGACTTCAACATAGGATCTGTACAGAAACCAGGATATCTAACTACAGAAACCTGATAGCAATAATCATGATTGTAAAGAGCTTTTACTGGGACCACAGAGAGACTTTGGGGTTAGACAACTTAGTATGCCTGGAGCCTGTAGTTGGTCTATGCCAGGATGCTTCATGGGTAAGGTCTCCCTATTTTCAGGCCAAAGTTTTTCTTTCTATTTTCTCCATATTTTGCTATGCCTGTGCAAAAAAGAAAAAACACAACCTGCTATGCACACACCATTATTATTATTATTATTATTATTATTATTATTATTTATTGGATTTTTTTTTGTTTTTGTCTTTTGGGCCACACTCGGTGGTGACACTCAAGAGCTAATCCTGGCTATGTGCTCAGAAATCACTCCTGACTTGGGAGAACATATGGGACACCAGGGGATCGAATCATAGTTCATTCTAGGTTAGCACATGCAAGGCAAACACCCTATCCCTTGTGCCACTGTTCTGGCTCCTTTACTGGATTTTTTATCTCTTAGCTTTTAAATGAGTTCCAACCTTTTTTTTATAGAACCTTGGGACACAGATTACTTTATATTATCACATATTCCCATATTTTTCTATAAAGCTACCAAAAAGGGAATAAAGGAAGTCTGAGGGCCAGGGACCAAGTGGTCTCAGAGGCCTTGATGGAGATATAAATAAGGACAGAACTTTAGTTCTCCAAGCCAAAGTCGACAATCAAAATCAAGGGACCTAAACTTTGACAATCAAAACTCAAAAGGGCCTGTTATATTGGCAGACCACAGGGCAAAGGGTGGTGGGATAGGATGCACTCTGGGTCCATCAGTGGAGGGAGGTTGACACTGGTGGTAGGAAGAGCCCTGAATCATTGTATATCTGAGATTCAAATATGAAGGACTCTGTAGATCACAATTGTTTCAATAAAATAAAATAAAAAAAAACAATAAAGTAATGGGGCAGGAAGTGTAGTCATGGATCACGTACTAAATTAGTCATGTACTAATCATTGTTGAAGCTGAGACTTGGGTGGATCAAATTCTTTGAAAGATTCTCTCTGCCTCTATATGCTTGGAAATTTTCCATCATGAAATACTTTTATTATAAAAGTCTTATCTATCTACCACCCCCCAAATCATTAAATATATGGCTTGAATAATAGAGCAGTCAGACATAATTGGTTTCTACATACCAGTTTTAGGATTTATTTTTCATCCCCCCACTTTTTTTCTCTTCCCTCTGCTTGCACCCCCTCACACATCATCTGCTGAAATTCCTCCTATCCTAAGAGGCCCTGATTTAAAAAAATCCTTCTCTGAACTTTTCTTCCATCTCCAAGCCCAAAACCCTCTCCCTGCCTCTCAGAATGTGTGTGTGGGGGGGGGGGGGAGTCTTTGCCTCCAATTCTACAAAGAGTTGCTTCTTGTAAGCCATGAAACTACATTATCTTCCTGAAAACCAGAACACGACTATGCCTTCTTCATATTTACAGTCCTTTCTGCATGAGCAAATGAGATAGTCCAGGAGATAAAGCACTTGCCTTGCATGCAGCCAGCCTGAGTTTGATCCCAGGCATCTCAAATGATACCCCCAAGCCCACCAGGAGTGATTCCAGAGAGCAGAGCCAAAAATAATGCCTGAACTGGGCAGGTGTGGCACAAAAACAAACAAAAGCTCCTCTCCACAAGGAATGCAGAGTCTGAACCAACACCATAGTTTAACCAACTATTCCATAATCACTCAGAAAACCTCAGACAAAAAAATGAAGCTAATGTCCTTGATTCTCAATAATAAAACTTTATCTTGGAGCTAGAATGATAGCACAGTGGGGAGAGAGTTTGCCTTAAACTTGATTTACCCAGGTTCAATCCCCAGGAGCCCATATGGTCCCCCAGCCTTCCAGGAGTAATTGATGAATGCAGGGCCAGGAGTAAGTCTTGAGCACCACCAGGTGTGGCCTCCAAACAAAAACAAAAACCACTTCATCTTGATAACTGTGTGTTAAATAAGTATATATTAAGCTTTTCTTCATAATTTAATACATAGATTAAATGTCTTTTATTAGACTTCAATTTTTATCAAGACATCATGATTTACAATACTATTCCTAGCTAAGTTTAGACATACATTGTTTCAGCACCAATCCCTCCACCAGTGTCCTTGGGTTCCCGCTCACCTCCCCCAGTCTGCCTTCTTGACAGTCACATTTTTTTTTTTTTTGGTTTTTGGGCCACACCCTGTGATGCTCAGGGGTTACTCCTGGCTATGCGCTCAGAAGTCGCTCCTGGCTTGGGGGACCATATGGGACAACGGGGGATCGAACCGCGGTCCATCCAAGGCTAGCGCAGGCAAGGCAGGCACCTTACCTCTAGCGCCACCGCCCGGCCCCAGACAGTCACATTTTCAAGTCTGGTTGCTATGGTTTCATCTCCTGCTCTCAGCATGGTTGTCTTTGTGGTTTGAATGTAGAGTACAGACCCCTTTTCACAACAAATGTACACAAGGCCTGGGATCCCTGCCTCTGTTACTTCCCATCTGCTTCTTGCTACCTGCCCTCTCTTTCTTTCCTTCTCTGTCCTTCTCCTTCCTATATCCTGTGGTTAAGTGATGTAGTTGTGCCCCTATCTAAAACTTTACATTCCCTCATCCAGTTGTTCTATATACTGCAGATAAAAATCATCTTGTGCTTGTCTTTCTTACTTCCTTTATCATATAGCTTCCAGTTCCATCCAAGTTGCATTAAGTGGCAAGATATCGTTCTTGTAGCTACATACTATTCCATTGTGTATGTACTACTACAGCTTCATAACCCAGTGGGTTGATTTCATATGTTAGCTATTGACTCAATACCACAATGAGTGATAGTGTTTGAATGAATGCATGTTTTTGTAGCATTCTATCTAGGGGGTAGGTACCCAAAATTGGAATTTCTGGGTCAAGTCTCACTTGACTTAGAAGTCTCCATACTGCTTTCCATAGGGGTTGGGCCAGACAACATTCTCACCAGCAGTGGATGCTTATTGACACAACTTTTGAAGCCAAGGATTCATATCTGAGTATGTGTCCTCTGGAAGCTACCAGCCCAGTTGAGAATATTAGACTTGCAAAAAGAAAACTGAGAACAAGTCCAGGCAATATTTAACTATGTGTCTAATCAACTATAATCACATTCCATAATGTATAATCCAGGCAATAGCTTGGGTGGTCAAGCTAGGGAGGAGTGAGAAGGTGAGAAGTTAAAGAGGGCAGAGGCAGATGTCTTCCCTGGAAAGTGGAGCTCCCTGAAAAACAGGTGATTTAAGTAGGAAAAGGAGAGGGAGGAGGGCTTTTGGGACAGAATAAAGCCTGCATTCATGGGTGTGAATGGAAGTAATTTAATAGGGGTGTGCCATCTACTCATGGATGCTTCTTTGTATTCAAGTCCCAGTCAATGACAAGAGACACCAATGACATTGGTCATGCAGCAATTGCCACCATTGCCAACATCAGGGATTATCATTTACCTGTCAGGATTCTGTGTAACAGGTGTCACTCAAATGTGTAGCAAATAGAAGCAAATGCTATGCCAAAAGAATCAGTTTGGAGGCAATAGGGTTTTGCATTTTGATTCTTTTTCTATTATGAAGAACTCCAGAGTTCTTCAAATTCAGAAGGTTGCATACCCAGGCTCCACCCTAGAGAAGATTTCCTAAGAAGTCACACTTCCCATTCAGTCCCCTGGGCCTGAAGACACAAGTCAATTATGGGTCCTGAGTTGGCCTCTAAAAAATAGATTGCCCCAAATTCTCCCTCTAGAGCTTGCTGTGATGTAATATGACCCACATGTCTGATGCTATGTTTTTTTATTAAAAAAAAAATAGGAAACCACATCTCTATTTATTTATATTGGGGAGGGAGAGTTGGCCCTCATGAGAAAGCTGAGTGGGTTGTAATGATATTGGGGTGACTATACATGGTAGTAGGAGTTTATATTGGGGGGTTCCCTGCAGGCAAGGCAAGCACCTTACTTCCTACCCATGTATCCAGTTTTCTTCATACTCATTACTATTAATGTAATCCCCCACAGCATAAATGTCAGAAAGGGTGCATTTAGTCCCCAATCTTTTTTGTTTAAATGGAATTATCATTTTTATGGGAGGGTGAAAAGGCATAGAGAAAGCATTTCCTAGGCAGGAAAGATGGGGGACAAAATGACTCCATGTTGTCTAGCTAAGAGGAAAATCTCTGATCCCTACACCAGGTAGGGAAGCCAGGTCACTCTTCCGATTCTGCTGGGACTGATCACAGGAACTCCAACTACCTACCTACCATGCACCCCATTAGGAAATGCAGTGATGCAAGCTTCCACACACCCCAGCCAACCAACCGTGGATCGGTGGCAGAAGTTGCCATAATGTTAGATCTTGTGAAACACACTGCCCACTGCCTGCTGCCCGCTGGACAATAAGGAGTTGATAATTTAGCTGATAATAGGATTGCACAGGCCCTGACCATGCTGCTAGCCTCCACATACATACTGACGTGCAAAGGTGGGTCCTACTTGGTCTGTTCACCATTATGGAGCTGAGTCAGATGGAGGAATCTAAAGGAAAGGCATGGTGTGGTGCAAGTCAGCTCTGGAGGCTTGTTTGATTGTTTGTTTGTGGGTCACACCAGCTGTGCTCAAGAATTTCTCCTGGCTCTGCGCTCAGGGATCACTCCTGACAAGAATCAAACCAACTGTACTGGATCTCTTTTCTGGGTTCTTATTTCTGCATCGTACCTGTCCTGCATCTTATCCTACCTCCTGAGGACTCAGTCCCGGGATTGCAAGTGACGCTAGTACTGCCCCCTGCAGATGAAGAGGAAAACAGTGAATCTGGAGGACTGGCAGGAAGATCCAAGCGCTTTTGTTCTCTGATTTCTGAGATTTCTGACTGGCTACATTCATCACCAAGAGCCTACCAACTAACAAAAGATTTTATCTGATCTCCACACCTCTGCAGGTTTCCCTTAGCTTTGTTGGGTTTTTCTTTTTCTTTTTCTTTTTTCTTTTCTTATTTTGTGGATCCAGATGGGGCTTGCTGAGATAGATTTCCACAAATGAAGTCAGTCCAGGGCCATGGTCATCTTCAAAGCTCTTGTTGGTCAGGGTTGGTGTGTTTCCTTTTACTTGCCTCTTCCATAAGGCCATTGATTTCTGGCAGGGCCCATCCTGCCTGTATTGCTCAACGAGACATCATGAGTGGTCATCGCCTGACATGCTCACAGGGATTGAATGAAGGTCAATCCCTTTCCTTCATTGTGGTTGGGCTGGATTTGCAGTTTCAAGAGGGCGCAGATCATACCAATGTCCGGCTGTGGTGCTCACCAATGCAATTATGGTTCTCTCTATTCAGCTGTGGTGCTCACCTATTTAACTGTGCTGCTCACCAAGATCTCACATCAGCTGTATGAGACACACACAACTAGCCCCTGTGCCTATGGGGGGGGGGGGTGGAGGAGGGAGGAGTAGTTATACTCTTTAATTGTGGTGCTTGCTGGGGACCCATTGGATGCTCATCAGAGATTGCTAAGCTTAGCCGTGGGGTTCACACAGTTATGGCGATGCTTGCTGGGGTAAGGTCCCTTCAATTGTGGCTCTCACCCACTTCTGACAGCAAAGTTGCTGGAAATTGCAGCAGCAGGATCCCAGACAGTGGGATCCCAGACATTGGGTCCACACAGCTGGATCCCAGACAGCAGGATTCCAAAAAGCAGGATGGTACCTGCACATGTGGCAGCACTGGGGATGCCCTCACTGCTGGGCTTGCAACACAAATTCTATGCCACTGAGCTAGCTCCAGGACCCTACCATGTTTTTGCTCTCTTGCTGGCAGTACCAGGAACTGAACCCAGGGCCATGGGTCCATTAAACCACATCCCCAACCCATAAATTATTCTACTGAAAATAATTTTAGAGCAATTCAAGAAAGGGATGATTAAAAGCACAAGCCCTCAGCACCAGCAGGTCAGCCTGAGCAACCCTAGCAATGCAAGGCCCAGTCATCATCACATCTTGGGCCCTTGCAGTGAACTATAGGTCAACCCTGCCTAGAAGTATAAATGGGGGCCCAAAAACTCCTGAGAGCCCCCCCCCAAGAAAATATGCAAAAGAGAAGCATTTTTTTGTGAAAAGGTGACATTTCTTTAAATTGTTTGTTTTATTTATTTATTTATTTTAGTTTTGAAGCCACACCGGGAGGTGCTTATGGATTACTGGCTCTGTGCTCAGAAATCACTCCTGGCAGACTTGGGGGACCATACTGAATGCCAGGGATGAAACCCAGGTCCATCCCAGGTTGACAGTGTGCAAGGTAAACGCTCTACCGCTGGTGCTATCACTCCAGTCCCAAATTGTTGAATTCTTTTTAATCCATCCTAGCTTCTAGGGAAAGAGATTAGAGTAAATCTTGATCATTTTAGGCCCAATATTCCATTGAAGATCCTCTTTTTCAGATTAATAATTATTATAATGATGGTAACAGCCAGCTAACATTTCTCAAATGCCAGCCATGATCAGGGAGTATACAAAGCATTTTACATGCATGTGAGTTCACATACATCCTGCAGAATCTGCAATCTAGTTATTTCCCTAATTGTCCTTTTTCTGATACAGGTCTGTCTCTCTCTCCCAGAGATGACCCAATGCTAGTTTAGGATCCAATAGCAATTCCACATAGACAGTGAGACTGTAACTTTGCTCCTTCTCCAGGAAAATTTGGGGTGCAGTGAGGGTCATTTTGGTAGTATGATGATACTAGAACTTTTATGGTAGGTATGGTGAAGTGTGATATGGTGTGGTATGATGTGACATTGTCTTCCCAAATATTATGATAGTGTAAACCAATGGTAGATGTGTGATGTTTATTTAAAAGATGAATACATAAAATTTAAAACACCTCCCCAAATAACTCTCCTTCCATTCATAATCAGTCCACTCAGTGGGTTCTCTATCCAAGAGTTTGATTTTTGTTTTTCCCCTAGTTAAAGCAATTTCTGCCTTACCAAGTAGAGGAGTGAACTGAAAGTACGTGACTCCAAAAAATGATCAAATATAACAAAACATAGGCCGGAGAGCTAGCACAGCAGTAGGGTGTTTGCCTTGCATGCAGATGACACAGGATGGATGGTGGTTCATATCCCGATATCCCATATGGTCCCCTGAGCCTGCCATGAGCAATTTCTGAGCACAGAGCCAGGAGTAATCCCTTAGCATTGCCTGTATGATCCCCCCATATATATATATGATGATATATATGGTATATATAGATATGGTATATCTGATATATATATGTGTGTGTATGTATGTATATATACATATATATGTGTATATGTATATATACATATATATATATATATATACATATATATATATATATATATATATATATATATATACCAGAACCTGAGAACTGTTCTATAGAATTAACGTATCATAGGCAGGAAACAGGGTGAGAGGGAGGTGCCCTGAGACAGCTATGGGCAGATGGTGTGGTATTAGGACACTGTAAGCATGACAGGACTGTGAGTCATGGAGCGATTTCTCAGTGCAGAGCCAGGGGTAACCTCTGAGCATCACCGGGTGTGACCCAAAATTAAGAAAAAAATAAAACACTTGTTAGATTTGGAACCTGCCTGATGTCTCCATTCAGACTGACCCAAACATAGTTGGATGCAGTCACATGTAGAGAACAGGTACAAAATGGGAGGGGGGGGGGAGAGAGAGAGAGAGAGAGAGAGAGAGAGAGAGAGAGAGAGAGAGAGAGAGAGAGAGGAGACCCAGCAGCAGACTTCCTGCTACATTTTTCTGACCCAAGGATTAGGAATCACTTGGAGAAGACAGAGGCAGTTCTGAGTCTGAAGGAGTTTGATGCCTTCCAAACCTAGCCTTGACCTGAGGGTTGTATTCCCTCTCCAGTGGTCAGCAACCTGTGGCTCACGAGCCATATGTGGCTCTTTACACTTTTAACTTGGCTCTAATTTGGCTCTTCTGTGTGCTGGGCAGCTGCTCCAGGAGTCAGGACTCTGCTCCTAGCCTCTGTCAGTGTGCGCCCTATGTGGCTCTCAAAATAAATTTCAATCATGGTTTTGGCGAGATTTGGCTCAGTTGAAAAAAAAAAAGGGGGGGGGGCCGGGCGGTGGCGCTGGAGGTAAGGTGCCTGCCTTGCCTGCGCTAGCCTAGGACGGACCGCGGTTCGATCCCCCGGCGTCCCATATGGTCCCCCAAGAAGCCAGGAGCAACTTCTGAGCGCATAGCCAGGAGTAACCCCTGAGCGTTACAGGGTGTGGCCCAAAAACCAAAAAAAAAAAAAAAAAAAGGTCATCGACCACTGCCTCAGCCCATTTTAACTGACCTTGAGGGCCCCACAAAAGGCACTGTAAGAGTCTTAAGCTTCTTTCAGTTCCTGGTTCTTCTCAGCACAACTCCTTCATAGGAAGGGCTGAGCCATGAGCTCACTTCAACTGTGGCAATACAGAGAAGTCCAGGGGGTGAGTGGGAGGTCAGGGGGTCTAGACTTGCTTCACTGTTTTCCAACTAAATTCCACTCCCACCAGAGACATTTTCAAACCACTTGTAATACGTCCTTGGGCTGTATCCTGCTGTCCAGTTTCTCTGACCTTCTAGAACTTTGTTTTTCTCCATCAGTCCTTCACATAATGTTTTGTTTGTTCCATCACCAATTGACCTGTGAATGGGTCCTTGTCTCCACAAGACTGCATTTCTGCAGGGCTGAAATGATGATTTCAAGATATTTTTTTATCTTCCCCCAGGTCAGAACAGAGTATTATGTGCCTTCCTGATGGCCCTATTCAAACCTGCCAAGATGAATTAGTTCTTCCCCTCAAACCTGGGATAGACCAAGTGTAGAAGGTCATGGGAAGAAAGTGATAGTGCACCTATTCAAAAACTGAGTGGATCTTTATTCAATGGAATAAAACATGTTTGTTTTGTATAATATACGCCCTCTTTAGAAAATTAGCATGTGAAAGATGGGATTTTTGTCTGTTTTGTTGAGGAACTCTTTTTTTCAATGATTTTTCTACTGAGGAAAGAAAAATTATTTCTAATTCAGAAAATCTAAGACAAAGAGAAACCACCAGTCGTCACCTAAGCTTTGACCATGCACCAATAGCTAAATAGTAGTTCCCTTCTATCTATGGATTAAACCAATTCTAGACTGGAAATCTAGATGGCACCATTAGGTCTATAATGGCTGCTTTTATACTACACAATAGAGCTATTTTTGTCATTATTTACTAAAAATTGTTAATATAGTACTTTTATCACATTAGAAGTTATAAATAATCTAGAAATTTTTTAACTGGATGCATGGATATAGGCTATATGCCAATAGTATAGCATTTTCTTTTATACCAACAACATTTTCCTTGTAGATATACTAGAACTATTTACTGGTAGGTCCAAATCCCCTCCCAGTAACACTCAGAGGACCGTGGCTGCTAGGGATCAAACCAGACTCAGCTACTTTCAAGTACCTTAACCTTTACACTGTCCTTCCCACTACCATTACTGTTGTATATGAAAATATTTCCATAAGATTATTCTTTGCCTATTGCCCCACCCTGACCTTCCAAGTGGGGCGCTGTTGAGAGTCGAATAAATAGTTTGGGAATGAGGTGTTGGAGGTCTTTTGCCAGAGTTGGCGGGCTGGCTCCAGGTTTTTTTTGGAGCGTGCAGCAGGCTGACAAAGGACTCTCTTCGCCCAACCTTTTACCCTTTAACCCTCCTGTCTGTGTGGATTATTTGCTGTGGATTAATATTACCAAGATCTCCCCCCGAAAGGTGACAAATTGCTAAATGCAATTTCTCATTCGGGGAGCTCTTTGCGGATACTCAAACAATCAACAAAGGAGTAAACGGGACCCAACAAATGGGGCAACACATTACCACATTTTTTTATTGTTTGAAATGGTGTAATCAACAACATGGTTAATACTGATTTCTCATGCACACAATTCCAGCACCATGCCTCCACTAATGTACCAAGGGACCCATGGATGTTGATATTTGAGGAGATCTTGGAAGCCACTCACCACACGCTTACATTATCTTGGGTAGATTGTCGATATATTCTCATTAATCAATACTTCTTTTCTCAAGTCCATCCTACTACATCTATTATTTTACCAATGGGGATCTAAATCTTGCCTGATCACACAACTCTAAATGGGTGAAACCAGGGCTTGAGCCCAGGTCATTGTGGTCAATCACCACTAGCTTTTTTGCCTACATGAAATCCAGGATTTCATTATTTCCGCCCCCTTCTCAGGGCCTGACCATCCTAGCACAACTTTCCCAGGGATGAGAGACCAGTTCCTCAGAATGTGCAGGAAACTTTATTTACTCTGATCAAAAGAACTAGCATTGAATAAGTTTGTAGTAGCAAAGGCAATGAAGGGAGCAGTCTCTGTTTACTAATGCTAATTAGAATCACTGAAAAGAGAATCCTGAAGGTAAAGCAGACTGTGAGAGAGAGAAAGTGAGAGAAAGCAATTACATTTCTGTCATCTGTCATCTTTCTTTAAATTAATATCTTTATGTAAGCACCATGATTACAAACGTGTTTGTAGTTGGGTTTAAATTCGAAAAAGAGCACCCCCTTCACCAGTGCAACCTTCCACCACCAACGCCCCCATCTCTGTCCTCCCCCACCCCTTGTCTACTTCTCTCACTCACTACTATTGTCATGATAGTTGTCTATATAGTTATATCTCTAACTGAACTCACCACTCTTTGTGGTAAACTTCATCTGGTTTGTTTCTTTTAGAGGAATTTGGACCACACCCAGAACTGCTCAGGAATTACTCCTGGCTCTGTGCTCGGGAATTACTCCTAGCAGTGCTTGGAGGATCAGATGGAATGCCAGGAATTGAACCCAGGTCTGCCGTGTGCAAGGCAAACATCCTACCCACTGTGCTATTGCTCCAGCCCCTGAAATATGTTTAGTGATCAAGAGCAAATGTTGCATAAACAGATATGCAAATCTAAAACTTAATATATAAATTTTGGAAAAATCATGAAACCTTGCTACCGTTAATACACACGGGCTGTAGAAGCCCTAAGAGTTATGTCCAATCTTCTGAAAGGTGATGAAGTCCCTGCAGTTGTCTCACTACTCCCACATTGCTGCACTACAAAGTCTTCCAGACTCCCCTACTCACTAGGGTCCTCTGGGATTCAGTGAGTTAATGACCAACTACAATTGCTCCAGTGGAGTGGCTAACTCTGGCAATACATCTCAGAATTCCTATTTCTGGGCATCCAGGATTTGTAAATGGATGACAAGCTTTTGATAGCTGGGGATTGTGCTTTTTGTTGGTTTGATTTGGATTTGCCAGGTGGAGAGCAAACCCAGAGATGCTTAAGAACTATTCCAGATTCAGGAGTCATTCTGGCAGTGCTCAAGGTTCCAAGGGAGGTGCCAGGGATCAAACCCACAACCTTGTAAGCAAAGTACATACTCAGACCATTGCACTCTGTCTCTAGGCACAAAAACATGTTTATAAAATGTGTTAAAACTGTTATCCTGTGGGGGCCGGAGAGATAGCACAGCAGTGTTTGCCTTGCAAGCAGAAGATCCAGGACCTAAGGTGGTTGGTTCGAATCCCGGTGTCCCATATGGTCCCCCTGTGCCTGCCAGGAGCTATTTCTGAGCAGATAGCCAGGGGTAAACCCTGAGCGCTGCTGGGTGTGGCCCAAAAACCAAAAACAAACAAACAAACAAAAAAACTGTTATCCTGTTATTCAAGGGCTGGAGTGATATTACAGCATGTAGGGCACTTGCCTTGTATGCATCTGACCCAGGTTTGATCCCTGGTATTCCTGATGGTGTCCCTATCCTGCCAGGAATAATGGCTTAGTGCAGAGCCAGAAGTAACCCGGGAGTACTGTCAGGTACGGTCCCAAAACAATAACAACAACAAAAATTCCCTGTTACCCAAGATTAGGATCCAGTTAGTCTCTTGCCAATGACCTTGTCTATCTCCGGTTGCAGACTGTGATTAGGAGAGTCTCCAGTTTCCTTTCTTTTTGTAATCAGAGTTCAACATATATCACTTTCAGTCTCTATTCAGTCAGCATATGCCAAACCAAGGTTGAAAGAGGAAAAATCACAGAGATACGGCTGTTCCTGAAAGGCTATCTAAGGGGTGTGGCCAGAATTCAGAGTGAACAACACAGAGAATATCTAAAAAGGACTTACTGATAGAACAGATTTTCAACACTTAGAGCTCAGCAGAGGTTGAAAAGCATAGATTAGTTTAGCACCTGTTTACTTAAATGAGGAAGTTTCTCTAGCTGAACTTGAACAGAGGAAAGAAATTATAAGGCAGCTGCAGGCTTGCAAATAAACTGGCAGTTGCTTAGGGAAGGATCACTGGTGAGAATGCAGCTGAAACAGTCACCAGTTCAAATTTACAAGTATTAACTAAATTCTCCCACTGTCTGATTATCTTGCAAGCAGTCTATGCAGCTACTGGACACTTCCTCAGAAGTTCCCTCAGAGATGTACCAATTCAGCAAGTGCAACTTAAGGGAAATCCCTAAAGACACATTATCTGGTTTTTGTCTGGATAACTGGTTAAGGCACTATAATGTTTCCTCCCCAGAGATGTCTCCAATACTGTATGTAGGTAACTGTATATTGGAAAACTGATAAAGGAATTGAAAATTTCTCTATGGATGTCAAGAGGTCAAATGAAAATCAATGGTTGGATAGTTGGAAGAATTTTGTTTGTTAGTTTGTAACAGAAATTTAACCCAGGTCTTCACATGTGCAAAGAGGGTGTTCAACCACTGAGCTACATACCTTCTCTCTGAAAGAGAAAGATTTTTTGTTTGTCTTGGTCTAAGCCTGGCTGTATGCAGGATTCTGCACTTAGGGTTCACTCTTGGCAGGCTCAAGAAACCATATAAGGTGCCAGGCATGGAACCCAGGTCAGCTATTGTAAGTGCCTTTATCCATTGTCCTATCTCTCCAGTCCCTGGAAAATATAGATAGATATAAACTGAGCATAAGGAAACCCTTTGAAAATCAGAATGACTCAAAGTTGTATTTGTCCTTTTGAGAAGGACTTGTCCTTGTCCTCTTGGAGCTGGAGTGATAATATAATAGGTAGAGCACTTGTCTTGCACACAGCCAACCTGGGTTCTATCCCCAGCATCCTCTATGTCCCCTGAGAACCACCAGGAGTAAGTCCTGGGTGCAGAGCCAGGAATCACTCCTGAGCATTGCTGGACCATAAGAAAATAATAATAATAATAATAATAATAATAATAATAAAAATAATAATAATAATAATAATAATAAAAGAAGACTCTTAGTTCCTGAGATCAGTGAAGCACTATAATCAGAGTTCCTATTAACTTCAAGAACCTGTGATTCTTTTAGCAAGCCAAATAGCTTCCATTTGAAGGTTTGCCCACATGCGATAAAGTAAAAACAGGTGCTGGTACTGGCAAGGGCTTTGGTGTGTTGGCTGGAGTCTCACTTGACTGAAATGCAAATAAGGAAAGAGCTATTTTAGAATATTGAGGTCACAGATGAAACGGAGTAAGTTTCAACTTACTCCATGTGGCAGAGATGATCACCAAAGAAAACTGTCTGCTGACTTTCTTGGAGGTATTTGGTTAGAGCTTCCATTGGTTGGATTTTGTTTTATTCATATTTTGAGTTAAAAATTTTGATTCAACAGCCCTAACTAGCCATTGTTTGAGGCAAGGACCCCTAAATTTAGCTAAAACTGAATGACCTGATGACCAGACCGAGAATGATTTTTATCCCTGAGTCTACAATATCTCTAAATAGTTTCTGAAAAATGTAAGTTCTCCACATAGCCAGCTAGAAGAATCTTCATGTGACAAAATATTCCAGTCCCACCACAGAAACATCCTTCCCTGTGTCACCTCATCTTAGAGCATCTCATACTTTGATGTTCTGTCTTGCTAGACTCTTTATTTATTTTTTGCCCCACCCCTTGCTGGACTCTTATACCTCCGCCTTCCTTTTGCTTACTGAAACCCTCTCATCATTCTGCAATTTCCTTCATTTACCTGTCTCTTTCAATCTTTCACTCTCTTTTCTCAGCTCTAACTGATCCTTTGATCATTTGAATTATTTTCCATAATAATGGCCTCACCATAATCTCTGAATACTCTGCAGTGCTGGAGTTGGAGCAATGTAGTACTGAAGACCAAGCACAGGGAATCCAACATTAAGGTATTGTTCCATTCCTTTGAGCCATTGCCCTGGCTTGTTCCTGAGTTTTAGGACATTCTTTTCTGCAAGGAATTCCCTGAGCCTAAAAGGTGGTACCAAGCTGAGCCCTAACTTTCCTTGAATCTAGACCATCCTCCTAGTACCTTGGGACCCTGCAATTCTCTGTCTAAACAGCAAGTAAGTTTATTTCTGAGTCTGGGGAGACCTCTCCTTGGTCCCTAAGATGGAATTCACTGCCTATGTATTTCTAGTGCCCTGGACCCCTTGAAATGCAGAATGGCAAGGAAGAGAAAAGGGTGGGCTGGAAACTGGCATCTTCCATTTTTACTCTCATCTGGGCCCCAAGACCTATGCCAAGGATAAAGGTGTAAGTGGTCCAATTCCTGGCCCCAAGAAACATCAGTAAGAGAGTCAAGCCACAATAAGACTTGAACTCAAGATTGTTTTTCTTTTGCCTCTTTATCTCAGCTAAAACCTAGAATCAATATTCAATGTGCTCCTCTCTGTCCACTCGAAATTTCTCCCAGGAGACAAGCTGTTTCCATTTGCATTCCCATCTCATCACATTCTCTGGCTCATTGAAATGTCGATGTTAAATCTGAACCTAGTCCCAGAGAAGTGGGTGCTGTCACCCCTCAATTTCTTCATCTGTCAAGTGAAAAGCACAATAGCTACCTCTCATGTCACATGTTCACTTTGAGGTCAAAATTAGAATTAGCCCCCTGATTGCGCAACTTCTAAAGCTATTCTTAGATGCTCTGAGAGGCTATGGCCTCTCAGGGAGACACGAGGAAGAAGAGCTCGTTGGGGCGAGAGATACTGATACTCTCAACTGCATATTTGGCACTAGCTGAGCCAAAGTTTTAAGTCTAAATTGATTCCTCCTGCTCCTGTCTGTTTCCGTTTTACAGCCCCCTCTTTAGATACCAACTTGTATTTACTCAAAACAAGAGATGAATTTCACTTTAGTTCAGGGTATATTCTGGGATGGGAGATATTGAACAAGGGCCAAGTCTTAACATGGCCACAATTCTACTTGGATGATAGGAATGCATGATTATATAGATCCATGGAGGCTTGTACCAGCAATACTTCTTCAAACTACCCACTTGATGTCCTTTAACTTGGAAAACCCACCTCTGGGAATTTATGCCACAGACACACCTACATTAATCAAAGATAACAATGCAAGTTCTACAAGCAGAAGATTGGAATGAACCTCAGGATACATAAACTGGAACGTTAGTATGATACAACTATACCACCCAACATCTTGAAACAGAAGAAGGAAGCATTTGTGTGGAAATAGAAAGGCTTCCTTTATGCTAAAGTGGAACCTCAGAACACATTTCAATCTTTTATGGGGCAGAGGGACATACCCAGAAGGTATGTAACTTAGGGGTTACTCCTGGTTCTGCACTCACAAATGACTCCTGGCAAGTGCTCAGGGAATCATACGGGATGCTGGGGACTGAATCCTGGTTGGCCACTTGCAAGGTAAATGCCCTCCCCTCTGTGCTCTCAGGCCCACATGTTTTAATCTTTTTAGACATTCTATATTTTCAGCCAATAAAAGAATGAGTAAGAAAATAACCATAGAAGAGGGAAGAAAATTTTTCCATGTATGTGGTTTTGATCTTTTTTATTACTATATTGTGACTATTTTAACTTCACCAAGAAATAAATAAATTCAAAAAGAGAAAGTCACCTCAAGAAGGCATTCCAGAAGGCTGCAACAGCTAAACAGGGAGTTGAAAGATCAGCTTTGGTCCTGGCCGAGTTACTTGTCTCTGGGATTTATCACAACTGAAAGACAAGCTGTTGGTCTTAGTTCTACCCAGCTCACTCTTCTATAAATAAGATTCTCTCCAGCGCGGGACCCTGTTTTATATTACTGCAACTTTCTGTGCCCTTTTGCTCGTGCTATACCATTGCAAAGTGACTGTGTGTTTCTGTAGCAGTGTCCAGAGAATTCCCCAAACCTGAAAGTCTACATTAAGTCACTTGTTAGATTCAACCTAAAAAATATTTTTTTAATTTGCATTTTACAGTAACCCTTTTTGAAATCAGTGTGGACATCTGAAAGGTTTACTATGTAAGGTTTTATTTAAAATAGCATTGTGTTCCTTGGATAATTTGTCTTCTTATTACAAGAGCAGTTCCTTCTAATTTACTCATTTGTTGAAAGCATATCTGTGAATGATCTCAGGAGTGAGAATAGGTTCTTAGAAATCCAAAGGGATGTGGAGACCAAGATGAGAAGGGCAAGGTTGAGATTCAGAGTCATTGGGTAGGTCAGTGGCTGGCCTGGGTTTCCCAGTGCCACATGCATCATAGCATAGGGGCTCAGAAGCAGGAGGAGAGCAATGTTCCAGAAACAAAGACCCATATGGGCCCAGCTACAGAGCAGGTATCAAAGCTGTCATTGTAGCCCTAGTGCCTGGAACTAGGGTCAATGATGTTAGCTATCTGAAGTGCACAGACAGCTCATCACTAAGAGTTTCTTTCTTCCTTTAAAAACTGGGGAGGAGTGGAGTGGTGGCGCAGTGCAAGTGGTAAGGCGTCTGCCTTGCATGCGCTAGCCTAGGACGGACCGCAGTTCGATCCCCTGGCATCCCAAGTGGTGCCCCAAGCCAGGAGTGATTTCTGAGTGCATAGTCAAGAGTAATTCCTGAGCATCACCAGATGCCCCCAAAAGAAACTGTTTTTTGGGGGGGGCCAAGATGCTGGGACTCTAACTCATGTCAGTCATGTGCAAGACAAATGCCCTACTCACTGTACTCCAGCCCCTAAACTTGAATTTTTTAATTGAAAAAATAGGAAACTATCTAAATTATACTCATCCAAAGCAGCATGCTGTGTAGGTCGATTTCTACCCTTCTCATTTAATATTACAGTGTAAGCCTGTGACCTCAGTCTTCATAATGATCTTTTTAATGGCTGGATATTCACTGAATTACAAATTGTACCTTACCACTCACAGAATGGGAGAAACTATTCACCCAATACCCATCAGATAAGGGGCTCATATCAAAGATATACAAGGTACTGACAGAACTTAACAAAAAAAAAAATCTAACCCCATCAAAAAATGGAGAGAACAGACACTTTCTCAAAGAAGAAATACAAACGGCCAAAAGGCACGTGAAAAAATGCTCCACATCACTAATCACCAGGGAGATACAAATCAAAAGAACAATGAGGTACCATCTCATGCCACAGAGACTAACACACATCACAAAGAACAAGAACAATCAGTGCTGGTGGGGATGTGGAGAGAAAGAAACTCTCATTCATTGCTGATGGGAATGCTGTCTAGTCCAGCCTTTATGGAAAACAATATGGAGATTCCTCAAAAAACTGGAAATTAAGCTCCCATATGATCCAGAAACAAAGCATATACAAAAAAAACCATATACACTGGGAACACAAAAACACAATACAAAAATGCCTGCTTCACACCTATATTCATTGCAGTGCTATTTATAATAGCCAGACTCTGGAAACAACCAAGATGCCCTTCAACAAATGAATGGCTAAAAACTGTGGTACATATACACAATGGAATACTATGAGTTTTAAGAAAAATAAAAGACATTATTATAATAATACTTCTCTCATTCACTACCATTGTCATAATAATTGTAGTTATTTCTCTAATTGAATTCACCACTCTTTGTGGTAAGCTTCATATCATGTGCCAGTCCTTCCAGCCCTCATCTCTATTGTCTCTGTGTATTATTATAATAATGTCTTTTATTTTTCTTAAAACCCACAGATGAGTTAGACTATTCTGTGTCTATCTCTCCCTCTGACTTATTTCACTTAGCATAATAGTTTCCATGTCCATCCATATATAAGAAAATTTTATGACTTCATCTCTCCTGACAGCTGCATAGTATTCCATTGTGTATATGTACCACAGTTTTTGTATTGTGTTTTTGTGTTCCTAGAGTATATCCCTAGGAATGGTATAGCTGGATCATATGGGAGCTCAATTTCCAGTTTTTGAGAAATCTTCATAAAGGTTGGACTTGACAGCATTTCCACCAGCAGTGAATGAGAGTTTTTCTTCTCAGATCCCTGCCAGCACTGATTGTTCTTGTTCTTTGTGATGTGTGCTAGTCTCTGTGGCATGAGATGGTACCTCATTGTTTTTATTTGCATATTAGTGATGTGTCTTTTGGCCACTTGTATTTCTTCTCTAATAAAGTGTCTGTTCATTTCTTCTCCCCATTTTTGATGGAGTTAGATGATTTTTTCTTGCTAAGTTCTGTCAGTTCCTTGTATATCTTCGATAGGAGCCCCTTATCTGATGGGTATTGGGTGAATAGTTTCTCCCATTCTGTGGGTGGATTTTTTATCCTAATCACTATTTTCTTTGAAGTGCAGAAGATTCTCAGCTTAATATAGTTCCATCTGTTTATCTCTGGTTCCACTTGTTTGGAGAGTGCTGTTTTTTCTTTGAAGATGCCTTTCGTCTCAATGTCATGGAGTGTTTTACCTACCTGTTGTTCTATGTACCTCATGGTTTTGGGTCTGATATCAAGGTCTTTAATCCATTTGTATTTGACCTTTGTGCCTGGTGTTAGATGGAGGCCTGAGTTGCTTTTTGCAAGTGGCTGACCAATTGTCCCAACATCACTTATTGAAGAGGCTTTCCTTGCTCCATTTTTCATTTCTTGCCCCTTTATCAAAGATTGATTGATTGTATGTCTGGGGAACATTTTCTGAATACTCAAGTCTATTTCATTGGTCTGAGGAAATGTCTTTATTATAATACCATGCTGTTTTGATGACTATAGCTTTGTAATACACTTTAAAGTTGGGGGAAGTGATGCTCCTCATATTCCTTTTCCCAGGGGTTGCTCTGGATACTAGCAGGTTTTTATTGTTCCAAATAAATTTCAGGAGTGTTTTTTTTTTTCAGGAGTGTTTGATCCACTTCTTTGAAGAATATCATGGGTATCCTTAAAGGGGTTGCACTAAATCTGTATAATGCTTTGTGGAATATTGCCATTTTAATTATGTTAATCCTCCCAATCCATGAGCAGGGTACGTGTCTCCATTTTCTTGTGTCCTCTTTTATTTCTTGAAGCAGGGTTTTGTAGTTTTATTTGTATAGGTCCTTCACCTCTTTAGTTAAGTTGACTCCAAGATATTTGAGTATGTGTGACACTAATGTGAATGGGATTGTTTTTTTAATGTCCATTTCTTCTCATTCATTATTGGTATATAAGAAGATCATTGATTTCTGCATGTTAATTTTGTAGCCTACCACTTTGCTATATGAACCTATTGTTTCTAGAAGCTTTTTTGGTAAAGTCTTTAGGGTTTTCTAAATATAGTATCATGTCATCTGCAAACAGTGGAGCTTAACAGTCTGAAAGATCAAGGGAAGCAAAAGTTGGTTCTTTGAAAAAATAAACAAGATTGATAAACAACTAGCAAAACTTACAAAGGAGAGAAAGTTAATAAACCTGATTAGAAATGAAAAGAGGAGGGGCCGAAGAGATAGCATGGAGGTAAGGCATTTACCTTTCATGCAGAAGGTCATCAGTTCGAATCCCGGCGTCCCATATGGTCCCCCGTGCATGCCAGGAGCAATTTCTGAGCACGGAGCCAGGAAAAACCCCTGAGCACTGCCGGGTGTGACCCAAAAAAACCACAAAAAAAAAAAAAAAAAAAGAAATGAAAAGAGGAGATTACTGCAGATACTGCAGAGATTCAAAGGCTAATCAGAGACTGCTTTGAGTATATCTGTCATGAAACATGAGAACCTGGAAAAAATGGATAAATTTTTGGACTGTTATAATCTTCCATAGTTAAACCAGGATAATCTAGCATATCTAAACAGACCCATCACTGCTGAGGAAATTAAAATGGTATTCAAAAGTCTTCCCAAAAACAAAAGCCCAGGCCCAAATGGATTCATTGACAAATTCTTTCAAACCTTTCTAGAGGAACCACTACCAATCCTTTTCAGGTTCTATCATGAAATTGAAGAATCAGGAACACTCACAAATAGTTTTTATGAAGCTAACATCACCCTGATATCAAAACCAGACAGAGATGCTGCAAAAAAAGACCAATATCCCTGATGAACACAGATTCAAAGATCCTCAACAAAATCCTGGCAAATAGGATCGAACACCTCATCAAGATGGTCATACACCACAACCAAGTAGTTTTCATTCCTGGAATGCAAAGATGGTTTAACATATGTAAGTCAGTCAACATAATACACCATATCAACAACCACAAAAAAATAAAAACCATATGATAGTATCAATAGATGCAGAGAAAGCATTCAATTTGGTCCAAGACCCATTTTTTTCTTTGGTTTTTGGGTCACACCCAGCAGCGCTCAAGGGTTACTCCTGGCTCTATGCTCAGAAATCACTCCTGGCAGACTCAGGGGACCATATGGGATGCCAGGATTCAAATCACTGTCCCTATGCATGCAAGGCAAATGCCCTGCCTTCATGCTATCTCTCCAGCCCCAACACCTATTCTTGATTTAAAAAAAAACTCTCATCAAGATGGGAATGGAAGGAACTTTTCTCAATATAGTCAAGGCTATCCACCACAAGTCAGTAGCAAATATTATTCTCAATGGAGATAAACTAAAAGCCTTTCCTCTAAAATCTGGTACAAGGCAAGGCTTGTACCAGTGGTGAGGCCCTCTCTCACTACTCCTATTCAACATAGTGCTGGAATTACTTGTCATAATAATTAGGCAAGAAAATGATATCAAGAGCATCTAAATAGGAAAGGAAGAATCCAGTTCTGATTGTGTTTCTTCTTCAACAGACTCCATCCAGGCCCACAGGAAGGCTGGCTGGCAACATCTCCTGCTGATAACAGTTACTTTAGAGTTGACTAGTCAGGACCTAATGAAATAGGTTCAGGCTTTTGCCTTGCTTTCAGTCAACAACAATTTAATCCCCAGCATTACATATTGTCCCCAAAAGCCAGAATTAAGTTCTGAGCACAGCCAGGCATGGGCCAAAAACAAACAAAGCAACATAAAAAGTTGACCAGTGAGTTTACACATGGCTTTGTTAGACAGACTTTAATCCTTCTAGGTAAGAATTTGACCTACACGTCTACATTCTTTACTGTAGCAAATCCTGTGCCCTCTATATGGCAGACATTGCATAATAATTAGTTCATTTGACCTGATTTAACATAAAAATGGAGCTAGCAGCAGAAAACCTACTTAAAAAATGCTCCAGACTATAGAAAGATAGTACAAAGGAGTTATGGCTTTCATCTTTGCAATGTAGTCAACACTAGTTTGATCTCTAACACCACCACTGGTCCCCGTGCACAGTCAGAGACTTGACTCTTAGCAGAGCCAGTGACTTTGAGCACTTAGCCCATGCGGACCCAAAACCTACCCCCAAACATAAGCAAACAAATGAAAGCCAACTTTACCTTTCTTCAATATTCTACACCTCTAGAAGCCATTCTGAGGGAAGAGAAGAATTCAGAAGTGGAAGGGATTGTTTTTAGGCCTCAAGACCTCTCCGCACAGGGTCCTTTTCCACATCATTGTTTGTAGCAGAATGGAGAGAAGGCAAAGCTGGGCCAGAAATAGGGCAGTAGAGCAGACACACTTGGCTACAGACTTTTCTACCCCTTTCTAGCTGGGAGCCTTGAGCAAAGTGAGCTGAGACTTCCTCATCTGTGTAAAAGAACATGAGTTCCTGGTACAGTTGAACCTACATTTAAAAACAATACAGAGGAACAGAGAGGTATAGTTCAGGGGTTGAGGCAAATGTCTTGGATGTGGCCAACCTCAAGTATGGCCAGGAGTAATCCCTAAGCATAGAGTCAGGAGTAACCCCTGAGCACTGCTAGATATTTGGGGGGAAGGAAATACATACAAGAGAGGGAGGGAAATAGAGAGAGAAATAATACACTTAAGAATTCAGCTCCTAATAATGAGAACGTATGAGGGAAATGGAGAGCCTGTTTAGAGTACAGGTGGAGGTCGGGTGGGGAGGAAGGAGACTTGGGACATTGGTGATGGGAATGTTGCACTGGTGGTGTTCTTTACATGAGTGAAACCCAAACACAATCATGTATGTAATCAAGGTGTTTAAATAAAATAAAATAAAATAAAATAAAATAAAATAAAGAATTCAGCTCCGGGCCTGGAGATATAGCACAGCGGTGTTTGCCTTGCAAGCAGCCGATCCAGGACCTAAGGTGGTTGGTTCAAATCCCGGTGTCCCATATGGTCCCCTATGCCTGCCAGGAGCTATTTCTGAGCAGACAGCTAGGAGTAACCCCTGAGCACCGTCGGGTGTGCCCCCCCCCAAAAAAAAAAAAAAAAAAAAAAGAATTCAGCTCCATGCTAGACTCTGGGAAGCATTGTGTGATAACAATGTCTTTGATAACAATTTTCCTCCCTTCTACACTATTCTAGAAATGTCCATTTAAAATGGACAAAAATCCATGCGAGGTGTGGGGAACTATGAGTATGTAGAATGAAACACAAAAGGTAGCCAACAACCCACCCTCTCCTTGTATACACTCACAAGCATCCTACCCAACTCTATTCACTGGAGATGTTTTCTCAAGCAGAAATAAATCTCTGTCAGTTTATCTTCCTTCTGTTCATCTGGTTCAAGGTTTGCCTATTTATTGCCAATCTCTAAAGGGCAGAAAAGCAATGTCCAGCCCATTTCTCCTTGCTTTGTTTAAAGTACCTCAAACATCTATGAAATAATTTATTTTTGAGGTTATTCACTCCAGTAAAAGCTGGAAATATTCCAAAAGAATTAGTTGCATAAACTGTGGCACAGACAGACAGTGCAGTGCCAGTAGCTAGGAAGAGAAATAAAGAAATTGTCCAGCAAGATTAAAAGGCACAATTTGCTAGGGGTTTTGTTTTCTAGAGAAGATTAGCACTGGACATGAGGCAAGCTGTTTGTGTTGTAACAAAGCTTAGAAATAATATGCTCAGGGGTCAGACATATATCACAGTAGTAGGGCCTTGCATGCAGCTGACACAGGACTGACCTGGGTTCGATCCCAAGCATTCTATATGGCCCTCAGAGCCTGCCAAAAGCAATGTCTGAGCACAGAGCCAAGAGTAACATCTGAGGGGCCAGAGAGATAGCATGGAGGTAGCACGTTTGCCTTGTAATGCAGAAGGTGGGTAGTTCGAATCCCCTGAGCCTGCCAGGAGTGATTTCTGAGTGTAGAGCCAGGAGAAATCTCTGAGCACTGCTGGGTGTGGCCCAAACAAACAAACAAAAAAGAGTAACATCTGAGCACCACTGCCGGGTGTGGCCTAAAAACCAATAATAGTAATAATAATAATAATAATAATAAATAACAATAATAACATACTCAAAGGCCTTTAGCCCCAAGATTTCCAAAAGGAGCAACTTTCGCTTCTCAGATTGAAGAATCATTCACAAACACTCCCCCAGAAGCACAGGCAGACTTAGCAAGAGACCATTAGTGGACTGAAGGAGAAATATTATACTCTCTTTTTTTTTTTTTTTTTTTTTTTTTTTTGGTTTTTGGGCCACACCCAGTAACGCTCAGGGGTTACTCCTGGCTATGTGCTCAGAAGTTGCTCCTGGCTTGGGGGACCATATGGGACACCGGGGGATCGAACCGCGGTCCGTCCAAGGCTAGCGCAGGCAAGGCAGACACCTTACCTTTAGCGCCACCGCCCGGCCCCTATACTCTCTTCTTAAAGAAAAAAAATATAACCTATATATGTATAGACTTTAGACTACATGATCTAAAATACTGTCAATGTAAAGGTTTCAGCTACACAACATTTTAACATCACACCCCTACCAGAATGTCCATTTCCTTCTACCACTGTTTCAGGGTCACCCCTCAAATAATATTTCTGCAATCTCCACCCACACCTCTCACTGCCATGGTAAGCTCAAGTCTGTAGATCAGTTCTCAGGTTCTGTTGCTTAGGGCCATTTGTTATTCTTTCAGTATGTTTCTTGATATCCTATAGGTAAGAGATAATTCTGTCTCTACCTCTCTCCCTCTGGTTCACTGCACTCAGCATGCTACTCTCCACTTCTATCCACATAATGATGGATGGTTAGGGCCAAGTGGCATTCCATTTTGTGAATCTCTACCATTGTTTTTTTTTTTTGTTTTGTTTTGTTTTTTTATTCAGTCATTTGTTTCCAGATTTTGGCTATTTTGAATAGTGGTACCATGAACATACAGATACTAATGTTTTTTCATCAGAGTTTGGGGATCCCTGGAGTAGAATGAGTGTTATAAGGCTATTTCACATCCATCATGATTCTCATAAAATAAAAATATAAACTCTTTTATTGTTTAAGGTATAGGAGGGAACTCCTCTACTATTCTAAACTTGTTAGAAACCAACAGACAGTATGAAAAACAATGTTAAAATCCTAAAGACGGGGCCGGGCAGTGGCGCTAGAGGTAAGGTATCTGCCTTGCCAGCGTTAGCCTAGGACAGACCACGGTTCAATCCCCCGGTGTCCCATATGGTCCCCCCAAGCCAGGAGTGACTTCTGAGCGCATAGCCAGGAGTAACCCCTGAGCATCACCGGGTGTGGCCCAAAAACCAAAACAATCCTAAAGACATTGCTGTTTAAGTCAGGTACAAGTCAAAAATGAGTCTATCTGGCTTGTTGTGGAAGTTCTTAATTCCCAGGTGTAACAAGATAAGGAGAAAAAGAGGAAGAAATAAATATCTTATTGTTTTGAGATGATAATAATGTCAATCAATAGAGGACTAGTTAAAATACAAACATACCAACTCATGCAGTCCCATGTAGCTATCAAACATGTTGTGGTAGCAAAAGTTTATTTATTATTGTGAGATAATGTCTGAGGTATCAAACAGTATTGTAAAGTATCAAACAGTAGAATAGACTACAAAGCAGTATTCTACTGTGAATTAATTTAAAATATATGTATATTCTGTATATTTAAGTTGAATACAAACCTGGACTTATGCATGTATATATGTTCAACAGTATTGTTTTGTTCTTCATATGCTAATTTCTAGAACAAATCAGTGAAAGGGAAATAAAATGACCAATTAACTGTTCATAACTTTTCTTACCTATAAAATGGAGTATATAATACCTGCCCAAAATGCTTCAAAAGATTCCGAGGAAGATAGGAGGGCTATTTGAAAGTGCTATCTTAAAAGAAAGAAGCAGTGTGTTCTACTGTGGTAATTCCTTTTATCTAGCTGACTCACGGATTTAAATTACAAGAGGAAGGAAAATTACAAACACATAGTACTCCAAGATTAGAGATCACATGTATCGCATAGGCCAATAATTTATTTAGAATGAGGCACTGCTCAGAGAAGCAACTTCCTGCCTGCATGAGCAAATGTCATTTTTGTGAAACAGCCCCACCTATTGTACCCTAACATTACTACAACTAACCTGGAAGCCCAGCAAACTGGAAATTTTAAGAGCAACCTGTGTGCAGTCAAACACAACATAACACTGCAAAAAAAATTTTTTTGAATGTTGTTCTAATGCATATTTTCTTAGAAAACTTACAATATTAGGGGCCAAAGTGATAGCACAGTCATTTGCCTTGCATGCATCTCCTATGATCCCTTGAACCTGCTAGGAATAATTTCTAAACACAGAGCCAGGAGTAACCCTGAACACCACTGGAAGTGACTCCAAAACAAAAAAAAATCACAATATTCTTCCATTTACATGTGACCTATTGGGAAAATAATTAAGTAACCTGTAAGGTAACTCTTCCCCTAACTTTCTGTTTCCCTAACCTCTTCTTTTGAGATGTTAATTCAACCTGGATGATCAAACCTGCCCACACTTCGGATGGGGCAGGCTGTTTTAAATAAAGAATAAAAGAGTCTGTCTATGGAGAGGTGAAAGAATCAGCAACAAAAAGCAGAGAAAGAGGGTGGGCAGCAGAAAGCTTAGCAGGAAGCACATGTGAAGAAAAGCATATGACAGATAAAGGCCATGGAATAAAGTGAGCTGATTCTGATGAAACTTTAACTGACTGATTGTGAATTATTTCTCCACCATTACCCTGCTTCATCAGATCTGTCCACCTGAGGGGTTAGAAACAATGTGCCTGGGGCAGCCTCACCCAACATGTGGACTTTATATTTTTTATTCTACAGTAACCTATTGAGGACTAGAGAGATAGGCTGGGAAGGTAGTGTTTCTGTACATAGCAGACCCAAGTTTGATCCCTAGCATTACATATGGCTCTCCAATCACTATCAGGAGTGATCCCTTAGTGCAGAGGTAGAATAAGCCCTGAGCACTTCCAAGTGTGGCCCCAAACCAAACTCAAATCACTTGTAGGGTTCTAAAGTAGAAGGACAAGACCACACAATGTCTGCCAACAAGATTCCCCAGCCTGGCCAGCCAGGCCATCATCCCCTGAGGAGATGAGCTCCACCCAAGGTCATGAGGAAGATTATATAGGCAAGGGATATAGGGAGGTTCCAGTTTTCTGATGATCCTTAAAATGATTGGCTCTTGTCTAGGGGTATCTTCCTACTGCTCCCTTGTCCTTCCCTGATAGACTACCTGGCTATACTGAGGCAGGGTCTATGGAAATAGGCTTCTGAAGCCCCAGCATGTAGACCACACCATGTGGTCCTTACAAAATGGTGTTTCTCCCTGCTCAGAACCTAAGAAGAAGCCTGTCGTGTGGCCTTTACAAAATGGTGTCCCTCCATATTCAGAATTCAGGTCCCAACACACTCATTAATGGTTCTTCTGATTAATGGAACCCAGGATCTCACATATGCAAAGCAGGCACTAGGCCTCTGTTCAGCACCAACCCAACATCATTAACATCTATATGGATAAAATTCTGCACTTGTGAGGGTTGGTCTGAGCATTAAACTGGAGTTGACTGCTGCCAGACAAGAAACTTATTTCCTGCGCTGCCTTTGTTACCTTCACTCCACACACATTGGTGGCAATGGAAGCAGTTTTCTGTAACAAAACATAACCGCTGTACTGTTGTTAGTGCTTTCCAAAGACGACTGGGCACTCAGGAGGAGTTGAGTCTCACTGCAGAGAAGAAGCAGGCACACCATGGGATGCTGTGGGCATGTTTCTGTAAGAGGGTATTAGAGAAATTCTTAGATGGAATTTGGACATGGCTTGTGCTGGATGGTTTGAAGAAAGAAAAAAGGAAGTAGGTCTTTGCTCTGGATTGATGTCCCAAGGAAGTCAAGATTGATTGATCATCTCAGTCAACTTACCTAAAAGAAGGAATAATTGTATGACTGAAATTAGTGAGAATTTCTCATGAAAAAAGCCGCAGCTATTAGATGAGCCAAAACCTATGGCTGGTTGGTCAGTTTTGCCATTTGGACACTGCTCCTGCTCTCTCTGCAGAGACACGCTGCTATAGTGTTTCTGTTTTGATCATGTTTTGCCATCACATCACAGTGCTCCTCTCTTGTTTTTAACTTATTTTGCTTGCATGTGTGTATATGTGTGTATGTTTGTTGTTTGTTGGTTTGGTTTGGAGCCACACAAATCAGTATTCCAGGCTTACTCCTGACTCTGTGGTCAGGAGTCACTCCTGACAGAGCTGGATTTGAACCTAGGTCAGTCGAGTATACTATAACCCCTTTAAAAAGGTTGTTTATTATTGTGTCATAACAAAGTTTATTCTGTCTGGTGCAGTAATAAATACCAAAAAGCAAAAATGTTCTTGAATTTGTTGGTCGAGATGGCATATAGACAACTTTGAGAGAGAAATAGAAAGGAAAGAAAAGGGGCCAGCGAGGTGGCGCTAGAGGTAAGGTGTCTGCCTTGCAAGTGCTAGCCAAGGACTGCAGTTCAATTCCCCCCCCCCACGTCCCATATGGTCCCCCCAAGCCAGGGGCAATTTCTGAGTGCTTAGCCAGGAGTAACCCCTGAACATCAAACGGGTGTGACCCGTAAAACCAAAAAAAAAAAAAAAAGAAAGGAAAGAAAAATGAAAGAGAGAAAAGTAAAAGAGAAATGAGAAAAAAATCAAGGAGAAAAATGAGAGAAGAAAAGGGAGAAAATGAAAGAAACATGACTATGAGGGAGAAAAAACAAAATCAATTTTTAAATGATTTAATGTTGAAAAAAGAGAAATAGAGAAAAAGTTTTAAATGGTATGTTGAAAAAAGAGAAAAATGAGGGGCCAGAAAGATAGCATGGAGGCAAGGCGTTTGCCTTTTATGCAGAAGGTCATTTGTTCAAATCCCGGCATCCCATATGGTCCCCCGAGCCTGCCAGAAGCGATTTCTGAGTATGGAGCCAGGAGTGGCCCCTGAATACTGCTGGGTGTGACCCAAACCCCCTCCCAAAAAAAAAAAAAAGAAAAAGAAAAAAGAGAAAATGAGAAAGAGTTTTAAATGGTATAATGTTGAAAAAGAGAAAAAAATGAGAGATTAATTTTTGCTTACAAGATACAACAGGTATATATACATCTTAAAAGAAGAAAATGATGAAAGAGAAACTAGTTAAGAATTTGGCACTGTACAAAATGCACTAGGGTAAGAAATTACCATTTATGTTATCCCTACATAAACTTTGTTTCTTTTTTCTCTACACTTCCCTAGATCTGGAGCTTTCAGATTTGCACTGCAAGAGAAGGTAAATGCCTTTTGCAACCACCCTGGTTCAAGGACTTGCAGAAGAACATCACATCCCTGACTGCTCTCCACTGACCGCTGAGTTAACCTTGAAGAACACTATTTAGACAATACTGTTATTTTTATATATTATTTAGTTATTTTTATCATACAAAAATAGGGGATATTGGGGCCAGAGTGATGGCACAGCAGTAGGGTGTTTCCCTTGCAAACCTTACAGCTGACCTAGAAAGGACTGTGATTCGATTCCCCAGCATCCCATATGGTCCCCCAAGTCAGGAGTGATTTCTGAACGCATAGTTAGGAGTAACCCCTGAGCGTCACCGGGTGTGGCCCAAAAATTAAAAAAAAAAAGTATAAATGTTACTATATCTTTAAGGGGTGCTATTATAAAATGCCCCCCTATAGCTATGAGAAATCCCCCATAAGGAAGAGAGGGTCCAGGAGATGGGCAAGAGCCAGCAGGTCTGTTGCTGCTCGTGTCTCTGTCTCTGTCTCTCTGTCTCTGTCTCTCTGTCTTTCTGTCTCTCTGTCTCTGTCTCTGTCTCTCTCTCTGTCTCTCTCTCTGTCTCTCTGTCTCTCTCTCTCTGTCTCTCTCTCTCTCTCTATCTCTCTATCTCCTGCATGCACTGTCCTGCCCCAAACATTGGACAAGCATTAAAAGGCTATGTTCTGGGGCCGGGGAGATAGCATGGAGGTAAGGCATTTGCCTTTCATGCAGAAGGTCAGTGGTTCGAATCCCGGCATCCCATATGATCCCCTGAGCCTGCCAGGAGTGATTTCTGAGTGTACAGCCAGGAGTAAATCCTGAGCACTGCCGGGTGTGATGAAAGAAAAGAAAAGAAAAGAAAGAAAGAAAGAAAGAAGGAAGGAAGGAAGGAAGGAAGGAAGGAAGGAAGGAAGGAAGGAAGGAAGGAAGGAAGGAAGGAAGGAAGGAAGGAAGGAAGGAAGGAAGGAAGGAAGGAAGGAAGGAAGGAAGGAAGGAAGAAAGAAAGAAAGAAAGAAAGAAAGAAAGAAAGAAAGAAAGAAAGAAAGAAAGAAAGAAAGAAAGAAAGAAAGAAAGAAAGAAAGAAAGAAAGAAAGAAAGAAAGAAAGAAAGAAAGAAAGAAAGAAAGAAAGAAAGAAAGAAAGAAAGAAAGAAAGAAAGAAAGAAAGGCTAGGTTCTTTCTTCTCCTCTCTATTGCTTTAGGCTATGGTCCTCCCACTGAATGTCTTTTCATGTTTGCAAGTGCCACAATTGCCATAGGGTCAACTCACCGTGACTATGACATAATGGCCCAAGACCCAAATAGCCCAATAATGACACCTTGTGGTATAGACCGTGCTTTATTGTTACATGGTTTTTCACTGAGTTCCGCAGCAACCCCGAGGTAGGCACTACTCTCCCCACTTTCCGGATGAGTAGACTGATGAGGTGACTTGCTGAAGACCTCAGACATGCATACAGCATAGCCACTGATCATTCCAAACTCAGGGGGACTTTTTTGAGTGGTTACACAGGCTGCTGCCAAATAGAAATACAGCTGAAAAAACTTCATTCACTTGAGAATGGTTAGATCATTTGTTGCAGCCCAGAGAGGCCCTCACCAGGGATGAACGAGGCACATTCACAGGCCAGGACTGGAATTGAGCAGGAGAAGCCTAGAGCATCTAGGAGCTGGGCAGCAGGAGGTGATGGGTCTTTGAGTTTGCTGAGCCTGGTGAAGTCCCAGACAGATTGGAGAGGGCGTCCAGAGGCTGCAATTCCAGAGTTGGCCACAAGAGGCAGTGGCAGGGCCGGGAGACACTATCACGAAGGCCCTCTCCCCTGTCTCTGCTTGGCCTGCAGTGCCCTTGAGGCGGTGGTCCTTGAACATAGTTAAGGCCTTGGGAATATGATGAGGGCCGGAAAACCTCCCCCATAAAAAAATACAGACACACACACAGACATTTTTGCATACGTTTTAGGGACTCCATGGGCCCCAGGTAGAGAACTCCAGCTCTTCAGGTAGGGCTAGCACCCTGAGTGAATCACTGCGCTAATACAAATCTCTCTGCCTGCTGCCTGCATTTCCCGGGCCTGCTCCCCTTTATCATTCCCCAACATTTATGATGCCATGAAGTTCCTTTGTTTGTTTGTTTGTTTGTTCGTTTTTGGTCTTGGGCCACACCTGGCAACACTCAGGAGTTTCTTCTGGCTCTGTGCTCAGAACTCACTCCTGGCATGCTGGGTGGCGGTGGGGGACCGTATGGGATGCCAGGGATCGAACCTTTTTTAATAGGAAGCAAGGAAGGGGGCTTTCGCCTACTCTTCAGCCAGAAAAAGCATGGCGGTGTATGGCCAACTGGCCAGCCAGAGGCAAAAACAAAGAGAAAGATGGGGATCGTGCAGATGACCACTTGAGGAGAGTCTCCCTACTCATGGGGAGAGGGTGAGGGAAGTGTGGACCAGGCTGGGTTTGTTCACAGGAGTCAGCCCTTTCCAGAATACAGGAGCTGAAAAAGCTGTCCCCTTCCATCCTCTCCCACTCCTGCCCTATCAGCATACTGAGCCCATGCCAGGCCCCCAAACATGTAGGTACTTACACATGCTCTTTCCCAGAAGAAAAAAACACTAGGGGGAATGGGGTATGTGGGATGCCACAGAGCCAACTGGGGATCATGCACTCCCCAGAGGATAGAGGCAAACTGGAACTGGCTGGAGCAGCACGAGACCCCAGAGCACTTTGCTTCCCATCCATCTTCTGCTGGCTGCAGCCAGGGACCAACCAGCAGGAAACATCAGAGCCAGGTCCTGTGCCACTCCAGTTTAGGAGTGGGGCACCAGGGATGAAGGTGCCACAGGAGTTCAGAAAGCGCAGTGAGGGGTGGGGAGTAGAGATGAGAAAACCCGTGAGTGGATGTGTGTGTGTGTGTGTGTGTGTGTGTGTGTGTGTGTGTGTGTGTGTGTGTGTGTGTGTGTGTGTGTGTGTGTGTGTGTTGTGGAACTGGAGCCCCGCCAGAGCCCACCCAGGCCAGGAAAGGGCAGCAGAGAAATCCAGGCCCAAGAGGACCCGGAGGCGGGGAATCTGACAAGCCGGGCCTCCCAGCATGGCAGCAGTCACTGCAGCCTACCCTGTAGTTTCGGTAACCCTAGATGGACGTCTCATCACACGTGGCCAGGGGAGCCCCGAGCCGCACATGGGCTGGGCTGGAGCAGGAATCCAACAGGAAGGGTGCAGGGAAGCCCCCGAACCCGTTGGCCCTTTTGGCGAGGGCCAGGGGCAGACGCTCATCTTCCGGCGACGGGGATGGAGGGTCCTGGCTGTAGCTTGTGGTCCCAGAGGGCGGCGCCCCCAGGTCCAAGCCCACCTTGTCCCTGGCCAGAAGTTCCCTCTGCCGCCGGCGCTGCTGCCTCCGACCAATCAGGAGGAGGGCCAGGGAGGCAGCCAGCACCCCCAGCAAGAAGCCTGCTAGACCGGCACCTACGGTGTGGGCCCCTGCAGCGGGACCAAGCCGGCTGCTCCCCACCAGGCTGTAAGCCGCCACCACGCGGGTCTCCCCGCCCTCCTGACACTCGCACACGTAGGCGCCCACGGCCCCGGGACTCACTAGCACCGCGAGCCCATCCTGCCCCACGCTGCTCGCTGTCACACCACTGGGCTGGTGCCACACGCAGGATGCCCAGGCCGAGCTGGGGGAGCAGGGCAAGACTACGTGTGTGGGGGCCACCACTGGGACTTCGAATACTGTGGGCGGCTCTGCAGGGAGACAGAAGAGGCAGGTAGGGTAGTGAGAATTCCGCTGGGGGATGATGGGGAGAAGGGTGGGCACGGTTAGTAGGTGTCAGGGAGACAGTCCAGGAGGGCAGGCACCCAAGTTTCAATCCCCAGCATCACATATGGTCCCGAAAGTCCCGCCAGGTAAGAGCCCTGAGCACAGACCCAGGAGTAAGCCCTGAACACCACCAGATGTGGCCAAGTAAAAACTAACTACGAGAGGATTCCTCGAAAGGGGGGGGGGGGTGTGCCCCTGGGTCACCAGCTACCAACATTTTCAGGACACAATTTTTTTTGGGGGGGCCACACCCGGCGGTGCTCAGGGGTTTCTTCTGGCTGTCTGCTCAGAAATAGCTCCTGGCAGGCACAGGGGACCATATGGGACACCGGGATTCAAACCAACCACCTTTGGTCCTGGATCGGCTGCTTGCAAGGCAAATGCCGCTGTGCTATCTCTCCGGGCCCAGGACACAAATCTTAAAGTGAGTCCAAAATAAACCTTGTTTTCTGGCCCCTTTCCACCCGTAGTCCCCTAGATTCACTGACCTCCAGGCTCTTTGGAACACAGAGAAGAAGCGTTGGCTGATTCTATGTCCTGGATCAGTCTGCAAAGAAAGAGCAACTTGGTAAATCTCACTGTCCAGGATGTCCCAGAGACACCAAACCTTCCGTCACTCATCATGGCTCACAGAGTATTGCTCCCAGGATTATCTGTCCACAGTCCCCTATCACAAACTTCAAACCTCTCATACCCCTTACACATCTGCCACATCCACTTCAGCATGGGTATTTCTCAGATCTCAGAAAATTGTACTTGTATTAAGCCTGTGGGAAAGATGGTGTGGCTGGAGTGTTTTTAAAAGAATGCTTCCTTCTAAGAAATGCATCAGGGGTGAGGAGAGTCAGAGAGATAGCACAGGGGATGAGGCACTTAGCTTGCATGCATCCCACCCCAGTTTGATCCATAGCACCACACATGGTCCTCAAGTCAGACCAGAATTGAACCCTAAGCACAGAACCAGAGTAGCCAAGAACAGCCCACCACTGTCCAAACCTCTCTCCCCCAAATAAATTGAATAAAAGTAGAAAGATGGTTGGGGGATCAAAGCGATAGTACAGCTGGGAGGGTGTTGGCCTTTCTTCTAGCTGACTCAGGTTCAATTCCTGGTATCCCATATGGTCCAGCAAGCCCACCAGGAGTGAGCCCTGAGCACAGAGCCAGGAGTCAGCCTTGAGCACCTTCAGTTTGGCCAAAAAAAAATATTTTTTCAAAATAAAAGAAAGAAATTAAGAAATTAAGTTCACAGTCGTAAGTTTTCACCAGAGGGGGCTGGGAATACTTAAAACTATAAGTTTTGGAGTCAGAGTGACAGTACAGAAGGCAGGGCATTTGCCTTGCATGTGGCTGACCCAGGTTTGATCCCCAGCATCCCATATGGTCCCCTGAGGTCACTGGGAGTAATTATTGAGTGCAGAGCCAGGAGTAACCCCTGAGCATCACTGGGTGTGACCCAAAAATATTTCAAAAATCAACTTGAGAAAACAATAAAATAAGTGAACTTGAAACGAGAAGACAAACGAGGGGGTCACTGAAGCACATATTCTGCATGTGGAGATCCCGAGTTCCAATCGGAGCATCAGAGTCCCTGAGAACCAACAGGAGGTAGCAGTGAAGCTCAATACAGTAAAATGAGCCTCTCCAATGCACTGTACCTGAGCAGGGATTAAGAGGCCGGCAGAGCTGGCCAAATTATTGCTGGGAAGGTCCACCAAGCCCCATGAGAACTGCTTGGGAAGGACCCCACAAACAAAATCAATCATAGCTAAGACTAGTGAGTCAGTAATAAAGTAGAGAAATGGAAATAAACTGGGGACATAAAAGATGGAGTTAATGCTAAACAATGTGCAACAGAATGTTGGCAAGTTCTGGTCTGAGAAGTCCCTCTATTGATAGGAGGAAAACAGAAGCAAAGTTTATGAAAGGAAAAGAAACATGAACAGAGAGATATTACAGCAAGCAGGGTTCTTCCCTTGCATGAGACTAACCCAGAGTTGGTTCCTGGCACCCTATATGTTCCCTGGAGCCTGCCAAAAGTGATCTCTGAGCAGAGAGCCAGGAGTGAGTACTGAGCACTGCCAGGGGTAGCCCAAAAACAAAAGATAGACAGAAAGAAGAAAGGATAATGCATACTAAGTTTGAGTTAGTTGTATAGAACCCAAGGGGAATAACAAGTAAACAAATTCTGAAGTTCTACCAAAGCAGCATTTGTGATTATTGTCAACACTCAGATGGTGTTAAAAGGATAGGAGTGAAATCAGCTGTAGAATGTGTAAAAGAGTAAAAATAACACAGAGCTGGAAAATATCAACATTCAGTAGCTAGATGAAAAAGAAATCAGGGGCCGAGAAGAGGGTGTGACATGGTAGAGGGTGAGCTTTGATCTTTGCGCATGAGCACCTGGGGGTCAATACTTGGTTCCGTGAGCATCAGCCAAGAGGAACTTCTAAGCACCAGCACCACTATGATGGAAGGAAGGAAGGAAGGAAGGAAGGAAGGAAGGAAGGAAGGAAGGAAGGAAGGAAGGAAGGAAGGAAGGAAGGAAGGAAGGAAGGAAGGAAGGAAGGAAGGAAGGAAGGAAGGAAGGAAGGAAGGAAGGAAGGAAGGAAGGAAGGAAGGAAGGAAGGAAGGAAGGAAGGAAAGGTTGTGTATGTAAATATTTTATGGGGTTATTATGTTACTGACCCTACCCTGATCGGTGATTGTGCCCTACCCTAGGATGTGACCTGGCATTCTGCCCCCACTCTAGGGTGGTACCTGATTCTGCTTCCACCATTGGGTGGTATCTGATCCCACCATTGGTGGTACCTGATTCTGGGTGATAAAAACAAGGGTCTGTGGAAGGCGAGGGGCTTTTGGCTGGAACTGATGCTGAGGCTTTGGACTTCAGTCTTGTCCACCGAATAAAGCTAATATTTCCACAAGCCTGACTGTCTGCAAGCTGTTTACCCTCCGCTTCTCCTCAGAACCGCTAGCTGAACAGGGTGGCAGACACGTGCTCCAAGCTGGAGGGGAAAGACCTCATCCTCCATCCCTCCATCAGTCAACCTCTTCAGGGGCTGACTTGCAATGGGAGGGCAGGAAGGAAGGAAGGAAGGAAGGAAGGAAGGAAGGAAGGAAGGAAGGAAGGAAGGAAGGAAGGAAGGAAGGAAGGAAGGAAGGAAGGAAGGAAGGAAGGAAGGAAGGAAGGAAGGAAGGAAGGAAGGAAGGAAGGAAGGAAGGAAGGAGAGAGAGGGGGAGGGAGGAAGGGAGGGAGGCTGGCTATAAGGAAGGAGGAAGAAGAAAAGAAGGGTGGAAGAACGATTGAAAGGAAGGAGAAAGGAAGCAATTTTGAAAGAGCTGAAGTTTGAATAGCAGCAAAAAGTCCATGAAAGTCCAGAAAGTCCATAATCAGGAAGGTCCAGCAGAGTGGCAAGGCTTAATGAGGCAGCTTCAGACAAATAGACAGAGAAGTGAGGGTGACCCAACATACACAGGAGTACACAGAAAACCACACTCCTGTTCCCCAAGTTGCAGAAACAGATGAGAAACAGGAAAAAGGCAGTATGGGAGAGAGACTAGTGCAGGGACCAAGAGATAGCACAGCAGGGAGGGCATTTGTCTTGTACACAGATGACCTAGTTTTGATCTCCAGCATCCATATGGTCCCCCAAGCCCACCAGGGCTGAATGCAGAGTCAGGAGTAAGCACTGAGCACCACCAGGTATGACCCAAAACCGAGGGAGGAGAGAGTGAGAGAAAGAGAGGGTGGGGAAAGAGGAGAGAGAAATGAGATAGAAAGGAGAGAGAAAAGAGAGGTGATAGAGAAAGAAGAGAGAGAGGAGAGGAGATAGAGAGAGGAGAGAGATCTGTGTAGCTACACTCACCCTCCATGCTCCCCAGCATGAGGCACACAAGCATGCAGCTGGGAACTCCAGGCACAGAGTGGGTCACGGGCTAGGATGCAGTCTGAGCAGCTCTGCAGACGGCCACAGTTGGCTGTGTTCACCTGTGTCACCTCAGTCCAGGAACCAACAAGGAGCCAATCCTACAGTGAAAATCAAAAGAGGTATCGTCCTTTGAACTGTGAAAAATAAGAGCACCAACAACAGAAAACTGACTTTGACAACCATGACTGAACAGAACCTACCTTGGGACTAATAAAGAAAACCCTACCCTAGGCTGTAGCCCAGGACACATAAAACAACAACAACAACAACAACAACAACAAGATGTCTTATTGCAGAGGTCCAACTTGGACAACAGAGACTGAGCAGAACCTTTGGATCCAAATATCCTAGGCTTCAGCTTAAGGACTGAACTAAAACAGGGAGCAAGTGTTACAGAAGACTGAACACAACAACAACAATGGATAGGAACCTCTAGAACCTAGAGACTCTATCCTAGACCCTGACCTATAACCTGTGCAAATACCAAGATCACTAGCTACAGTGGCTTGATTTTCTCACACACAACTGAGAGGAAACTTTCCTGGCATCACAAAAAAGCCTTTGGGGTGGGGTAATGAGTATATATGGAGCCAGGGGTTGATCCCATGATGGTATGCTTCAAGGATGGAGAAACCCTGAATCTCTTAGGCCATGGAAATTCCCTTTCTTCCCCAATGCTTACTATGCCTATGCAAAAAAAAAAGGTGGGGGGAACGCCAAACCCTACCACTCCAGCACCCATACTTTTTCTTGTTTTGTTTTGATTTGTTAGTTTTTTACTTTATTTTCCTTCTCTTTTTTTCTTCCACTTTTCTCTTTCTTTTTCACTCTTGTGGTTATTATTTAGAGACTTATTTTTATTTTATTTGCCAGGTCCAATTTTTTCTTTATTCTTCCATTTTTCTTTTCTTTTTTTTTCTCTCTCTTCTTTCTTTTTTTGGTAGTTGTCACCAAATTTTTTTCTCCCCTTTTTCTTATCCTTTTTATCTCCAATGACGGTGGAATGGATGCTCAATCTACAACAAGCTGTAAAGTGGAGACCAGTTGCACTAGCATTCTGGGGGATAGAGGAGGGAGATATGGGATGCATACTGGGAACACAGGCAGAGGGAGGACAGCACTGGTGGTGGGAATGCCCCTCATTCATTGTCACTATGTACCATAAATGATGCAGTGAAAGATTTGTAATGCACTTTGGTCACAATAAAAACTAAAAAAAAAAAAAAAAAAAAAAAAAAAGAAGAACACACACAAGAAAGAAGAACAGGCCATGTGGCCCAGACCTTCCTGTCCACACACCGGCTCCGGGCTCCGACATATACCCCAATGCACTTGCACTTGCCCAAATCTGCAACTCACCTGGTAGAATTTCATGCTCTCAACCGGCTTTGGCTCGGGAAATAAGGACAGGTCTTCCAGGACACTGAGCTGGCTGTGGATCCGCACTGCCCGGTGAAGGTGCCCGTCCGCTGGGGAGCAGGGAAGGAGCAAGACAGAGGAGTGTGGGGCCTCCTCAGCTGAGGACACGGCTGCCTGTCAGGGGACCCCTGTGTGTCAGGGGGAGCCGTGTGCCCTTCGGAGGTGAGCTGACTATTCCTGGGACATACCTGTGCCCAGGTAGAGCACATCATACTCTTTCCCCGACAGCCCGGCCTCCCTGCGGGCCACGACTCTCACATAGGCCGTATCAGGGGTGACCAGCAGGGCACGGCCACTGGGTGGAGACACAGGCTGGTCCATAAGCGGGTGGTCCCGGATGAAGGTGAGGACACGGTCGGGCAGGGACAGTGATGAGGAGAACTGTCGCAACTTCATGTTATTAGTGAGACACTGAAAGAGACACATGGGTGACTGGGTGAGTGAGGTGGGGGTGGAGGGAGATGTTCTGGGAACTCTACTGGGGAATTCAGGCCTGAGATGCAGGGCTACCCCCCACCAGCTGGGGTCCCCTCACCTCTCCAGGCCGGGGTTGGGGGACTTCATTGTCTGTGACAGGTAGTCTTCGGTGACAGTTATGTCCCAGCTCTCGGAAAGGCCCACTGAGTGACATCCGGATGTCTTGTGGCCGGAAGTCACAGACGGCAGAGAGTGTGACCCCATCCCTGGAGAAACACAGATAGAAGATATTTAGAAGACACCAAACCGATCCACATCCCCACCCTGTTCTGAACATGCTGCCCGCTCCTGGGAACAGGTGCAAAGCAGGACCCCAGGGGCATCCACCTCAGGTGGGCTGTCCGCAGGGTACCCTCCCATGATCAATCCCAGAAACACTGCCCAAACCTCCTCACCACTGGGAGGAAAAGATGCCATAGAATATGGGCGAGCCCGACCCAGGCACTGGCCGGAGAATGGCCATGTCCTGCAAGACGCTGGACAGCAGGCCACTCTCGGGCTGCAGACATAGCAGGTCCGCCTTCAGGAATGTTGTCCACCGTTGCTGGAGGGTCTTCCGTCCCCCGAGGTCTCCCTGGGGTGACAAGAGCATGAGAGTCCTCATGAAAAGGCATACATGTCTAGGGAGGAATGTGGAAACCAATGCACATGTCTCCAGATCTGATAGCAGAGAGGGAGGCAGAGGCAGAGAAAGGAAATGTCTTTACAGAGAGACAGTGAGGAGAGAGTGAGATAGAGGGATGATAGGGTGACAGAAACAATAATAGTGGCTAAGTTCACCAGGTCCTGAAAATGACCCTCCTGGCTATTATGAATAGCCACACTTACACATAAGATCAGAAAGATGGTGCAGAGGTTACAGTACTTACACATCCACAGCAGACCTCGGGTTGATCCCCAGCACTGAATACCACCCGAGTATCACCAGAAGTGATCCCAGAGCAGTCAGGCCTTAAACTGTGGCCCCCAAACCCAACATCCATGGAAAAAGACGCTGCAGGTTCCAGAGAGATAGCATAGCGATAGGGCATTTGCTTTTCACGCAGAGGAACAGTGGTTCGAATCCCAGCATCCCATAAGGTACCCCAGCCTGCCAGGAGCGATTTCTGAGCGCAGAGCCAGGAGTAACCCCTGATCGTTGCCAGGTGTGACCCCAAAACAAACAAAAGGCGCTGTAGGTTCTGTGTAGTGTCTGACAAGGGCAGCAGGGAAGTAGAGACTCGAACCCTCAAGCACACCAACAGCTCCGGCCTTTAATTCTGCACTTGTCCAGGACGGGAGCACAGCCAGCCTTGCTGCATCAGCCCCAGGTGGCATTCCTGGCATCTCCTAGAGTTCCCCGAGGCCCACCAAGTCAGAATGAACACCTGAGCGCTGATGGGGGTGGCCAAAACCTCAAAAGAGCGAGAGAAGAAAGACGCCCACAAAGACCCAGAGAGGAAGAGGCAGGAGACAGGCTGGGTGGGAGACAGACAGACAGACAGACAGACAGACAGACAGACAGACAGACAGACAGACTGACTGACTGACTGACTGACTGACTGACTGACTGACTGACAGACAGACAGAGGGCAGACCGCGTGTCCTGGCACTCACCGCGCAAACGCGTGCCACGCGGGGCACCCTGATGGCTTGGTCCGAGTCAAAGTCCCTGGAACTCTCGGTGAAGAAGAAATAGATCTCGTCGTCGCCCTCGTCGTCCCCCCACTCGGAAGGGCTCAAGGCCTCGGCAGCCACAAAAGCGGGAGCTGGGGAGACAGAAGGCTCAGACCCGTCCCGGCGGCCTCCCGCCGCACCCCACAGCACCCCTGAGGGGTTCTATGTGGACCCTGAACCCAAACCCCGCGCGCGCACCGTTCAGCCAGGAGGAAGAGAGCTCGGTCCGGATCCAGTCCTCGGTGCGCCCCGCCGCCCGCACGATGATGGGGTCCGTCCCCAGGAAGTTCTTCACGGTGGCCGCATAGAGGGCACCCCCTGCAGGGCGACAGAGAGGGGCCGGCGTTCAGGGACGAGGAGCCAGGGGCGTGCGGGGTGGGGGGCGTCCGCGGGGTCACAGGCAGTAGCAGCAGCACCGGGCAAAGCAGAGCGCGCGGTGCCAGGCACTAGCAAGCACGTGCCAGGCAGCTCCTGACTCCGAATCGAATCGTGGGGTGGTGTGTGTGTGTGTGTGTGTGTGTGTGTGTGTGTGTGTGTGTGTGTGTGTGTGTGTGTGTGTAGAGGGGGGGCTTTCTTTTGCTGCTGTAGGAAACCCCCCAGACCTCAGCTACAGATGGTCCTGAGTTCGAGGCTCCCTAGATGAGGGATTTGCTTATCGACCTTCTAACTCAATCTTACTTCAGAGTCAGAGGGTACAAACAGCATCCTTGTGAGGCATCGGGCTCCTCCGAAACAGCCCCAATTGTAGGGGGCATGAACAGGGGGACTGGTCAAAATACAGGCGCAGTAATTCCCACCGCCTTGCAAAGGAACCCTTGGACGCTCCGGACATCACCAGCTGATTGCTTCTAGGGCTCCTAGTGAAAAATACCCGCCAAGGGATTTCCCCCAAGGGCTCCCTGGACTTTTCCCAGCCCAACAGAGGCAGCAACAGGGCTCAGAGATTCCCTCAGAGGGGCGGGTGAGCACAGTGGAGGGAAGCAGGACCCGAGTGGACGAGCAAGAGCGCACTGGCCACTGTGGCGCTGCTGGCTAAAGGGCAGCGGTCTGGCCTCTGCAGGTGAGGGCGACAGGCTCACTAGAGGAAAGAGTTCAGGAGGACCGTGCAGGGACACCAGTGTCACCCAGGTGAGAAGCACGGGGACTCTGGAGAGAGCAGGGCAGAGTGAATCTCCTTCCCTGCCCAGATGGCCATCAGAATTCAGATGAGGGGCCCGGAGAGATAGCACAGCTGCGTTTGTTTGCCTTGCAAGCAGCCGATCCAGGACCAAAGGTGGTTGGTTCGAATCCCGGTGTCCCATAGGGTCCCCTGTACCTGCCAGGAGCGATTTCTGAGCAGACAGCCAGGAGTAACCCCTGAGCACCGCCGGGTGTGGCCCAAAAACAAAAACAAAAACAAAAGAATTCAGATGAGACCAGGCCCCAGCTCATGGAGCTGCATGGGGGCACAGAGGCCGCCACATCTGTCTGGGGGACCAAGCCCTTCGGGTGAGGTGTGAGCTGGAGAAGAATGAGCCAGTTATCAGGTCTTGGGAGTCAGGGCTGGAGGTACTGCCCTGGGCTAGCACTTCGCAGGGCAAAGGGCTGCTGGACACATGAGTAGAAAGGGGGGGGGGGGATTGTGGAGTCCCTGGGACTGGGGAATTTTATGCTACAGGGAAGACAGCAAAGTTCTCCCTTCTCCCGAAGAATCCAATAAAATCAGGACTTTATTTATTTATTTTGGTTTGTTTGAGGCCATACCCATCAGTGCTCAGGGTTTACTCTTGGCTCTGTGCTCATGTATTCCTCCTGGAGGTCCTCAGTGATCCTATATGATCTGGGAATAGATCAGGTTGACCATGTGTAAAGCCAATGCTTCAACCCTTGTACTATCTCTCTGGCTTTAATCAGTTTTGCTTTTTAAGAGGATACTTCTAGTTAAAAGACCCGTGTCACAGTCTAAGCCATAGTGGAGAGCCTGTACTCAGGTGGTGACAGCAGAAGGAATCAAGAAGAGTAATGGTTTAGGAGAGAAGATCTGAGAATCAACTGAAGGTGAGAGGTGAATGAGCATAGTAACAGAGTGCCTGCCAGATTTCAGCTTCTGAGACAACTGCTCTTAGGAGCCCAGCTCAGAAGTGACAGAGAGGCCTAGAAGGAGGTACGTGGACAAGAAGTGAGTTCTGATATGGGATATATCATGGAGAATGCACCTTTCAAACCTTTCAAACATCTCTCAGAGGTCCTGGGAGGCATCCAGAAGTGTCTGGCCCCAATGCAAGAGTTAGCAATTCGAAGTCATGACATGAAATGAAAACTGGAAGGTAAGAAGGAAGTCCACATGAAGCCACCACTGACTGTCAGATATGGCTAGAGGGAGTGAGATCAGATCCAAAAGGTGGAGAAACAAGAAGGGTTAGTGTGGAGACCCCTACAAGAACCAGAGGGGCTTAGACCCACTACAGGAAGCAAAGGCGTGGGGCCTCCTTGGGAAAGCAACAGCGATCCCAAGACACAAATGGTCAAGTAAAGCTGCATGTCTCCAAAAAATAAATAAATAAAATAAATTAAAAAAAAAAAAGCTGCATGTCTCCATTGCTGAAGATGAACATGACTTAAATTGATTAATATTCAGTCTGAGCTATTGGGACCCAAGCCAGGGCCTCATGCATGGGAGGCATATGCACTTCACTGAGTTATCACCAAAGCCCCAACATTATTTTAATAACACTTTGTGTAAAACAAACAACAAATTTGTATAAAACAAATAATACTTTGTGTAAAAAATGAGAGAGAAAGAGAGAGGGGGACATCTTTTACTTGAGACAGTGAAAGAATACAAGCTCTTTGGACCCAGGAAAGCCTGGAATTGGGCTCTGGATGCTAAATCTGAGTATTTTTTAAATAATATTTGCCATTGGCTTGTGGTAATTGGCTTTGACTATATTGAGAAAAGTTCCTTCCATTTCCATCTTGATGAGAGTTTTTATCACTAATGGGTGTTGAACCTTATCGAATGCTTTCTCTGCATCTACTGATATGATCATATAGTTTTTATTTTTATTTTTGCTGACATGGTGTATTATATTGGTTGATTTGCATATGTTAAACCACCCTTGCATTCCAGGAATGAATCCTACTTGGTCGTGGTGTATGACCTTCTTGATGAGGCATTGGACATTGGATCCTATTTGCCAGAAATTTGTTGAGGATCTTTACATCTGTGTTCACCAGGGATATTGGTCTGTAGTTTTTTCTTGCAACATCTCTGTCTGGTTTTGGTATCAGGATGATGTTAGCTTCATAAAAACTATTTGGGAGTGTTCCTGATTTTTCAAAAAGAAAGAACCTGAAAAGGGTTGGTAGTAGTTTGTCTAGAAATGTTTGAAAGAATTCGTTAGTGAATCCATCCATCTGGGCCTGGGCTTTTGTTGTTGGGATGACTTTTTATTACTTTTAATTTCCACAGTAGTGATGGGTCTATTTAGATATGTTAGATCATCCTGGTTTAACCATGGAAGGTTGTAGGAATCTAAGAATTTATCTATTTCTTCCAAGTTCTCATGTTTCTCAAAGTAGTCTCTAATTACCTTTTGAATCTCTGCAGTATCTGTAGTGATCTCCCCCTTTTCATTTCTAATCAAATTTATTAAGTTTCTCTCTCCACTTCTTTGTGAGTTTTGCTAGTGGCTTATCAATCTTGTTTATTTTTTCAAAGAACCATCTTTTGCTTTCGTTCATCTTTCGAATTTTTTTTATTTCCATTTCATTGATTTCTGCTCTAAGCTTTATTATTTCCTTCTGACTACCTATTTTTGGCTCCTTTTGTTGATCATTTTCTAATTTTAAAAGTTGTGTCATTAAGCTATTTGTGTAGGCCCCTTCTTCCTTTCCGAAGTGTGCTTGTAAAGCTATAAATTTTCCTTTTACTACTGCTTTTTCTGTGTCCCATAAATTCCGATAGTTTGCATCTTCATTGTCATTTGTTTCCAGAAATGTTTTTATTTCCTCTTTGATCCCTGACCCACTGGTTGTTCAGCAGCGTGCTCCTTAATTTTCCGGTGATAAAGTTTTTCTTCTGTGACCCTTTGTAATTCACTTCTAATTTTAGTGCCTTGTGATCTGAGAAGGTAATCTGTACAATTTCTATCCTCTTAATTTTATGTAGATATCTTTTATGGGCCAGCATGTGGTCTATCCTGGAAAATGACCCATGGAAGAATATGTATCCATGTTTCTGGGGATAGAGTGTCCTATGTATATCTACTAGTCCACTTTCTTCCATGTCTCTTTTCAGAGCTAGTATATTCTTGTTGGGTTTCAGCCTGGTTGATTTATAAAGGGTGACAGTACAGTGTTGAGGTCTCCTACTATTACTGTATTGCTACTTATATCTTTTTTCAGATTTGTCAACAATTGTATTAAATATTTTGCTGGTCCCTCATTGGGTGTGTATATGTTTAGAAGAGTGATTTCTTCCTGCTATCCATATCCTTTGATTAGTACAAAATGACCATCTTTGTCCCTTATAACTTTTCTTTTATTTTGGGGGGGGGTCACATCTGGCAGTGCTCAGGGGTTACTCCTTGGCTCTATGCTCAGAAATCACTCCTGGCAGGTTCAGGGGACCATATGGGATGCCGGGATTTGAACCACCATCCTTCTACATGAAAGGCAAATGCCTTACCTCCATGCTACCTCTCCGGCCCCCCTTATAACTTTTCTCAGTCTAAAGTTTATGTCATCTGATATTAATATGGCCACTCCAGTTTTTTAAGGGAGTTGCTTACTTGGATGATTTTCCTCCAGCCTTTTATTTTGAGTCTATGTTTGTTCTGATTATTTAGTTGTATCTCTTGTAGGCAGCAGAATGTTGGCTTCAGCATTTTGATCAATTTACTCTGTGTCTCTTAACTAGTGCATTTAGTCCATTGATATTGAGAGAGATTATTGTCATGGGATTTGATGTCATCTTTGTGTAGAAGTTTGTTTTGTCTGTTCGGTCTATCTTGTCTTAAAGAAGACCTTTCAGTTTTTAAGGCTGGTTTTGAGTCTATAAAATTTCTGAGCTGATGTTTATTCATGAAGCTATGTATACTTCTTCAAACCTGAAAGTGAGTCTGGCTGGGTGCAATATTCTATCTAGATGAAGAATTCATTTTGTTGAGTTTTGTCATTATATCCCACCACTGCCTTCTGGCCTTGAGGGTTTATTGTGACAGGTCTGCTGTAACTCTTAAGAATGCTTATTTGAATGTAATTTTCCTTTTTGATCTTGCTGCTTTCGGTATTCTAACCCTATGTGTGGAATTTGTCATTGTGACTAGGATGTGTCTTGGGGTGCTTTTCTTTGGGTCTCTTTTAGCTGGTACTCTTCAGGCATGCAGGATTTGGTTGCATGCCATCTTTAGCTCTGGGAGTTTCTATGTAATGATGTCCTTGACTATTGACTCTACCTGGAAATTTTCTTCCTGGGTCTCTGGGACTCCAGTGATTCTTATATTGTTTCTGTCGAAGTTGTCAAGGACTTCTATTTTCATCTGTTCACATTCTTTGAGTATTTTTCCATTGTATGATCATTTGCTTTAAGGTTCTTTTCCAGGCTCTTCTGCTGTATGAAGTAGCTCTGCATCTCATCTTCTAGCTCACTGATTCTGTCATCTGCTGTTACTCTGATGGAGAGGCTTTCCATTGAGTTTTAATTTTATCTACTGAGATTTTCAATCCTGTTATTTTACTTTGGAGTTTTCTGATTTTTATCTTTCTGTTCTCTTCAGCTTGATCTATTATTTCTTTGACTTCTATGAGCATCTTCCATATTACTACTCTAAACTCCTTGTCTGAGAGGCTAACTATGTGGTTGGTATTTTCTGGGTCATCAAAGTGGCCATTTTCATTCTCTATGCATGCTGTTGTCCTGCATTGTTTCCCCACTGACACACTTGTAGTGTAGCTTTTGCTGCATGTTGTGGTGGGGTTCATGGGTTAGGAGATGCACACAGTCACTAGCAAAGCCTAGCAGCCATGTTCCTCCCTTGCTTAGCCATTTCCTGGCTGGTGAACCTTGATGGGATTAAGTTCTCTGAGGTCTTCTATAGCAGCCTCATGCAGGGCATCAGGAAGCCCTAAATCTGAGTATTATCTTGGACAGCTGAAGCTTCCTAAGCCTCAAATGAAAAACCAGGTAATGGCACCTTCCCTTTAGAGAGGCACAGCATGCTCATTTAGGCAGCACATATACTAAAATTGGAACGACACAGAGTAGAGAGGCACAGGGTCAGATAAGCACCCTCACAGAGTGGTGAGCAAAGCCCCACACAAGATTGACACCCAGACATGTTCAGTATAGATCCTTGTGAAGACTCAAGGGCTCACATGCCAAATGTGTTGCAAAAACAGGGAATAAAATAGCATCTGCTTCTCTTCCAGAATAATTCAGAAGGAAGAAAACCAATTTGGGGCAGTGGCAGGAAAGAGCATCACAAATGAGTCAATTCTCTTTATTTCCAGAGATGGGTCATGTTGGCACAGAACTAAGTCAGCATGAAATTTGTCCCTGAAAGCATTCCAAACAAATGACCAAAGCAAAAGTCATGAACATCCTGAGAATACAGAAACACTAGGATAAGATAAATACAAATAATTGGGGAGCATGACTTGGGAGGATGGGAATCCACCAGTGATCTATGTATGGGCTCAGCAGTGGGCAGGGCAAAGGATCACCAACCTTTCTAGGGAATCATGGAGCGATCCACAACTCTGAAGCCTAGATTAGTTGAAGAGAAATTTACTCAAGGAGAATGGCAGAGGACCAATGACACTAAGTTAGTTACAGCAGGAGGGAGGAGAGTTCCAAGTGTTCCAAGAGTATGGAGGGACTTGCCACGGGTGTACACACATGCACAAATGGAGATACACACATGCACATGGAGAGATGCAGGGAAAAAGCCAAGAGCTGTCACAGTTGTGAACACAAAAGTGCTCAGGATACAGAATCACTGTGGGTCAGTCCTAGATTACACAGGACAATTCACAATATTATGCTACATGTTTAGATAAAAATATTCCTGTGTAGGGCTGGAACGAGAACACAGCAGTAAGGTTTTTGCCTTGCATGCAGCCAACACTGGTTCAAATCCCGGCATCCCATATAGTCCCCTGAGCCTGCCAGGAGTGACTTCTGAGCATAGAGCCAGAAGTAACCCCTTAGCGTCGCCAGGTGTGACCCAAAAAACAAGGCTGCCCCCCTCTTGCCACTCCTATTCAACATAGTACTGGAAGTATTTGCCATTGCAATTAGGCAATAAAAAGCTATCAAAGGCATCCAGATAAGAAAGGTCAAGCTCTCACTGTTTGCAGATGACATGATATTATATCTAGAAAATCCTAACGACCCTACTGAAAAAGCTTCTAGAAATAAAAAAAAAAAATTGTATAAGCAAAATAGCACCCTACAAAATTAAAATGCAAAATCGATGGGCTTCTTATATACAAATGATAGAGAAGAAATAGGCATTTTAAAAATCTCGTTCATGGGGCCGGGCTGGTGGCGCTAAAGGTAAGGTGCCTGCCTTGCACCTGCGCTAGCCTTGGACGGACCGCAGTTCGATCCCCCGGTGTCCATATGGTCCCCCAAGCCAGGAGCAACTTCTGAGCACATAGCCAGGAGTAACCCTGAGCGTTACCGGGTGTGGCCCAAAAACAAACAAAAAAAAAAAATCTCGTTTCACAGGGCCCGGAGAGATAGCACAGTGTTTGGCCTTGCAAGCAGCCAATCCAGGACCAAAGGTGGTTGGTTCGAATCCCGGTGTCCCATATGGTCCCACCATGCCTGCCAGGAGCTCTATTTCCCCTGAGCAGACAGCCAGGAGTAACCCCTGGAGCAACGCCGGGTCGTGGCCCAAAAACCAAAAAAAAAAAAAAAAAAGCCCCATTCACAAATAGTACCACAGAAATGTAAATACCTTGGAGTCAACTTAACTCAAGAGGTGATGGACCTATATAAAGAAAACCTACAAAACACTGGCTTCAAGAAATAAAGGATACAAGGACAATTGAGACATATACTATGTTTCATGGATTCTGGGAGGATTAACATTATTACAATTTGCAATACTCCCCAAAGTATTGTACAGTCTCCTTTTTTTTTTCCCTCCTCCCACCAGTATTGTACAGTTCTAAGAATACCATGCATATTCTTCAAAAAAGTGGATCAAACACTCCTGAAACTTATTTAAAATAATAAATGCCCCCTGCATAGCTAAAGCAATTCTTGGGGAAAAGATGGGAGGCATCACTTTATCCAACTTAAAAATGTATTACAAAACAGTAGTCATAAAAAAGAACATGATATTGGAATAAAAACAGATCCTCAGATCAAAGGAAGTAAACTTCAGTATTCACCAGAATGACCCCTAGACATACAACCAATTAATCTTTGATAAAAGGGAAAGACACACACAAAATGGAGCAAGGAAAGCCTCTGCAATAAGTGGTGTTGGGATAATTGGTTAGCCACATGCAAAATTGGTTAGCCACATGACCTCTCTTTAACACCATGCACAAAGGTCAAATCAAGATGGATTAAAGACCTTGCTATCAGGTCTGAAACTATAGGGAATATAAGGTATATGAGAGAAAACATAGGCATGTCATTGAGACTAAAGGCATCTTCAGGAAGAGGAAACATCCACTGTCCAAACAAGTGGAAACAGATGTAAACAAATGGGACTACATTAAACTGAGAAGTTTCTTCACTTCAAAGAAAGCAATTGGCTAGGATACAAAGGCTTACACTCAGGATGGGAGAAACTATTCAACAAATGCCCATTGGATAAAGGACCTAATATCTAAAATAGTCAAGGTACTGACAGAACTTAGCAGGACTGAAACACAACTGCAAACACTTCTGTAACCACAGTGCTTAAATAAAGAGAAAAAAGAAAGTGAATACACTTTCCAATTCAAATACAAATTACACACTGAAGAACAGAGGTTGAACGCACATAAAGTGACCTGCAAGAAGCAAAGCAACTGTGTTATTTATTTCATGACCTTATATAACTGTGACTGAGGCATTGTTGGAGAATCAAGAGATATGCATGACTTCCAGAACGAAGTACTCTTCCTCAATGATCCCAGTGGCTGGCACTGAGTCTTGCCAAAGATGCTTGATAAAAGTCAGAAGTTGGGCCAAAGAGATAGTACAGCAGATATGGTATAGGCCTTGCATACAGTCAACCCAACCAGGTTCAATCCCGAGCACTCACTGCATAGGGTCCACTAAGCCCCACCAAGAGTGAGTGATCCTTGAGCACAGAGCCAGGAGTAAGCCCTGAACACTGATATAGTCCCATATCAAATTTAAAAAGAATAAATCATGTGGTGCCAGAGTGATAGCACCATGGGCAGGGCATTTGCACTGGCTGACCAGGGTTCAATTCCCAGCATCCCACATGGTCCTGCAAGCCTGCCAGGAGTGATATCTGAGTATAGAGCCAAGAGTAACACCTGAATACTACCAGGTGTGTCCCAAAAACAAAAACAAAAGAATAAACCATAGCCTAAACTGTTTTATTTCAACATGTACAACTGACTATAGTCAAGACTGCATCAATTTCATCTAAAAATTATAAAAAAAAAATCAACCTGGGGACCAGAGCAGTAGCGCAGCAGTAGGGCGCTTGCCTTGCACGCAGATGACCCAGAAGGGATCTCAGTTCTATCCCTGGCATTCCATATGGTCCCCCAAGCCAGGAGTGATTTCTCTGAGCACCTAGCAGGAGTAACCCCTGAGCGTCACCAGGTGTGTCCCCCCCCAAAAAAAAAATCAACCTTGAGGAGGAGGGATATGAGGGGCATTAGTGGTGGGAAGGGTGAAGGGGTTTTCTTTTTTTTTTTTTTTTTTTTGGTTTTTCGGGCCACACCCCTTTGATGCTCAGGGGTTACTCCTGGCTAAGCGCTCAGAAATTGCTCCTGCCTTGGGGGGAACCATATGGGACCCCGGGGGGATGATCGAACCGGCGGTTGCGATCTTTCCTTGGCTAGCGCTTGCAAGGCAAGACACCTTACCTCTAGCGCCACCTCGCCGGCCCCGGGTGGTGTTTGTTTGTTTGTTTGTTTGTTTTGGTTTTTGGGCCACACCCGGCGGTGCTCAGGGATTACTCCTGGCTGTCTGCTCAGAAATAGCTCCTGGCAGGCACGAGGGACCATATAGGACACCGGGATTCGAACCAACCACCTTTGGTCCTGGATCGGCTGCTTGCAAGTCAAACACCGCTGTGCTATCTCTCCCGGACCTGGGGGGTGTTCTTTTTTTATAACTGAAACCCAACTACAAACATGTTTGTAATCATGGTGCTTACATAAAGATATTATTTAAAAATATATCAACCTAAATAGTTTGTTATTTTCTTATTTTCAGAAATTTTATGACATTATATGACAAAAAGTGGGACTTTTTTATGGTGTGTGTGAAGTAGCATAGTATTTATTGAAATTCATTTAGAAGGATGTGAGAGGAGAGAAAGAGAAGCTTGTGTTCAAGAGAGAATATAAGCCTCTGCAGAGCAGAAATTAAGCAAGCAAAAAGACAAAGAAGAGCAAGTGAAATGCATGTTCAAGGAAAAATATAGGTTTGAAGAGCAAACCAAGAGTGATTTGTTTTAAATAAACTGATATTTTTCCTCTTGTCACTCAGGAGAAAAATAATATCATTAGAACTTATATCCAAATTTTGTTTTCATAAAACATTACCCTAAAGCAGGGGTCTCAAACTCGCAGCCCGAGGGCCGTTTGCAGCCCTCCATACATTTTGTAGCACTGCTCTAGAGGAATCTTTTTTTTGTTTTGTTTTGTTTTAGTTGTTTGGGTCACACCCCCAATGTTCAAGGCTTACTACTGACTTTGCACTCAAGGATCACTCTGCCTTTGCCTCCTGCGGCCCCCAGGTAAATTGAGTTTGAGACCCCTGCCTAACCCTAATTACAGGGCAAATGTTAATTTTATGGGAGCCAGAGAGATAGTATAGTGAGTGAAGCACTTACTTACCTTGCATATGGCTTACTTGGGGGCTTCAGTCCCCAATACCACATAAGGTAGTCCCACTAACCATTCCAAGAGTAATCTTTGAGCACAGAACCAGTAGTAAGCCCTGAGTACAGGCCATCCCTAAATTTTTTTAATTATTTTATGAGAACAGCAAAATAAAACTGTAGATAAGATGCTCGCCTGTTGTATATCCAACCCAGTCTGGATCCCCAGCACCACATCTGGTCCCCTGAGCAATTCCATAGATAAAAACCTCTGAATATTGCTGGAGTGACCCAACTCCCTACCCCCAAATAACTACTAAAGCATTAATAAAAGCATTCTCCTTTATTTATGTTAAAAGAAATTTAAAGAAACAAGGTGTCATTTTTTACCTTCATTAGTAAAGATTTTGTTTGTTTGTTCGTGTGGTTGGGGACCATACCTGATGATGCCTAGGAAACCAAGAAGGGACCAAGGTCAGTCCCAGGCCACTCGGATGTAGAGCAAACACTCTGCTCATCGAGCTACCTCCCTGGCCTTAGAAAAGCTTTTTTTAAATAATATACTCTAGTGTAAAACTATTCTCATTCAGGGGCCGGGCGGTGGCGCTAAAGGTAAGGTGCCTGCCTGCCTTGCTAGCTTGGACGGACCACGGTTCGATCCCCCGGTGTCCCATATGGTCCCCCAAGCCAGGAGCAACTTCTGAGCACATAGCCAGGAGTAACCCCTGAGCGTTACCGGGTGTGGCCCAAAAACCAAAAAAAAAAAAAATTCTCATTCATCACTCATTCATCATTCATCACTAATTTAATCAGTGCACCTTTTCTAAAAAGTATACTAGCAACAAATAATAAGCCCTAAGATGTTCAAGTCCCTTTATATAGTAATTAATCCATGTCCAGGAATCTTAAGGAAAAAATCTAAAGTAAAGACAAAAATGATATACACACACAAAAAAATGTTCATTATGAGGCCAGAGAGATAGTGCAGTGGGTAAGGCACTTGCCTTGCAAACAGCAGACCCAAGTTTAATCTCCAGAGCTCCATATAGTCCTCCAAGTCCCACCAGGAGTGATTCCTGAGTGCAGAGCAAGGAGAAGGCATGAAGCATAGTCAGGTGTGGCCCAAAAACTAATTTTTTAAAGCTTTAAAGAGTGTTCACTACAATGTTATATATAATAACAAAAACTCTAAGTAATCTAAATAAACTTGGAAATAAAATTTATTTATAGAAATTATTGAATTTGATTCAATTATTATTACCTCATTAGTAAATAGCTGAAGATCTTTAAAAATGTAAATATCAGTTTAATAGCTATATAATTAGCTAGAAATGCCTATGATATACCTCTATGAAAATTCAACATTACATACAAACGTCATGATTTCTTATAATATCTACATATGCTAAAGCATTTCTATTAACCTGCCTGTTTCACCATTTTTATTTTGGTTTTGTTTGTTTTTATAATATTTATGAAGAAAGAACTGGGTTCTCACTGAATTAGGAAAGTATTTGTGGGCTTGGTAGTCTGATCTAAACTCCAGTCGATGTAAGATACCAACCATTCACTTTGTGACCACCAAAGGAAATACAGTCATTCCTTAGGAAACATTTAGGCATAACCTGTGATAGAACTATTCCACACTTCAGCATCTACACATAGTTTGAAGGAAGGAAGGTACAGCAGAAACTTACTAGTAGCTATAACCGATTTCTCTGAGCAACAAAGGACTGGCCAGAAAAATACATGAGTATATTTAATGTGTGTATATCAATGTACATACACACTTTAAGAGGCCAAAAGGAAATGTACTAAAATATTAGGAATGGTTTTCGGAGTTTTGGAATGGTATTCTAACTACATTAAGCTATGGAAACTACCATATGGAGTGCTGGAGATTGAACTTTGGTCTGCCATAAAAGCTATTATGGTAATTACTAAATACACATGACTATTTACATTTAATTTAATTTTTTCATTGAAATTAAATAAAATAAAATTTTAAATTCTTTTTTTTTTTTTTTTTTTTGGTTTTTGGTTTTTGGGTCACACCCGGCAGTGCTCAGGAGTTACTCCTGGTTGTCTGCTCAGAAATAGCTCCTGGCAGGCACGGGGGACCATATGGGACACCGGGATTCAAACCAACCACCTTTGGTCCTGGATTGGCTGCTTGCAAGGCAAACGCCGCTGTGCTATCTCTCCGGGCCCCAATTTTAAATTCTTTCCATTAGTCACACTAGTCATTTTCAAGAGATCAAGAGCCTCATGAAGCTAATGACTGCCATATTGAGAGGACAAATCTCGAACATTTCCAAGATCACACCAAGTTCTTTGGAACACTGCTGTTCTACAAAACTTTTTATGCTCTTCTTAATACTTATTTTGAATTTTTTTACATGTGCATTTTTAGTTTATTCCTCTTATAAACAGGGGGGTAAACACTAGGGAAAGAAAATGAGGTTAACAAAGGAAACACTCACACTAGAGGTGCAGAGGACACATTTCTCTAAAGAGAACCAGGGGGTAAATAAATTCTCTAGGGGGAAAGCAGGTCACAGGCACTCAGGGAAGAACAGAAACAGCTAGAAAGAAACATGGGAATAATAGACATTCCAAGGAAAGGAAAGAAAGGACACAGAAATTCCAACAGCAGGAGAGGAAGGAAGCAGTTACAGCAAGAAGTCACAAAATCTTGTCTCTCCCCCACTCACCAGCCATTACAGCTGCTGACCGCTGAGCTGGCTCAAAAGGACATTTCCCCCGGCCACTCTCAAGTCTTTCAACCTGCTGGAAACTGGACACATCCTACAGACCAGAAGGGGGCAATTGGTTTAGGGGTCATGAAGAGGTTTATGGTGAGAATTACAAAGATAGTCAGATGAAGGAGAAGCCCAATTCCCATTTACTTCCCATCCCCTACTCCCCTATGCCCAATCTGCTAGCTCTGTTCTCTTGCTCAATGCTGCATTTCCAATCTCTGCCTCTCTTCTATTTATCCATTTATTCCTCTTCCCACAATTCCCTAGTAGCTAAAACCTACATGCCCTGATGGAGGAACATCAAAGACAGGTCTAGAAGACAGGAAGAGGCTGAGAGGCAGATATTTCCTCTAAAGTGCTGCTGAAGTGTTGAGTTTGTGACTGGCTGGCTTATCTGCCACAGGCCTAGGAGAACCAGAAAGGAATACAGCTCTCCTGAGTTCTGGGGTCCTTGGGGAGGAAGAGAGAATTAGGCACTGATATAAGTAAGACCATCTGAATCTGGTGGTCTCCAGAGGAGAGGTGGCCATATCTCTCAAGACCTGCTCCAAGTGCCAGGATAAAAGACAGTACCAGAGTCAAACACAGAAGAGAAAGGAAGAGAAACTGCAAAGGCAGTGAAGAATGGCCAAGTATTCAGGCCAGAATATGAGGACTTGGTTAGCAAGTGTCTTCTTCGTCCAAGAACTCCAGACAGACTGTCCTAGGGGATTCAGTGGATGCCAACAACACAAAAATTACTGAGTCACCCAGAAGTTACCTTAGTTGAGTATCCTCTACATGGAGATCAGAGATGACTGAAAACTGGCAGGGAATGGACTGTAGATAATTGAGAATCAGGTGGGCATGAAAATAGAAAAGATTGCTTAATTTTTGATGACAGTCAGAATTGCCACACAGATATATATTCCCCAAAGACATACTCTGTCACATTCTAACAGCTAGTATATTTGTGATAGTTGACAAGGTTTTATTTTATTGAGAAAGCATAAAATATTTAGAAGTAGATATGATGTGAGTTTCTCCCAAAATCAATAGTTATTTGGAATAAAGGACCCGGCCAGGCACCAGGACCAATGTTGTGTAGTCATGGATCTCGTAGCTTGAGGAGAAAGGTGACAGGTCAGTGAGAAATTACCAAGAGCTCTGGCAGTTTGGGGTGGAGTTCAGGCTCGAAACTGTGGCTTATCTCCTCTCTCACCTAAACTATGGTAACACTTCCTTTTCTTCACACTTCTTGCCTTGTCCTCAATTTGCTCTGAAAATTCATCCCGGATTCATATCCCTAACTTATCAATTAGTAACTGTATAAGCATCTTGGTGTGAGAATCACAAAATGGACCATCATTGGCTTGAGTTACATTCATAGCTCATTATTTTCTAACACATTTCCTTTTGTTTGTTTGTTTGTTTGTTTGTTTGTTTTTGGGCCACACCGGTGACGCTCAAGGGTTACTCCTGGCTATGCTCTCAGAAATCACTCCTGGCTTGGGAGACCATATGGGACGCTGGAATAACCAACCGCAATTTCTTCCTAGGTTATTGTGTGCAAGGCAGATGTTGTGCCACCGCTCCGGCCCTTCTAACACATTTCTAAATGAACTCTTGCTCCTAACCATCCCTGGATCACCGGTTCATCCTACCAAGAAAAAGTTGCTTTTTCATCTCTCTGATGAAACTATTCCCTTATATTTCATCAAGAACTAAAAGAACAAACTTTTCTCCCAGTTATAATTCTCTTTAAATTTTTTGGGAGGAGGGCAGGAAAAGAAGTGCTGTGGATAAATCCACCAAGCCATATCCTCCCGAAGACTTCTTCAAGGGTATGGGAGTCTATTCATAGCAAATACTTGAGCTGAGGGACCGAAAGGTAATAAAGTCATGTGGTACCCAGCACCAAAGTTGAATCTTCAAGCATGCCAAGCATGAGCCTAGATCCTTTTGAGCTATCTCTCCAGTTCTGTTCTTCCTCTTTAATCTTTATTCATCATCTAAATTTTTTTTCTTTTGGTTTTTGGGTTACACCTGGCAGCACTCAGGGGTTACTCCTGGCAGAAATCGCTCCTAGCAAGCTCGAGGAACCATATAGGATACCAGGATTCAAACCACCATTCTTCTGTATTCAAGGCAAACGCCCTACCTCCATGTTATCTCTCTGTCTCTTATCATCTGATTCTGACTCACTCCTCTCCTTAAAATATTCTATTTCTTGCTTCATGAAATGTTACCTTTCTCCAATCCAAGGATCTGTCTCTTCTCTATCACTTTGATTGTATCTCTTCTTTTTTTTATAGCTAATTATTTACCCTTAATCTTTTTCATAGATGCTCCATTGATCTCATTCATTCTTACAGTCTCAGCCAATCTACACAAATCATATAGTAGACTTTAAGCAAATGAGCTTCTTTCAACAAGATAGGTACGATCACTATACGGTCAAAGAGGCATTTAATTAGGATTTCAAAGGGTGACTTTGAAGCTGGATGTGATTGGTATAACATGTCCCAAGACTGCTCCACTACTTTATCTTAAATGCAGAGAATCTTCACTGTCTCATCATTTGGTCAACAAAGATACTGAACATCAGTTATAATGTGAAACAAGTTCCCATAACTTGTGTCTAAATGTAGGTAGGAAGAGGATCATGGAGCTATACAATTAGACTATGTCTACTGGTCTTGACCAGGAAGGGTATTAATATCCTTTTCTAGATAGTGATGGAAAAATATATTCATAGTCCTTATTACAAGAAGCAGGTCAAAAATGACAAGAAATTGAAGACACATAGTTTTCTTTGCTACAGTCTGGAATAGAGAACAGATTAGTGGAGTCAAGCCAGATAAAACTGCATTTGAGTCTTGGCTTAGACTCTACTAGCTATACAATTTTAAACACATCTATACTTGTTTCTGAGCCTATAAAGTGGAACTAAATAATACCTCCATATAGGTATTATTATAGGAGGGTTAAGAAGAACTAAATAGTTATTGGACAGCAGTACACAGACTCTCAGCTTCACTCACTCATATTGCTAATTCTCCTCAAAAATGGATAGAGGACCAAGCCACACCTACTCTAATAGGTATTTTCAGAACTTTATTTTCTATGTATCTAACAATCTTTAGGTGCCATCTCCGAGTGCCAAGAAAGAACAGAAGACATGAGAGATTAGCCTGGGGTCATGGCCTTGTCTTGTAAGCTACAGTTCCAGGACTCATACCAGTGGACTCCTTAAGAGAGAAAAGAATAATATAGCAATAGCAGTTGCTCGACAACTTTTTGATCTCTATAAGATCTACAGGAAAACTAAACTCTATCTAACCTGACGTGACACTGAGATTTCTGACAGTATCCTGAACTAGAAAATTGCCCCAGGATGAGAAAACGATCCAGACCCACTTAAAGAACTTATGTTCACATTATGAACATAAGTCCAAGGAACCTCAAGAGCATTTAGTCAAGAGAAACTAAAAGGGGCCATCAGGCATAAGTATAAAATTCTAGCCCAGAGGGGCCAGAGAGATAGCACAGTGGTAGGGTATTTGCCTTGCATGCTGCTGACCAAGATGGACCTGGGTTTGATCCCTAGCATCCCATATGGTCCCCTGAGCCTACCAGGAGCAATTTGGAATGCAGAGCCAGGAGTAACCCCTGAGCACCACCGGGTATGGCCCCCCCCAAAAAAAAAAAACAAGAAAATATTCTAGGCCAGAAACATGAGGATGATCTTCAAGGAAAAGTAATTTGGAGGTACACACAACCTAGCAGTATGGAGAAAGTCAAGTCAAGATCTCAGTCAAGGATAAACATGGAAACAGGAATCATGGCACTCCCTCCTACTGCAATGAAGTAGAACAGGAAGTCACTGAATACCAAGCACATGTTGAGGTTTCACCTCCTCTCAAGGCCTTATCACAAATATCAAGTCCCAGAAGACCATTGACTGACCTCTAGGAATTGATAGGAAAAGTTGAGGGTTCAGAAACCTTAAAACTATTTCTGAGATGCTTCCTGACCCAGGGACTTTGATGCTATGACTTTGAAGCTGGATGTGATTGGGGTATAACATGTCCCAAGCCTGTGAAAGTAGATATGTCCAGGGCTCTAGCAGAAAGGAACTAGGCCTAGTACAGAATGTAAAATAAAGTTTGGTTGCTGGAATGTCCTGCCTTCGAAACAGGATCCAGAAATGGGACCAATGGAGCTACATAAGTGACATCAGAAGCCATGAAAGCAGAAGGCAACACTCCATGGAGAATAAGGTTGGCAGCAGAGCAGAATAAGGTTGAGAGAAGGCAGTGAGAGATATCACATATCCTATAAAGACCAAACAAGAATGAGCTCTGCTGATAAGAAAAGGGGCCCTAGCTGTCTAAACAACACATAAATGCCAGGCCACATATAACACATATATAAGACACCTGTGAGTTATTGATCAGGTCTCTCCTACATTTCTCCTCCCCCCTGCCCAGCCAGCACTCCCTTCTTTCACTGTCCATCCACATCTCTGCTTACCCTTTGGATTTACCTTCTACAGCTTCCCTCCCCTTCTCTTTTGTACCCTCCTACGGTAGAAGATGAAAGCTATGCCTGCCAGGCTTCTACTCCAAAGCTTACCATGCACAAGGGCCGCATGAAGCATGCCCCCCCAATCACGGTCACTCACAGAAGACCCCTCCCTTCCTCCCACCCCATCACTCACAATAACCCCGCACTTCGGATCAAAGGCGAAGGTGCCACATGTGAGGAGGTGAGAGGCATTGGCAATGGCGAGAATCTGGATAAAATTGTGACATTCTTCCTGGAGGTTAGAAAGGTTAGAGAGAATCAGAAGCAGCAGGTATAAGGAGGAGAGCAGTGTCAGGACAATTAGATGCAGTAATGGGAGCACAGTTGACAGGAATCCTTGTCTGGGACCATTGGAATGAGAGCACTGGGGGAACAGAGCCAGGTCTAGGTCAAGGACACAAACCAGGGTTCACATCAGTACCTACCTCCTTCTTGCCTTTCTTCCTACAGTTCTGTCTGTGGGCTTCAGGAACCTTCCAGTCAATCTAAGAAAAGAAGGAGTTACCATTTTCTCCAGATTCCCACAACTCCTCCTAAGTCAGGGTACTGAAGCAGTTTCATAACTTTGACACCCACCACCCCAATAGTACTGTTTTCCTAACTGAAAATCCCTGTTCATTAATAAGTAAAGAAACCAACATTATTTCCATGAAATACAATGTCAAAGCATCTACTATCTATAAAAGTAATATTTTGAGAAAGGGTTCTTCCATTATACACTTTGTTTTTATGTTTGGGTTTTTGTTCTTTGGGGCATCAGGTTTGGGTTTGGTGAGGTTTGTGATGTATTTGTTTATTTTTGGTTTCAGGGCCACAACAAGTGATACTCATGGCTTCTTCCTGGCTCTTCATTCAGAGGTCACTCCTGATAGTGCTTGAAATAGTGCCAGCAATTGAGACAGGGTCAGCTGCATGCAAAGCAAATGCCTTAACCCCTGTACTAACTCTCCAGGCCTCAGCCAACTACTTGTTTTTTATTTTGTTTTCTTTGGGGAATTTTTGTTCTTGTTTGGTTTTTAATTTGAGGGTCACACCCAGTGGTGCTCTGGAATGATCCCTGACAATGGTCAGGGGGAATTACATGTGATTCCAGAGGGGTAAGGGAGAAGGCAAGCCCTTCTACCCCTATCAGTACATACGCTGTATAAGTAACATATGCTTACATACTGATGTACATTAATTTTTTCTTAGGCACAATCAAAGCATAAGGAATTCTAATGATTCCTATGTCCATACCAATTAAATCTTATTCATTGAGGCCTACTCTCCATCATTATGAACCTCTCTTATTGCCTTTGCAGTCACCCTGATCATCCCATCACCCTCAACTATGACAACAAAGTGCTCTTGCCCTCATCAACATTTTGCCTTGTTCTGCCACCATTGCATCTTCATTTCTATTAACATCAGTGCCACCCACCCCAGCCACATTTCACAAAACCATGGACCCAGATGTATGCTCTAGGGTCCAGGGTCTTACCCTTCTCCTCTCTCACCTTGCGGGGTCTCTCCCCTGAGAAGGGCAAAGATAAGGCGAAGATGGTGTCCTGGGCGCCAACATAAAGTGTGCTGGACTCGGGATCCACAAGGAGAACAGAGTAATTATATCTTTGGGGAACGGAGAACCGGGTAAGATAGGCATCAGCCTCTGGCAGAAAAAGAAATTGAAAGGGAGAGTGATGTCAGCCATTAATTGCTTCATAGGGTTGGATCCACAAAGTCCTAGAGAAAGGAATCACTTTTGTTTTCTTCCAGCTATTTGAAGGGTGGAGACACAGTCTATATTTCTCAGAAACTACTCTCAGATCAGTGCCATGGGTCACTTCTGGCTGTGCTCAGTGAACTATGTAGTACTGGGGATCAAAACTGGGCAACCCACATGCAAAGCATGAGCTTGGCTCTTTGAACAATCTCTCCAGCCCCTTTCCAAAGGCTCATTTAGTACACTTCAGGGGCAAAAGCAGACCTTGAAAGACCAAACCTCTAAGTCCCTCACCAAGAGATAAATGATGAGGTCAGAACACAGCCCACAATTCAGTGAAGTCTGCTTTTTCTATAAAAATAGAACACTACATTAAAGTAACAGCATAAATATTAAGTGTGTAATTTCTATTCATAGCCACATAATACTTAATTTGAAAATGACTATAGAAGGGACAAGTATTTTTCCTCTCTATTTCTTTTTAATCACTACATAATAGAAATTTTCTTTAGAATGGCAGTATTTTGTTCTGTTCAGCTCTCTTCCAAACTTGTTCCTAAATGTGTTTATCTGGAGAGCTGCCCACCGAAGCCGCCTCCACCCAGACTCAGGATGATCTGCACACGCCCCCCTCACACTTAAATTTAGCACCGACCACCCAGCCTCTGCTCCTATCTCCAGTTCCATTTCACCTGCTGGCTCAGCTGCTCTGGAGTCCAGGGCATCTTTACCATCTGCGTTCTCAACTCCAAGTAAGGATTAACATGAAATCTCGGACCTGGACCACAACTTGGACTTCTGGGTTAGAGCATCCCTTCCTGTCACTGGTTTGAGATGAATCAAAATGACAATCACCCAGTCGCAGGGTTTTGCCCTACAGCTCTGGGCATACCCAATGGCAATGCTATCTGTGTAAAGTGCCCAGTGAGCAGAAAACCAGGTTCATGACTATGCTCCTCCTCATCTTAACAGAGAATTTTTAAAGTGTGAATCATTGCAATGATCACTTTTGTTGTTTGTTTCTAGGGGGGTTAGGGGGCACACCAACAGTGCTCAAGGCTTACTCCTGGCTCTGGGCTCAAGCCTTTACTCCTTGCTAGGGATTACTCATGGCAGTACTATCTCTCCAACCTTCACCTCCCACCCCTCCACTGTTAACTTCCTGGCTTCTTCTCTATTTTTTTGAAAAGACCATATTGCCCTCTTCCTCTTTTCCTTCTGAAGATTTAAAAGAGTATCTCAACATCATTTTAAAGCATCGCATTGAATACGTTCTTACCCTTCATTGTAGGGAATGAGTGAGGGAAACGACGCTAAGGAAGTTGGGAGGATCATGGCAGATGATAAATGGGTGAAGGTTGTGCATTTTTATCAGAGATGTAAGAGGACTGGAAAGCGATTAAAGAAAATGAGGGGGAATCCCTGAGCAAACCTCCCTGCCCCAGGATGGATATGAATAGGACAAAAGCCTTTCAGAGCACATTCAGAGATGTCGGAGGAGGAGGTCCGAGGGAATTGCTGAGTGGGCACCAGAAGAGTGGGCGGGTGGGTGTTTGGTGCTGTGGGTTTGAAGCTTGGCTAGCTGGCAAGTGTCCGTGGGGAGCAGAGGACTGAGAGGGAACTTGGCAACGAATGACTTGGGTCAATCATCCCCGTGTCTTCCCTGGGCCTCGCTTGCATTTCGGCGGGGCTCCCCTCTGCCAGGGTTCTGAGCATCAGAGGCCTTCGAATCACCTGGGAAGCGAGGCCGGATCTGGGGGTGCAAAGGAGCAGCCCCCCTCCCGGCAGCAGCTTGGAATGGGGGCCGGGGTGGGAGGCTAGGAGAGGCTCGGGATGCACCTGCGGGGAGCAGCAGAGATGCTGGGGTGCAATCGCTGGGAGGGTGGGAAGGCCCACGGGTGTGGGTGGGTGGGTGGGTGGGCCTGAGCGCGGGGAGCAGGGAGGTGCATCCCCATCCGAGGATGCCCGCGCCTTACCGGAGCTCGAAAGCGAGATCCTGGGCACCGAGTGGGGGACGCGGCCGGAGGATGCGGGGCCGCTGAGCATCGCCAGCAAGAGCAGCGGGAAGGGCGAGAGCGGAGGAGGCCCCGGGCCCGGGCGCGGCCGCTCGGCGGAGAGGCTCATCTTTGGCTCGATCTGGCCGCTGGGAGGGACCCACAGCCGCTTCGGCTCCGGGCACGACGCCGCCCGCCGCGGGCTCGGCCCTTCTCCCCAGGCTCGGCCTGCTGCAGCTCTCGAGCCCGGAGCAAGCCGGCCCCACCCCGGCTTAAAGAAGAGACCAATCAGAAAGCTGATTTCCTACCCCCAGCCAATCACCATGGAGCGGAGGCGGAGCTAGTGAGTCAGGCCCCGCCCAGTTGAAGGCGGGGCTCGCTAAGAGATTGGGGGGGAAATGTCAACCCGGACCAGGTGTCTCTCTCTCTGTGCCAAGAGCTTTACTAATAGAAATCTATGCCTAGATTTTTCTAATAGAGAATATTAGTAATAGAAAATGTGTGCATAGTCACCGGATGATTACTTGAACAAGCATTTAATAATAAAAGTTATTTTATGTGCCAGGCACAACTCAAACAAAAATGTAGAAGCACACACACACACCCAAAAGATGGTCTTTGCCTTTTGGGACCACAGCTTAATACTGTAAAGGTGTTAACAAATAACTGCAAACAGATACTGGTCTTATGAAGTCATTCATTGTCTTGAGTGATACTGTTGTGGGTGGTGTTATGAAGCACAACACTGACAAAAATATCTTCCACGATGTCAGCTTTATTGGATATCTTCACAAACCACACCCCTCACAATCCGCAAGCCAAGCACTAAATGGCACAGATAGTAAGAGCTAAACATTCAACAAGCAGGAGGTGGGGGGATAAACTCTAGGGCTTATCAAAGAGATCTGGCCAGGAGATGGTCCTGGGGAAGAGTGAGAGAGATGCCTATGTCTGTGTCTTCACATATGTCTCCCATGTTTTAACACCCTTGGGTCCCAGAGCAGCACAAAGCCCTGAGCGTCCAATGATGCTCTCTCACTTTCAGAGCTTTGAACAAATGCTCAGAGGGTAATGTCATTGTTTGGCTCAGAGCTGTTTACAGCAAAAGTAGGTTTTAAGTCAATCCTCGGTTTAAGAGTTTTTACTAGCTGTGCCCTAGTTTACTTAAAATTTAGAATCAAAACAGATTCAAGGGACTAGGGGATGGCTCAAACAACTGGAGCACTTACTTTGCAAGCAAGAGACCAGGTTCAAGCCCAAGCACCACATGGTCCCCTAAGCACTACTAGGAATGATCCAAAAAGTCAAATAAGCGGCCGGTGTGGTGGCGCTAGAGGTAAGGTGTCTGCCTTGTCAGTGCTAGCCTAGGACTGACTGCGGTTCAATCCCCCGGTGTCCCATATGGTCCCCCAAGCCAGGATCAACTTCTGAGCTCATAGCCAGGAGTAACCCCTGAGCGTCACTGGGTGTTGAAACACATTTAAATCAAGTGGGTTTGTGTGTGTGTGTGTGTGTGTGTGTGTGTGTGTGTGTGTGTGGTTTTTGGGTCACACCCGGCAGTGCTCAGGGTTTTTTTCTGGCTCCAGGCTCAGAAATTGCTCCTGGCAGGCACGGGGGACCATATGGGACCCTGGGATTCAAACCTATGACCTCCTGCATGAAAGGCAAACGCCTTACCTCCATGCTATCTCTCCGGGCCATAACAATGTTTTTGTTTTTGTTTTTTGTTTTTGGGCCACACCGGGTGTTGCTCAGGGGTTACTCCTGGCTGTCTGCTCAGAAATAGCTCCTGGCAGGCACGGGGGACCATATGGGACACCAGGATTCGAACCAACCACCTTTGGTCCTGGATTGGCTGCTTGCAAGTCAAACACCGCTGTGCTATCTCTCCGGGGCCTGAGTGGGTTTTTTTTTTTAAGTACTCAGAATGAATTCAGGTATTTTATTATTGCTCAGCATAAACAGTTGTTTTTTTTTAATGTTCAGTACACTCATGTTTGATATTATAATGTGTAATAAGAAGAGATAGGTTTTGTCTGAGCACATCAGGAAAGTTTCATCAAAGTGACATTTGAAAGGAGTTCTCCAATCTTCCCCCACCCAATTGCTCCACAAATCAGTTAGCAAAAAGATTGCCTCTAGACATATCCACTTAGATTTCCTGCACCCAAGACAAAGAGCTTGAGCATGACTCACTATTACTTGTAGCTCAACCTGTTTCATTAAGCACTTAGTGCTCAATCTTGCTCTCTCCTCTTCATTCCCACTTTATTAGCTATCCAAGCTACATCACAAATGTAACATTAAAATCACACTTCACTTAAAATTATAGCAAATATTTGTTATTTCTCACAGTCTCTCTGTGTTAAGAATTTAGGGGTAAGCAATAGAGGTGGGGAGGGTGTTTGCCTTGCACGCAGCCGACCCAGGATGGACCCCGAGTTTGATCCCTAGCATCCCATATGGTCCCCCAAACCTGCCAGGAGTCATTTCTTTTTTTTTTTTTTTTTTTTTTTTTTTTTTTTTTTAATTTTTTTTTATTTAAACACCTTGATTACATACATGATTGTGTTTGGGTTTCAGTCATAAAAGGAACACCACCCATCACCAGTGCAACATTCCCATCACCCTAGTCCCAAATCACCCTCCTCCCCACCCAACCCCCGCCTGTACCCTAAACAGGCTCTACATTTCCCTCATACATTCTCAATATTAGGACAGTTCAAAATGTAGTTATTTCTCTAACTAAACTCATCACTCTTTGTGGTGAGCTTCCTGAGGTGAGCTGGAACTTCCAGCTCTTTTCTCTTTTGTGTCTGAAAATTATTATTACAAGGGTGTCTTTCATTTTTCTTAAAACCCATAGATGAGTGAGACCATTCTGCGTTTTTCTCTCTCTCTGACTTATTTCACTCAGCATAATAGATTCCATGTACATCCATGTATAGGAAAATTTCATGACTTCATCTCTCCTGACAGCTGCATAATATTCCATTGTGTATATGTACCACAGTTTCTTTAGCCATTCATCTCTTGAAGGGCATCTTGGTTGTTTCCAGAGTCTTGCTATGGTGAATAGAGCTGCAATGAATATAGGTGTAAGGAAGGGGTTTTTGTATTGTATTTTTGTGTTCCTAGGGTATATTCCTAGGAGTGGTATAGCTGGATCGTATGGGAGCTCGATTTCCAGTTTTTGGAGGAATCTCCATATCGCTTTCCATAAAGGTTGAACTAGACAGCATTCCCACCAGCAGTGGATAAGAGTTCCTTTCTCTCCACATCCCGCCAACACTGTTTATTCTCATTCTTTGTGATGTGTTGCCATTCTCTGGGGTGTGAGGTGGTATATCATCGTTGTTTTGATTTGCATCTCCCTGATGATTAGTGATGTGGAACATTTTTTCATGTGTCTTTGGCCATGCGTATTTCTTCTTTGTCAAAGTGTCTGTTCATTTTTTCTCCCCATTTTTTGATGGGTTAGAAGTTCTTTTCTTGTAAAGTTCTGTCAGTGCCTTATATATATTTTGGATATTAACCCCTTATCTGATGGGTATTGGGTGAATAGTTTCTCCCACTCAGTGGGTGGCTCTTGTATCCTGGGCACTATTTCCTTTGAGGTGCAGAAGCTTCTCAGTTAATATATTCCCATCTGTTAATCTCTGCTTTCACTTGCTTGGAGAGTGCAGTTTCCTCCTTGAAGATGCCTGTAATGTCCTGTAGTGTTTTGCCTATGTGCTGTTCTATATATCTTATGGTTTTGGGGCTGATATCGAGGTCTTTAATCCATTTGGATTTTACCTTTGTACATGATGTTAGCTGGGGGTCTAAGTTTAATTTTTTGCAAGTGGCTATCCTCCATTGTGCCAACACCACTTGTTGAAGAGGCCTTTCCCTGCCATTTAGGATTTCCTGCTCCTTTATCAAAAATTAGATGGTTGTATCTCTGGGGAACATTTTCTGAGTATTCAAGCCTATTCCACTGATCTGAGGACCTATCCTTATTCCAATACCATGCTGTTTTGATAACTGTTGCTTTGTAGTACAGTTTAAAGTTGGGAAAAGTAATTCCTCCCATATTCTTTTTCCAATGATTGCTTTAGCTATTCGAGGGTGTTTATTGTTCCAAATGAATTTCAAAAGTGTTTGATACACTTTTGAAGAATGTCATGGGTATCTTTAGAGGGATGGCATTAAATCTGTATAATGCCTTGGGGAGTATTGACATTTTGATGATGTTAATCCTGCCAATCCATGAGCAGGGTATGTGTTTCCATTTCCGTGTGTCCTCTCTTATTTCTTGGAGCAGTGTTTTATAGTTTTCTTTGTATAGGTCCTTCACATATTTAGTCAAGTTGATTCCAAGATATTTGAGTTGTGTGGTACTATTGTGAATGGGGTTGTTTTTCTTAATGTCCATTTCTTCTTTATTACTGTGGTGTATAGAAAGGCCATTGATTTTTGTGTGTTAATTTTGTAGCCTGCCACCTTGCTATATGAGTCTATTGTTTCTAGAAGCTTTTTGATAGAGTCTTTAGGGTTTTCTAAGTAGAGTATCATGTCATCTGCAAACAGTGAGAGCTTGACTTCTTCCTTTCCTATCTGGATTCCCTTGATATCCTTTTCTTGCCTAATCGCTATAGCAAGTACTTCCAGTGCTATGTTGAATAGGAGTGGTGAGAGGGACAGCCTTGTCTTGTGCCAGAATTTAGAGGGAAGGCTTTCAGTTTTTCTCCATTGAGGATAATATTTGCCACTGGCTTGTGGTAGATGGCCTTCACTATATTGAGAAAGGTTCCCTCCATTCCCATCTTGCTGAGAGTTTTGATCAAGAATGGGTGTTGGACCTTATCAAATGCTTTCTCTGCATCTATTGATATGATCATGTGGTTTTTATTTTTCTTGTTATTGTTGTTGTGTATTATGTTGATAGATTTACGGATGTTAAACCAGCCTTGCATTCCTGGGATGAAAACCTACTTGATGTAGTGGATGATCTTCTTAATGAGGCATTGAATCCTATTTGCCAGGATTTTTTGTTGAGGATCTTTGCATCTGCATTCATCAGTGATATTGGTCTGTTTTTCTTTTTGGTAGCGTTCTCTGTCTGGTTTAGGTATCAAGGTGATGTTGGCTTCATAAAAGCTATTTGGAAGTGTTTCTGTTTGTTCAATTTCATGAAAGAGTCTTGCCAAGATTGGCAGTAGTTCCTCTTGGAAAGTTTGATAGAATTCATTAGTGAATCCATCTGGACCTGGGCTTTTGTTTTTCGGCAGACATTTGATTACTGTTTTAATTTCATCAATGGTGATGGGGGTGTTTAGATATGCTACATCCTCTTCTTCAACCGTGGAAGATTATAAGAGTCCAAGAATTTATCCATTTCTTCCAGGTTCTCATTTTTAGTGGCGTAGAGTTTTTCAAAGTAGTTTTGATTACCCTTTGAATCTCTGTCATATCAGTAGTGATCTCTCCTTTTTCATTCCTGATACGAGTTATCAAGTTTCTCTCTCTCTCTTTCTTTGTTTTTTAGGTTTGCCAGTGGTCTATCAATCTTGTTTATTTTTTCAAAGAACCAACTTCTGCTTTCGTTGATCTTTCGGATTGTTTTTTGAGTTTCCACTTCGTTGATTTCTGCTCTCAGCTTTGTTATTTCTTCTGTCTTCCTGTTCTTGGGTCCTTTTGTTGAGCATTTTCTTAGTTCTATTAGCTGTGTCATTAAGCTACTCTAGGTAAGCTCCTTCTTCCTTCCTGATGTGTGCTTGCAAAGCTATAAATTTTCCTCTCAGTACTGCTTTTGCTGTGTCCCATAAGTTCTGAGAGTTTGTGTCTTTATTGTCATTTGTTTCCAGGAACCTTTTTATTTCCTCCTTGATTTCATCTCGGACCCATGGTTATTGAGCATGAGGCTGTTTAACTTCCAGGTGTTAAAGTGTTTCTTCTGAGTCCCTTTGGAGTTCACAAATAATTTCAGAGCCTTGTGGTCAGCGAAGGTAGTCTGCAAAATTTCTATCCCTCTTGATCTTATGGAGGTATGTTTTTATGTGCCAGCATGTAGTCTATCCTGGAGAATGTCCCATGTACTTGGAGAAGAATGTGTATCCAGGTTTCTGGGGAATGGAGTGTCCTATATATCCACTAGGCCTCTTTCTTCCATTTCTCTCCTCAGGTCTAGTATATTCTTGTTGGGTTTCAGTCTGGTTGACCTGTCCAGTGTTGTCAAAGCCGTGTTTAGGTCCCCCACAATTATTGTGTTGTTGTTGATATTATTTTTCAGATTTGTGCAGTTGTATTAATATTTTGCTGGCCCCTCATTCGGTGCATATATGTTTAGGAGAGTGATTCTTCCTGCTCTACGTACCCCTTGATTAATATAAAATGTCCGTCTTTGTCCCTTACAAACTTCCTGAGTATAAAGTTTGCATTATCTGATATTAGTATGGCCACTCCAGCTTTTTTATGGGTTTGTTGTTTGCTTGGATAACTTTTCTCCAGCCTTTTATTTTGAGTCTATGTTTGTTCTGACTATTCAGGTGCGTTTCTTGTAGGCAGCAGAAGGTTGGATTGAGTTTTTTGATCCATTTAGCCACTCTGTGTCTCTTAAACTGGTGCATTTAGTCCATTGACGTTGAAAGAGAAGATTGTCTGGGATTTAACGCCATCTTTATTTCAAAATTTGGTGTGTCTTTTGGGTAGTCTTGTCTTAGATTGGTCTTTCAGTTTTTCTCTTAAGACTGGTTTTGTGTCTGTGAAGTTTCTGAGCTGTTTTTTGTCTGTGAAACCATGTTATCTTTCCATCAAACCGGAAAGTGAGTTTTGCTGGGTATAGTATTCTGGGTGAGCATTCATTTCATTCAGTCTTGTCACAATATCCCACCACTGCTTTCTGGCATTGAGCGTTTCTGGTGACAGGTCTGCTGTAAATCTCAGGGAAGCTTGCTTGAACATGATTTCCCCTTTTGATCTTGCTGTTTTCAGAATTCTGTCTCTATTCTGTGGGATTTGTCATTGTGACTAGGATGTGTCTTGGGGTGGTTTTTCTGGGGTCTCTTTTGGTTGGTACTCTTCGGGCATGCGGATTTGATCACATATATTCTTTAGCTCTGGAAATTTCTCTTTAATGATGTTCTTGACCATTGATTCTTCCTGGAAATTTTCTTCCTGGGTCTCTGGGACTCCAATGATTCTTAAGTTGTTTCTGTTGATCTTATCATAGACTTCTATTTTCGTCTGTTCCCATTCTTTGACTAATTTTTCCATTGTCTGCTCATTTGCTTTAAGTTTTTTGTCCAATCTCTCCTGCTGTATGGAATTGTTATGTATCTCATCTTCCACAGCACCAAGTCTATTCTCAGCTTCTGATACCTGTCCAGAGCTTATCCATTTTGTCATTCACTTCGTTTACTGAGTTTTTCAGGCCTGTTAGTTGACATGTTATTTCAGTTTGGAGTTTTGTCATTTCTGCTTCATATTTTCTTGGTTCTTATTAGTGTTCTGTTTCAACTCGATCCATGGTTTCTTGGAGTCTGTTGAGCACCTTCCATATTGTAGTCTAAAGTCCTTATCTGAGAGGTTGATTAGTTGTTCAGTCATTATCTGGTCCTCAGAATTGTCATCTTCATTCTCTATGTCTGATGCTGGCCTGCGCTGTTTCCCCATTGTCACATTTGTATTGTGGGTTTTTTCTACGTGTTGTAGTGGTATTCATTGTCTATATGATGTAGGCAGCACACATCCTCTGGCTCCTCCCTTTCTGGATGGGCTGACTTGCCTCTAGGGAGGGGAGTCCTCCGTGGATGAAGCCTCACACTGGGTCAAATCTTAGGCCCGAGGCATGTAACAGAGAAGACAGTCCAGAGAGAAATGTTTGCTTCTGTGATATAGCCGTTCTTAGTGTGATTTTTCCTTCTTGTTGCAATGGAGTTCTTTCCTTAGAAAGAGTGCACGGCCGCGTAGCGAAGCGGAGCGGCCGTGCTCCTCTGAGCCTTTTTTGCCCACTCGCAAGAGTTTCACGCAAGAGGACGTAGACAGACATAGACAGGTCACTCACAGTCTTTCACAGCTGAGCCCCACTGGGCCGGTGTACTTTCGCGATTTTCCCCGCCTGGTGTCACACACAGGGAGCCAGCTTTTGCAAAGGATAGCCGGTTTTTTATGCTCTGAAGTCCCTCCCTGAAAATGGCGTCTGGGCGAGCGAGGTTTCTGGAGGCTCTTTTTGCCCCACTCGCAAGAGTTTCACGCAAGAGGACAGTAGACAGACATAGACGGTCACACTCACAGTCTTTCACAGCTGAGCCCCACTGGGCCGGTGTACTTTCGCGGATTTTCCCCGCCTGGTGTCACACACAGGGAGCCAGCTTTTGCAAAGGATAGCCGGTTTTTATGCTCTGAAGTCCCTCCCTGAAAATGGCGTCTGGGCGAGCGAGGTTTCTGGAGGCTCTTTTTGCCCCACTCGCAAGAGTTTCACGCAAGAGGACAGTAGACAGACATAGACAGGTCACACTCACAGTCTTTCACAGCTGAGCCCCACTGGGCCGGTGTACTTTCGCGGATTTTCCCCGCCTGGTGTCACACACAGGGAGCCAGCTTTTGCAAAGGATAGCCGGTTTTTATGCTCTGAAGTCCCTCCCTGAAAATGGCGTCTGGGCGAGCGAGGTTTCTGGAGGCTCTTTTTGCCCCACTCGCAAGAGTTTCACGCAAGAGGACAGTAGACAGACATAGACAGGTCACACTCACAGTCTTTCACAGCTGAGCCCCACTGGGCCGGTGTACTTTCGCGGATTTTCCCCGCCTGGTGTCACACACAGGGAGCCAGCTTTTGCAAAGGATAGCCGGTTTTTATGCTCTGAAGTCCCTCCCTGAAAATGGCGTCTGGGCGAGCGAGGTTTCTGGAGGCTCTTTTTGCCCCACTCGCAAGAGTTTCACGCAAGAGGACAGTAGACAGACATAGACAGGTCACACTCACAGTCTTTCACAGCTGAGCCCCACTGGGCCGGTGTACTTTCGCGGATTTTCCCCGCCTGGTGTCACACACAGGGAGCCACAGGAGTCATTTCTGAGTGCAGAGCCAGGAGTAGTTCCTGAGCAAAAAAAAAAAAAAAAAAAAGAATTCAAGGGTAACCTAATAGATGGGTCTGACTTCCAGTACCTGATTAGGTCAAAATACTAAATAGGAGCACCCAGAGGTTGCTTCAAGCATCTGCCTTGCAAATGTCAGTCAGGAGTTTAACCTCCCCATGTCCACATGATTGGAGTCCCATCCTAGGACCTCTCTGTCTGGTATCCTCAGTAGCACAAGGGATTTCTGACTCTACTGTGTGTCCAGGGGATGTCACCTTCATCAAGCACTACAGCAAAGAGAAGACACTTTTCTGCAAAATCCTACTTAGAAACTCTGCTTCACTTCTGATGGCGGTTAAAGCAGGGGGTTTGGGATTGGATTGCATTACCTTGCCTTATGTTTCTTGTAATAAATGTCGTTTCTCTCAACTGTGGTACATATACACAATGGAATACTATGCAGCCTTCAGGAGAGATGAAGTCATGAAATTTTCCTATACATGGATGTACATGGAATCTATTATGCTGAGTGAAGTAAGTCAGAGGGAGAGAGAAAGACGCAGAATGGTCTCACTCATCTATGGGCTTTAAGAAAAATGAAGGACATTTTTAACAGTATCTCAGAGACAAGAGAGATGAGGGCTGGCAGGTGCAGCTCAGGACATGCAGCTCATCACCTAGAGTGATGAGTGCAGTTGTAGAGATGACTACACTGAAAACTATCATAACAATGTGAATGAATGAGGGAAGTAGAAAGCCTGTCTCGAGTACAGGTATAGGGGGGTGGGGAGGAGGGAGATCTGGGAAATTGGTGGTGGGAATGTTGCACCGGTGAAGGGGGGTGCTCTTTACATGACTGTAATCATACAACTATAATCATGTTTGTAATCACGGTGTTTAAATAAAGATAAAGAAAAAAATATTGGGCCGGGTAGGTGGCGCTGGAGGTAAGGTGTCTGCCTTGCAAGCGCTAGCCAAGGAAGGACCGCGGTTCGATCCCCCGGCGTCCCATATGGTCCCCCCCAAGCCAGGGGCGATTTCTGAGCACATAGCCAGGAGTAACCCCTGAGCGTCAAACGGGTGTGGCCCAAAAACCAAAAAAAAAAAAAAAAAAATATTATAAAAATAAATAGTTCCTAAATTAAAAAAATAAAAAAAAATAAATGTCGTTTCTCTCATAATGCGCTTTCTTTCATTCTGATAAGATGTCTTGGGGATTATTATTTTTTTATGTGTTATGTCTTTGGGATTTCAATGACTATACTGTTAACTGATTATGAATGCGGATTTCAGGCCACTCAGTCCATGGTGCTCCTGATCAGTTAGTTCCTGGGATGGGGGGGCTCACTGGGAGAGGGGTGTCACCAGGAGCAAAAGAATTCTTCCTAAGGCCCCAAAGCTGCAGGGCCCGCCCAGACGCCCGCGGCCTGCAGGGGGCGCCGTGAGCCGCGCATGCGCAGGAGGCGAGAGCGGGAGCGCGGGCCACAGCGGCTGAGGGAGCGGCCGAGGCAGCGGCTTCCTCAGGGGCTGCGCCACGCCCGGTCCCCGAAAAAGCCCGAGAGACCGGAGGGGACCCCGGGCCCCCCCACATAAGCCGCTGGAGCCGCCCTCAGGCAGGTGTTGGCGGCTCCGGCCTGCTGGGATTCGGGGTCCCCGACGCCGGCGAGGCCCTTCCTGGGGCGCTCGAAGTTGGGGCGCGCGGGGCCACTGACGCGTTTTAGGGACGCACCCCCCCGGCCTGTGAAGCCTGGGGGTGGGGAACGTCCTGGAAAGAACGTCGAAGCACGTTTGCGGACCCCCAAGGGAACCCCAGAGGGCCGGTGCGAAGTTGGGGCGCCCAAAGGGAGTTTCCTGAGCCAGAGCGAGGAGTCCCCCAAGTTTTATTTTTTGGACACCCCACAGCTTTTTCTAGCAGGGAGAACTGTGCGGCTTCGAGGGTTTAAGGCTCAGGGCTAGGTTGGACCAGCGTAAGGCTGAACCCCTGTGCTAGTAGTGTTCTAGTGGTCTTGGGGGACCCCAGGCATGGTTCCAAGGACTTGGCGTGGGCCCTGCATGGCCCACACCCCACCTCCCCATCTGTCTCTAGCATGTTCTACCAGTGAGAATTGTGGAAATGGGAGAATCTCAATGAGTAGGGGGCCAATCTGTAGGGGTGCACAGAAGGCAACAAGGTGGGGCTGAAAGGGGTGAGCAACAGTCACAAATGTAACATTACAATCACACTTCACTCTGCACACAAGGATCAGTTCTCATGGGGCTCAAGAAGAAGGGGTGCTGGAGATTAAACCTAGGCCAGCCATATGTAAGCCATATGTAAGATAAGCAACTCACTCTTTACTATCTCTCTAGCTCCAAATTAAATTTTTTCAATAGTTACACAGTGTTTTGGTTTTTAATTTTTCTGTTTTTATTTAGATTTTTTAGATATGTTTGGGGAATTCATCCCATTTATCCAGCTAATGAACATAAGGGGTTATCCCTGTATATCCCTTTCCATGTTTGATCATTTATAATCTCACCTCTTCTCATTTCCAGTAATAGTTCTATGTTCCTTCTTCTCTCCTAATCTGAGTCGTGAATATATAACCAAGAAAAGGAGGGTATCAGAAGCAAACAGTTAAGAGCAATTGCACTGATGGGGATCGTATAGTTAATATTATTTCTGTGACTTTTTGAGTTGAAAAATAGCCCACACTATGGGTAAAAGTCAAAAGTTTTATACTTTAATAAAGTATAAATTTATAAGTGATGGGGACAGTCAAGAGAAAAACATGGCCATATTTTCCCTTTTTAAAATAAGAATTGCCATTGTCAAGTAATAAAATGTCAAGTGATAAAACCTGAGGTCTTTCTCCTCCAGCTCGGACCATGCATCTGCCACCCTGTTCAGCTGGCGGGTATCTGGGTTCAGGAGAACAGCGGGTAGGAAACTCACAGGCAGTCAGGTTTCAGGAGATATCAGTTTTATTCAGTAGATAAGGCTGAAGAAAAAGCCCCAGAAAAAGCCCTCACCTTCCACAGACCCTTGCTTTTATACACAAGAATCAGGTACCACCTAGGGTGGGAGCAGAATACCAAATAAGAAATAATCCAATATACTATTACAAAGTCACACCCTAGGGTAGGGCACAATTATTGATTAGGGTAGGATCAGTAACCCAACAATGTTCTCCACCATGAAAACTTCATAGTATAGTGGAAGATGCAGAAACAAATTACAATATGAAATGCTAATTTTAAAAGTTTATGAGAACAGATAATATAAGACTTCTTACTTTAACTTTTATATTAAATCCACCCTGCCTCTCTAAGCTTGCTTATAGTACAAGCTATTATCTAGTTGGCTTGCAATAGTCTTAAGCAAGATTGAGTTTGTATCCAGCCCAATTTCTTTTTTGTAATTAGTCCCATAGACATCTGGTCGTTGCTTCAACAAAGAGTGTGACTCAGCTTTCTAAGAGCCAATGGTATACTTCTCTTTTCTTCCCTAGAAGTGCAAAAAATACCTGTCATTGGCTGCAGTTTCACCCTGGTCAGGCTGCCATGCATCAGAGACGAACTACTGGTAAAGGGCCCTCTCCTACTCCATGGATTCACCAGCAGCCTCCAAGGATTCTCATTGTGCACAGCATTAGTTCTTGCGGGACTGATATCTGCTCCAACCTCTGTGAGGCGCTGCAGAACTTTTTCTCTCTAGCCTGCAACTTGATGGGGCCCAGTCGCATGTCTCTCTTCAGCTTATACATTGTACAAAATCAGTATGAATGCATCCTCCCCTTTGTGGTGAGTATACCAAGATTTGTTCATTTTATCCTGAAAGCAGCATGAGGTTTCTCAAGCAGATATTATAGTTACTGCTTATACAACCTTAAGGGGGCTAGAGAGAGAGCTCAAGAAACTGAGTATATCTTTGATTATGGGAGGCCTGGGTTCAATTTCCAATATTTATTGTCCCCTAAGCACTGTCAGGAGCAACCTCAAAGCATAGAGTCAGAAGTAGTCTCTGAGTACAAGTAAGTGTGACCAAAGAGTCAAATATATACATATAAAAATGCATATATATTTATATCCTTAAGGAATAGAATCTGATATTCTCAACTGAATGAAAATTAAGATAATATATTGCCTGCAGACTTATCTTAATGACTAAAATTAAGTTATTGAAGTCTAAAGGAAATTATGAAAAAAATTAGACTCTCTAGAAAGAACAAGAGAAAGAATAAAACATAGATCAATATAATAGACTTTGTATTAATTTTCCTAAATTACATTTGGCAATTGAAGAAAAAAATTATACATCTGAAACAGTTGTTTATATATAGAGAATAGACTTAAGATAATTACATTATAAACAGAGGTGGGTTATAGATTTAATTTAAGTTTTCTATAATTCAAACAGGTAACATATATATATACATATATATATATTTATACTTGGGAACAGAGCAAGCACAGTGGGTATGTAGGATGTTAGCTTTGCATGGAGTTAACCCAGATTTTATCCCCAGTTTCCCAAATGGTCCCTTGAGCCTGCCATGAGTGATTCCTGAGCTCAGGCAGAGCCAGGAGTAATCCCTGAGTGCCACCAGGTGTGGCCCAAAAACCAATGTGTGTGTATATATATATGCTGATAATTATGTGTGTATAAAATAGAGGAGAATTCCCAGGAATCTAACATCACATAACTAATAAGTTAGTTGACAAGATTACGGAATATAAGATCAATATACACAAATCAATTGTTTCTATAGACTATTGACAAACAGGAAAAAAATGAAAAATACATTTCCATTAATTCAATAGCTCAGTAAAATTAAATACAAGATGCAAATATAATAAAGTACCCTGAAAACAATAAAATTCTGAGAAAATAAAAGAAAAATAATAAGAAGTTATACCATGCCTATTATTTAGGATGCTCAACATGGTAAACAGTTTTACTCCACCTGATACAGATTTAATATAGGTATATTAATATAATTAATTGTAATTATATATTTATATATTTATTTATAATTTTTATAATTATAATTAATATATTTATATTGGTATAGAGATTCTTTGTTGTTGCTGTTTGTTTTTGTTTTAGGGCCACACTTGGTGGTGCACAGGGATAACTCCTAGCTCTGTGCTCAGGAAATATTTTCCTGGGGTAAACTGTGTTCAAGGAAAACTCCCTACTACTCCAGCCCTTTAATGCCATACTTATTAAAAGTCTTGGCAAGATTTTTCTCAAAGCAGACAAGTTTTCCTGTCATTTATATGGAAAGTCAAATAAATGAGTAGCTAAAACATTGTCTGCTTTTTATTTTGGTACTCAGGTGCTATTGCTGACTCAGAGCCTGAAATGGAACCTTTGCCTCCTGCATGCAAAGTGTGCACTCAGACCATTGGGCTATGTCTCTGGCCCAAAACTCTTGAAAAATTATAATAACAAAGTAGAATAAATTATTCCTTCTCTTATTTAATAGTTATAATAATTAATATTAAGTAATGTTAATGAAAGGATAGACACAGAAATCAGGGGCAGAATGGATAACTCAAAAGTCAATTCAAAGAAGTCTGTCTAATTTTCTGTAACACACAAAAGCAATTCAATACAGGATTTACAGACTTTTTCAACAAGTTCTGCTGAAGCAGTTGGCTATACATAAAAAGATAATAAATTTCCATCTAAATTTCTCACCTTGACAAAAGTTTATTTCAAAATTGACAACATATTTAACTAAAACTTATAGAAGTAGGACTGGACAGGTAGTACAGTAAATAAGATGTTTACCTTGCATGTAGCTGCCCTGGGTTCAGTCCCCAGCATCCTATATAATCAGTTCCCAGAGTACCCAGGAGTGATCCCTGAGTGCAGATTCAGAAGTAAGCTCTGAGAATTTTCAGGTGTATCCCCCAGACCAAAAAAAAATTTTAGAAGAAAATATGGAAGAAAATCTTCAGGACCATATGTAGGTAAAGTATTCTGAGATATAATATGAAAATACAATTGGGGCCGAAGAGATAGCACAGCGGTAAGGCATTTGCCTTATATGCAGAAGGACGGTGATTCGAATCCTGGCATCCCATATGGTCCCCAGAGCCTCCCAGGAGCGATTTCTGTGTGTAGAGCCAGGACTAAACCCTGACTGCTGCTGGGTGTGACCCAAAAACCACAAAAAAAAAAAAAAAAAAAAAAGAAAAGAAAAAAAGAAAAGAAAAGAAAAATACAATTCATTAAAAAATAATAAGCTGGACTTTCAAAAAATTTAAAACATTTTATCTGCAAAAGATCCTGTCAATGGGGCCAGAGAGATAGCATGAAGTAGGGCATTTGCCTTGCATGCAGAAGGAATCCCGGCATTCCATATGATCCCCCGAGCCTGCCAGGAGCTATTTCTGAGCGTAGAGCCAAGAATAACTCCCGAGCGCTGCCGGGTGTGACCCAAAAAGGAAAAAAATGAAAAGAAACTCAAGAAAGGGGCACCCTACAGGGGGTAGTATACTTGCCTTGCACACAGCTAACCATTATTTGATCCTAGACAACCCATAATGACGGTCCCATGAGCCCCATCCACCAGGAGTGATTTCTGAGTGCAGAGTCAGGAAGAACCCCTCAGCATAGTTTGGTGTGGCCCCAAAACCAATGAATGAACAAACAAATATTCAAGAAAAGCACTGCAATAATGCTGTTGCCTGGGGCCGGAGAGATAGCATGGAGGTAAGGCGTTTGCCTTTCATGCAGGAGGTCATCGGTTTGAATCCCGGCGCCCCATATGGTCCCCTGTGCCTGCCAGGAGCAATTTCTGAGCCTGGAGCCAGGAATGACCCCTGAGCACTGCCAGGTGTGACCCAAAAACCAAAAAAAAAAAAAAAAAAAAAAAAAAAAATAATGCTGTTGCCTATTGCAGAAGACAATCCAGTATTTGCTTGTCGAAAAACATTATCTTAAATCCATTGTCTCTGACCTTATAAGTATTACAATTAGCTCAAAATATAAATGGAGAAAAATAATAACTAAGAAATATTGCCTAAGGTGAACATCTCAATGTATCTTCTCATATTTGATTATTGAGTATAATCAAATAATCCTGACTTTTTATATGAATGATGACAGACGATTCATAATTAAAATATTATAATTTCTTTTTTATTCATTGTGCCCTTAATATAAATAAATCTGCCCAAAATATTTTATCTCTGAAAGCATAACTTCAGAAAATTTTCCTTACTATGAAGATATTACTAATTTTATAATTTTCACAGAAGAAAATTATTTAAGTCATATATACATATAAATCATGTAATTTATTAGGGACAGCAATCCTCTATTTTAGCCAAAACATTTATTTCCTCATCCACAATAGCTGACATTCAAATCATTTTAATTTGGTGAATATGAGCCATATTGTATTAAACAGGATAAGGTAAACTTCAATAAAATTGATAAAATAAACTGTAATTGAATTCTGCAACAGAGGGAGGGGAAGAGTAAGGAAAGGACATATACAAATGTTGTCATTATTCAATATGAAATGTTTACCATTTATGGATACTGCTAAGGAAATAATGGAATTATAGAATCATGGAATTTAAAGTTAAACACTCAGGGCTGGAGAGGAGTTCAAGGGTAAAGGCACTTGACCTGCATACAGCCAACCTCAGTTCTATCCTGGAACCACTGAGAGTAACCTGAGCACAGAGCCAGGAGCAGCCCTGAGTCTGCTCCGACACCCCAAAAAAGAGAAACACAAATATAAGTTAATTGTACTTTTATACTATCTAGTGATTTTCTTAGGAACTAAGAAAACAGTCTATCTTTAAAATAATATAGCTAATAGGAATTGGGAGACATCATAGCAAGCCGGTCCCTTACTGTGCACAACAGTGCCAGATTTGATCCCCTGCATCCCTGACATTCAAATCATTTTAAATTGGTGAATATGAGCAGTGTCACATATTGCCCCCTAAGTCTGCCAGGAACGATTCCCAAGTTCAGAGCCAGGAGTAACCCCTGAGCACCACTTAGTACATTCCACCCCCAAAAAAATAAGTTGATAAAATAACATTGCTAAAAGCAAACATCAAACATATCAATAAAGATGGGGCAGAGAGGTAACACAGTGGTAGGGTGTTTGTCTTGCATTTGGCCAAAGGACAGACAGTGGTTCAAATCCCAGAATCCCATATGACCCCCCAACCCCATGCTTACTAGGAGTGATTTCTGAGTTCAGAGCCAGGAGTAACCCCCAAGCACTGATGCTGGCTGTGACCCAAAAACAAACAAACAAACAAAACCCATATCAATAAAGAGACTCAACATTAAATTACTTTTAAACATACATATTTTATTTCAGAGCAAAATTCTGCTGTATTAAAAAGTCATAGATCTGGAGCCTGAGAGGTTGCACAGCTGCTAAGGTGTTTGCCTTGCATGCAGCAGACCCAGGACGGACCCAAGTTCGATTCCTGGCATCCCATATGGTCCCCCAAGCCTGCCAGGAGCATTTTCTGAGCACAGAGCCAGGAGTAACCCCTAAGTGCCAACAGGTGTGGCCCAAAAACAAACAAAAAGTCATAGATCTGACAAGGTGGATCAAAAAGTTGTAAAAAGGATTGTCAAAGATAGATTATATATCCTACCCCAAATATATATATACATACTATATTATTTTATATAAATAATAATATTAAGTAATAATATATTATTTATATATAATGTATTTTATATATACTACCCCAAAAAAGTACATGAGTGCCAAGAAGATAGTTCAAAGGGCTTGAGCTCTTGGGATACACCTGGTGATGCTCAGGGCTTATTCCTGGCTCTGCACTTAGGAATCACTCCTGGTAAGGTTAGGGAACCATATGGGGTGCTGGGATGGAACGCAGTAGGCTATGTGCAAGGCAAGCATGCTATTTTCTGCGCTATATCTCTGGTTCCAAGTAGAGTTGGAATTCTTGTTTGGTTTTTGTTTTGGAGCCATATCTGATGGTGTTTAGTGGTTACTCCAGGTTTTGCACTCAGTAATTACTCTTGGTGTGGTTGGGGGACTATATGGGATGCTGGGTATCAAACCCAGGTTGGTTGCGTGCAAAACAAATACCCTACTGCTGTACTCTCTGTGCTCTCTCTCTGTGTATTCTCTCTCTGTGTGTGTATTCTCTCTCTCTGTGTGTATTCTCTCTCTCTGTGTGTATTCTCTCTCTGTGTATTCTCTCTCTCTCTCTCTCTGTGTATTCTCTCTCTCTCTCTCTCTCTCTCTCTCTCTCTCTTGCACGAGTGCACACACATGCGTCCCTCCTCTGGCCCAAGTGTTGGAATTCTTATCTTGTATGTATACAGCATGAGTTTGTTCCCCAACACTGCAGTCCCCAACTCCATTAGTTATGGTCCTGGTTACTCCAGCACATTCAGGAATGGCCCTGAGGTTCCTGAGTAATTCTAGGAAGGTTCTTCCCCCAAACAAGAAGAGCTTGATACTAATATTAGGTAAGGTTAAAGTTGGAGTGAAAAAAAGGATTAAATGGGACTAAGAATGACTCTTTAATATAAGGACAGAAAGCAGGAAAGAATTAAGAATTAACCAGACCAAAAGCTTGTTGAATGGAGCTATTGAAAATAGGACAGGTTTTTACTTTAATAAGAGCATCATAATTTACAAAGTTATCCATAGTTGGATTTCAGGAATATAATGTTACAACACAAATCCCATCACCAGTATCCACTTTCCTTCGCTAATATCCCAAGGCCACCAAATTGCCCACCAAATTGCATTCTTGAAAGGCACATTTTTCAGTTTGGTTATGTAGTTTGGGTCTCATGCTTACAATGTTGGTTCTTGGTTTAGTTCTAGACCTATGTCGCACCTCTACACCACCGATATACTCCAAGTCTCTGCCTCCTGTCCCTTACATTCTGACAACCTCTTCTCAATTTGACTTTCTCCTCCTCATTCCTATAATCTGAGAACAGGGTTATCTAGGTAATTACCCTTATATAAAAAGTCTGATTTTGAATATCACATAACATGTCACATATCACGTAACATTGAAATAACATCACAACTTTGAAGGTTGGTTTGGTTTAGTCTGCTTTGGTTTGGTTTTGGTCACACCTGATGATCAGGGTCAACTTCTAGCTCAGTGTTCAGAGCACCACGCAGTTCTGGGAATCAAAGCTGGGCCTCTGGTATGCAAAACACGCACTCCAGTCCATTACACAATCCCTCTAGTGGGTCCCAATAGCAGCACTTTTTAGTGTTGTGGGGCCAGGACACTTTTGGTGTGTCTCCCGCTAGTCTTTATTCTGTGCTCAGAAGTGCCCTCTGGTGGTACTCAGAGAACTATATGTGGTGCATGAGATTTAAACCAAAGTTGCAACTGAGGCAGCAACATGCAAGACAAATGCTCTATCTCCTATATTGTCTCTCTGCCCCCAATATCAATATTTTAAGAGAAAGGGGATTATGTATTATATGAACACTTCACTCTTCTAAAGTGTTTTATGAATTATTCACAAGTGTTCATAAATTATAAAATGTTTAACCAACATTCTCTAAACACACTACATGTAACCAGAAATAAATGGAAAAATGGAATTCAAAAAGTCTGACCACTTGTGAAATTTTTGTTGGATATGTTTTTTGTGTATAAGAGAAAATACAAGGTAAAATATATCTAGAAAATAATAATACTGATTAAATACTACATATAAGACTCTATGATGGGTGTGATAAGACCAAAGAGATAACACAAGTGTGGAAGGGTTTACCAGCAGACCTGGGCTCAATCCCCTAGCACTGCCAGGAGTTGTCCCTAAGCCTTGAACACAGAGCAAAAAGTAAATCCTGAGCACAGTCATGTATGGCCAAAAAACAAACCAAAAAAAAAAATTATACTGATAAAAAAAAAAACTTATTTTTTTAATTTTTGATCTAAATCTCATATTCTAATTTTTCACCCAAACCACAAAGTATGAGTTGTCTTAAACTTCCTAGAGCAAGGAGGATACTGGAAAGTACTGGGCCCAGAGGAAAAAACACTTTCTAGAGTCTAGAAAAATCTCTACCACCAGTCTATAGAAGAAATAAGGAGACGGAGTGCTACCTAAGAAAAGAGCTAAGAACAATACAAAACTTTCTTATAACGTTCATCAATCTATCACAAACCTCCGGTAGGAGGAAATTGTTTCTTGGGCCAAATTATATAAGCTATTCAGATCCTAAGCAATTAATGTTACTGCAAAGCCTGCATTTTTAAGTCATTTCCAGATCAAAATGATTAGGATAGAATTCCTAAGAGATCAGATTTCATTTTCAAGAGCCGTAAAGCATAGATGGATTTTTTTTTTTTTTAGCATAGCTGGATTTTAGCCTACTTTCTGCAGAGCATGTTTCTAAAGGCTTCACTGGATGCATAATCCTTTGTAATTTGAAAGTACACACTATTCTACTTTGGTCATTTGATTTGACTTGTATGTGAAAAAAAGTAGTGTTCTTAAGCAGAAATTGGTCTTATTATGCAATTAATATAAGAAAGATGACTTAATTTTAATATTTCCAAAACCACTTTATTTGGCAAAATTTTCCGGTACTCATATAGACAGCACTTTCTATCTTGTTAGATCATTTCCTTTACCTAACGGTTATTGTTTTCTCTAAGAAGATACATAAAAAAGTCATTCTGAGGCCAGAGAAATACTACTGCTTGCCTTTCATGCAGTCTATCCCCAACACCCCTATTGTCCCCTGAGACTGCCAGGAGTGATCCCTAAGCACAGAGCCAGGAGTAAGCCCTGAGCACCACAGGGTGTGACCAAAATATAATTTTAATTTAAAAAAGTTATTCTATTTTTTTTTAACTTTTTTTTTTTTTGGCGGGGAACATACCCGGTGGCACTCAGGGGTTACTCCTGACTCTGTGCTCAGAAATTACTCCTATCAGGTTCAGGGGACCATATGGAATGCCAGGATTCAAACCATCGTCCATCCTGGATCTACTACGTGCAAGGCAAACGGCTACTTCTGTGCTATCTCTCCGGCCTCTCTTTTTTAACTTTTTCTACAACAGTCAATTAATTTTTAGACAAGCTAGTTTTCAGAATTAAAATGCATTTGATGTCTTATTTTCACAAAGAATTCAGTACTAATTTTAGAAAATTTAAATGTATAAAGGTATAATTTTGATTCAAAGTAAGTTGTTGGAAACACCCTTTTATTGCTATTTCCTCCCAAACACCACCCAAGGAGACTGGAAGAGACTTCAGAGACATGATTTTATAATAAAGTGAAGGCTGTCAGTTTTTAAGGTGACCAGGGTGACTAAAAATTTGTTTCTTGGACTTGTTTTTCTCTGCAGCAAGTGAAAGGAAACTTTGCCAGGCTCCAGGCCTGCATCTCTGAACTCCACACACTACAAAGAGAAGGTTGTTTCAGACCCCAAAGCCCTTCTCTGCAGGCAGCAATTGAAGATGGGCTCCAGCAGTTCAGACAGTACAGCAGACATGTGCCAGCAGGGGCAGGCCTGAACTACACTTGCCTGGAGGTAAGAAATGCCAGCCTGCCTTCGGGCTCTGAGCCAGGCTACCCATTTCCATGCTTCATTATTTAGCATCCTGACCTTGTTCCCTTTCAAACGCATTGAGTGTAATTTTCAAGGATAGATTTTGGAGTCTCTAGAGGCAGAAAGCATGTTTCTTCTTTTTCCCTATGTAACCTGTGCAGTTCTTACTGCAAAGAAGAATGCTAAAAATATGGGATCCAGAGAGATAGCAAATCGGGGAGGGCATTTGCCTTGCACGTGGCCAACCTGGGTTTGATCCTCAGCATCCTATATGGTTCCCTACAAGCTGCCAGGAGTCATTTCTGAGCACAGAACCAAGAGTAACCCCTGAGCATCACCAGGTAGGACCCAAAAACCTAAAAATAATAAAATGAAAATATAAACTGGGAAAATAACTCTCTATTTGGGGCTAATGAGCTAGTACTTAACACTTGCTGTAGGGTCAGCTTCAATCCCTGGTACCCCAGTGAACCTCCAGGAGTAATTCCTGGGCACAGGTTCTGGAGTAAGCCAATACTACCTCTGGAAGTAGGGAAAGAAAAAAGAACTTCTTTAAAGCAAGACAGTTTTTACTGAATGTCACTTGCTTAGCAAGAGAATAGAGAAAGAAGGGAAATATTTGTTCAAGAGGGAACGCAGGCTTCCCCAGTGTAGAACTAGGTAAACAAAGAAACAATAGAGGCATGCATGTGAGGTCCATGTCCATGGAGAAAATGGGCCTGAAGAGCAATCCCCAAAAACATTTTTTCATTATAAAAGTTAAAATAAGACTGAAATTGATAATAAAAAAAAAAGACAGGAATCAGTGGGGCCGAAGAGATAGTATAGAGGTAGCGCATTTGCCTTGCATGCAGAAAGACGGTGGTTCAAATCCCTGAATCCCATATGGTCCCCAAGCGTGCTTGAAGCGATTTCTGAACATAGAGCCAGGCCCTGAGTGCTGCCGGGTGTGACCCAAAAACAAAAACAAAAAAAAAAAAAAAAGAATTTGACGGACCTTGGTTCAATCCCCGACATCCCATATGGTCTCCCAAGCCTTCCAGGAGCCATTTTTGAGCACGTAGCCAGGAGCAACCCCTGAGCATCACCAGGTGTGGCCCAAAAACAAACAAACAAACAAACAAAAAAGACGGGAATCAGTAAAAAATGTACATATGTCATTTGCCTCAGATCAGATCCGCTTTATAAAACAAGTGTAAACTGTTTATATTTATAAAATATAATATTAAAAGTCTACATTTTAATATTTCTGGATAATTTTAGAACTTACATTTATCTTTTTAATTTATTAAGCACCATGATTTGCAAAGTTGATAATAGTTGGGCTTTTGACATACAAAATGTTTTTGAGCAGCAATCATTTCCAATGCTTTAAGCTTTCTTTAAAAACAAAAACATAGGGCCAGAGCAATAATACAGTAAGTAGTGTGCTTGCCTTGTACACAGATGACCCAGGCCAATCCTGGCACCCCATATGGTCTCCCTTGCACCACCAGCAGTAGTTCCTGCATACAGAGCCAGGATTAACCCTGAACATTGCCGGGTATGAACCAAAAACCAAAATGGAAAAAAAATAAACTAAAAAATTAACTAAAATAGGGGTGGCTTCTCACTCAATACTTTCTGGGAAAGGTGTAGAATGTTTGTAAGGCTCCTAAATGATTTCTCCTACTTAAACCAGTCAGAAAAAATTTGACTGATAAGTTATAATTAACGACTCTTTTATGCCTTAAAGCAGGGGTGGCGAACACGAGGCTCTCGAGCCTCATGCAGCTCTCAGCCAAAACGAATACGACTCTTTGCCTCTTATGTGTTTAATATATTATTGTTAAAAAATTATATGTTTTTGTGCGTTTGTCTGGTTTGGCAGGTCACTGTGTGGTGTGGCTCTCTAACTCTCACAGTTTAAAATTTTGGCTCTTTGTGTCGAACTTGTTCGCCACCCCCTGCCTTAAGGATAGCAGCCACTGCTATAGACTTTTGCTGTGATGTCCTCACTCAGTGCTGCAGGGAAACTAGTAGCCTACATTGATCCTTGGATTTATTTCCAGATTACTATTATCACTTCCCATCCCAGAAAGGAGATTGTCAAACAGTTAGAAGAAGGCCTAAAAGATACAGACCTGCTCAGAGTAAGAAAGCTTCAGGTGGTTGAGATCACAAAAGGAGCCCTCGAGTGTATGGCTGCCACATCCCCTGATGATGACTCCAGCAACGAAGGTAAGAATTATAGCAAAAGGGGCCCGGAGAGATAGCACAGTGGCGTTTGCCTTGCAAGCAGCCGATCCAGGACCAAAGGTGGTTGGTTCGAATCCCAGTGTCCCATATGGTCCCCCGTGCCTGCCAGGAACTATTTCTGAGCAGACTGCCAGGAGTAACCCCTGAACATCGCCAGGTGTGGCCCAAAAACCAAAAAAAAAAAAAAATTATAGCAAAAGATAAAATGACTAGGAGGTAACAGGCAGAGACTCAGTGGCCTGGGAGCATGCCGGCATGTAGGAGATCCCAGTTAGGGCCTGGACTCTGCACTGTATACTGAGATCAGACTATAGAGTATAGCCCAATTGTTCTAAAAAAAACAATAGAGGAGATCAGGGAGTTAATCCAGGGATTAAGGCCTTGTGTTTAAAGACCCCAGTTCAGACCTTAGCTCCTGGCATTGCTGGATGCAGCCCTTGAGGCCCCTGAGCACCCTGGATGACCCAGGTAATCCCCACACTGAAGGGCCCAGCAGACTGCACCAGTGGGCTCTGCATTGAACTACTCATCTGGGTGGTCAAAATCACTAAGAGGGTCCCAAGGCCTCAGGAACACCATTTAGAATATGCCCCTCAAAAAACATTAAGAATGGGGCCGGTGAGGTGGCACTAGAGGTAAGGTGTCTGCCTTGCAAGCTCTAGCCAAGGAAGGACCTCGGTTCGATCCCCTGGCGTCCCATATTCCCCTCAAGCCAGGGGCAATTTCTGAGTGCTTAGCCAGGAGTAACCCCTGAACATCAAACGGGTGTGGCCCCAAAAAAGAATTTTAAAAAATACCCAGTAAGAATTTTAATGAGGGCCCGGAGAGATAGCACAGCGGCGTTTGCCTTGCAAGCATTCGATCCAGGATCAAAGGTGGTTGGTTCAAATCCCAGTGTCCCATATAGTCCCCCGTGCCTGCCAGGAGCTATTTCTAAGCAGACAGCCAGGAGTAACCCCTGAGCACCGCCGGGTGTGGCCCAAAAACCAAAAAAAAAAAAAAAGGAATTTTAATGAGACATTTTTAGCAGAACAGAAAGATTGTGAGCCATATCTGTTTTATGTTCTTAATAAATTAAGTACATGTAATTGGGGACTCAGGAAGATAGCTCAGCAGTCAGGGTATCCTAATCACTTCTATAGATCTAGTCATATAAGCACTATTCGAGTGCCTCTGGTGGTCCCTCAAGTACCTCCCAAACTGAGCATTGAATCCACAGGCCCAATTGTTCAGGTTCTCAAGAGAAATGGCCCAAGAGCCTATCTCTCCAGTCTCCCATATTTTAACATTTTAATAAAATTATGATATATAATATTCTAAAACATATGAAATATATATATTTCATGGCTGTTTTTGTCAGTATCTATTGATTTGTCTCAACGTTTTTACTGACTGCATCATTGAGGGCACACCTGCACTGCTCTGGGGCTGCTCCAAGCAAAAGGGTATTTATTTCCATCAGTGCTCAAGGGATGATGCTGTGCTGGGGTCAGACACAGTTCAGTCCCCTGAACTATCTGCTTCCTGATGGCTGCATGGTGTTGGGCCCACAGAGGTATTGGAATGATGCAGGGGCAGCAGAAGCCTCAAAGCAATTGGTGGGACCTTTATATTTATTCTCTTTGACAACACTGATTTCCAAGGAGATGTGAAATCATTCTTTTTCTGAAAAGTGAGTGACAAGGTTTAGAAACCTCTAGGTTATATCATGATTTGTCTGATCACTTTATATTGAGCAATCCCATTGATTGCATGTCACTGTAATGACCAAAACTGTATGGGCAGATATACAGGTGTACTGCATCAGCTTTGGATTTGGTAACTATCTTAAAACTCTTAATTTTAACATTTAATTGTTTTGTCAGTGAAGTTTGCTGGATGTTGGAGCATATGCCAGGGTATTCAGTTCATGCACTTCTACCTCATGTATCAATCCAGCTCTTCCAGAATTGCTTTTCAGTCACCATCTTTCGAACTCTGGTACACTCAGACTTCCCACACCTGCCCAGTGACCACTGGCACCCTGCCAATAAGTCCTACATAAATCTTCCATAATTACCCATAATTTGACACTTCATAGAAGAGAAAATATTTTCATGAGATAAGTATAAATTAACTAAGCAGAGGCTGAGGAAATGGCATTCAAAAAGAATACCCAAAAGCACAGAAAAAGCAAATTACAACTTTCAGAAAAGACCATGGTTCCCTTCAACTCAAGCCTGCCAATTCAAACAGAGCCCACAATGCAGCCATAAAGATAAGCAAGAGTGAGTGACAGGGGCAGGGGCATAGCTCATGACAGAGAACAGATGGCCCTGAGGGACCTGGTACCACATGGACCTCAGGCAGTATAGGTAGGTAACTCCCCAGGAAAGATGACCAGACCCAAACCATCAATTGGGCATTATGTAGAGTCTCCTTTAATTTTAAAAAAAAAAAAAAGTCAGACAAAACAAGATTATAGGTCCCTGTTACTCCACAAGCAACTCCAAAAGTGTCCCTTGAACACAGAGCCTTTAACTACCACTAGATGTGGTCCAAGCTCCCTCCCTTCAACAGAGAGAGAGAGAGGAGTGATCAAGGATTAGATCAAGAGCAGGCAAGACATTCGCTTTGCATGAAGCCAGCCCAGATTCAATCCCCAGCACCACCTCTAGTTCCCCAAGCCTGCCAGGAATAATTCCTGAGCACAGAGTCAGAAGTAAGCCAGGAGCACTTCTGGTTTTGGTCATCACCCCCCTCCCAAAAAGGGAGAAAAACTAGATAAAGAAAAGCTATATCTAAAGCAATCTTTGAATAAATAAGTCATATATTCCCTAAATTCACTCTTAAGACTTTTGAATTTTGTGCAAAGGATTTTAGTCCTATTTTAATTAAGTGGGGATTCCCAAGTTATGCATGAGAGTTCCTAAGTCATCTGTGCTTTAACCAGCACCCTGGTTATGGCTTGCCCTCACAAAAGTGTTCTACACTTACCTGCAATCCCAGCCCCTGTCAGGCCTTTCCTTCTCTTCCATTCACAGGAGTCTTTTCTTCTGTGTTCCCTCTCCTTACTTTTAATTATTTTACAGCCAAATTCCTCCACACCTGGAGATTTAATTCAAGTTTATGACTATTGTATTGATTTTCCTTTCCTGGACACAACCAAATTACTTAAGGTCTGCAACATATAATTTAACACCAGGTGGAATTGTTCAGCATTGATTTTTATTGTGTGCTAGTTTTCTCTTCTCATCTAAAGTGAAATTTCTTGGTATTTTTTTCTTTCTAGGCTCAATGGTCAGGACTCTCATGTCTGTACCCCATTATATAGCATATATCTAGCCATCAGGTACTTGTTGAATGAAGTCACGTCAGTGACACTGTGAGGGGCACTCCTGGTCTCTGCTCTCTCCCTTTCTCTGGTCAGACCTACCTTCACCTTCACCTTCCTTCAAAAATGGGGCCATCAGCCAAAGGAGGCAGTTATAGTCGCCCCCCTCCCTCCCCCCACCACCAAAGCTCTCCACAGTACATTCTCTAACTACATCTTTTACAAAGAAGTTCTCTTTCTTGCTTTTGGCCTTATAAGGAAAATCAGGGCGAGACTGCCCTTTTCCCCCTTTAGTGTCTGTGCCAGAGACAGCATGTTCCTTCAATGGCACAGCTCTGTCCCCAGAGGTTGCCTGATACCTTCATGTAGACTAGTGACTAAAGCTGCCCTGAACTTTTAAATGCAGAAAAGAAGGCTTGTACCTGTGTCACTGCAGATAATTCTTCCAGTGATTTCCTGACTACTAATAAATAATACATCATACCATAAATTGCTTATAATTTCTCTTTGTGGGTTATGTGTATGTCTGGTTCTAAACTTGATTCTTCTCAATTTCCCTGTACTGTTCTCATAATGAATTCCCCAATTGCACTAATGTCTTGTATCATCTCAATATCCTTCTCAAGAAATTAGCAGAATCAGCTTTTCTCCTTCTCAGATGAGTAAGTGCTCCAGAACTAGGTTTGCCTAAGTCTAAATCTCAGTTCTGTCACTGATGATCCAGCTTTGGAATTGATAGCCTAAGGCTTAGCTTGTAGTTACAGTGAAATCATTGTAGGGATTAAATTATATCATAATTACTCAGTAAATAATCAGTAAAGGCTATTTGTATTATTCATATTTTTGGAAATGTTTTGTTACAGACAATTCACTTTTATATTTCTGATCCCTTTTTTTTTGTTTTGGTTTTTGGTTTTTGGGTCACACCCGCAGTGCTCAGGGGTTACTCCTGGCTCTATGTTCAGAAATTGTTCCTGGCAGGCTCGGGGGACCATATGGGATGCCGGGATTCGAACCACCGTCCTTCTGCATCTAAGGCAAACACCTTACCGCTGTGCTATCTCTCCAGCCCCTCTGATCCCTTTTTTTTAATTTCTGAGTTTTCCCCTTTTCTTTTGTTGCACTAGTGTCTAGGGATCACAGTCCGGTTGCAGCGATGATTGAAGCCAGGGTTTCATGCATGTAAGGCAGATGCTCTACCACTGAGCCACTTCCCCAGGCTCCTTGGATCATTTTTTTTAATATTTGAAACTTTATTTAAACACTGTAATTTAAAAAATTGTTCATAATATGTTTCAGATATTCATTGTTCCAACACCATTTCCACCACCTGTGCGACCTTCCCTCCACCATTATCCCCAATTTCCCACCCATCCTCTAAGCTACCCTCTTAGCAGGCACAAAATACTTTATATTACTTGTTATAACTTATATCTCACCCTGGTACTCTTAAAGTAATTGTCTGAGGATTTACTAAGATGTTTTTGTGCTAGTTGTGCCTTCTGTATTATTGTTTTCACTCATTGAGCTTAGTGGGTTTCTATGCAACTTTTCCATTTAATTACAAATTAAATCAGTGCTATATCATTTTATGCCACTAGATTGCAAAAATTGAAGTCTCAGGACCAGAGAGATAGCACAGTGGATAAGAAACTTGCTTTGCATATGATTGACCCAGGTTTGATCACTGGCATCCCAACCCATTAGTAGCAATCCATAAGCACCACCAAGTGTGACCCTCTCCAAAAGTGTTTTTTAAGATGTCTCACTAATTTCTCCAGAGCAGTGGAAACTCTTATACACTAATTAAATATAAAATTCTACACAACTTGTTATTATGTTATAAAATAATATTAAACCAAACCCTGTAATTCAATAATTCTATTTTAGAAGACTCTGGTAAACTTTTACAAACAGGTATATGAATGCAAAATGAAGCCATGTACATTCATTCCACAAGAATGGAATATTGTCGGGGCCAGAGTGATGGCACAAGCAGTAAGGCATCTGCCTTGCCCGCACTAGCCTAGGACTGACCACGGTTCAATCCCTCGACGTCCCATATGGTTCCCGAAGCCAGGAGCGATTTCTGAGCACATAGCCAGGAGTGACCCCTGAGCATCACTGGGTGTGGCCCAAAAACCAAAAAAAAAAAAAAAACACACAATAAAATATTGACGTTATTCAAAAATTGAAAACTATAAAATCACTCAACTGTCCAGGGTATATTCACAAAGTAGAACATCTTACAGTTATGGATATATGAACCCAACTATGTACAATTTTGTTAACTTATTGAGAAAAAAAAACAGATAGCCAAAAGTAATATATAATATGCTCTCTCTTTATAAAACTCAAGAAAGAAGGGCTGGGACAATAGCACCACAGGTAGGGGGCATTTGCCATGAATGCAGCTGACCCGGGTTCGATCCCTGGCATCCCAATGGTCCCAGGAGCACCATCAGTAGTGACCCCTGTGCTCAGAGCCAGGAGTAACCCCTGAGCACCACCAAAAAAAAAGTCAAGAAAGGGCGGGAGAGATAGCATTAAGGTAAGGCATTTGCCTTTCATGCAGAAGGACAGTGGTTTGAATCTCGGCATCCCATATGGTTCCCCAACCCTGCCAGGGGCAATTTCTGAGCGTGGAGCCAGGAGTAACCCCTGAGCGCTGCTGGGTGTGACCCAAAAACCAAAAAAAAAAAAAAAAAAAGTTAAGAAAGACTAAAATAGGAATAAAATTTAAATAAATTAACATAATAAATTGTTTTAAATCTCAAAATTACTATGAAATGCAAAGGAATAAAAAATTTTACTGTCTGTTTCCTCTGAATAAAATCAGATGAAAGCTTAGTAATATTGTTGATGTTCAAGACCTAAAGTTGAATAAAATATTCATGAGGCTTCATTTATGTTATGCTTCAGAGCTTACAAACCTATCTGTCACATATATTTACTTAGCTATAATAAAATGTTGTAACTTTTGAAAGAATGGTAAGTAATAAATATGCCAAAGTTCCCTTTCCACTGATCCAGGATCTCTGCCTTGAGGGCACATCTAAGGCACCTATGGAGCACATCTCCCCAGATTAACAGTAGCCTCATCCCTGGGTAAGTGATTCCTTCAGCCAGTTACAAAACAACTAATGATGTTGGCAACCAGCTGATACCTCTTAGCCTTGTACACAAGGATATCAGGTTCCCTTTCTAAGTGCTCACAAACTGTCTGTTTAATATTTCCTCCTAGACTTTGCCGGGGATCGATGTCAAGCTCTTTTAGAAAGGTATTTTATCCATATGTGTTCTCAGGAAACACCAAATGTTAACAACCCAAACAGAAAATAAAGATTCATTGCTTCCGAAAGGATCAAAAGAAAAACCCTCTTCTTAGATTCATGTTTCAGTGCAGTTATCAGATTCCACAGTTATTTCCCCCCCTTTCAGTGTCTTAGAAAAATGCAGTGTTCATTGAGTTTGTCTTGGAAAACTGCATTTAAATCATTTCCTGAGGTGGGGGCTTATTAGAAGAATTAGAAGAACCAGAGAGATAGTACAGCAGGTAGGGCTTTTGCCTGGCATACGATCTACCTTCTTCTTTCCAGGAGGGAAAAAATCACTATATGGAGTCTGATAACTGGTCAACTCAGGTTCAATCCTCAGCATCCCATAGGGTTCCCCAAACATCACTAGGATTAACCCCTGAGCCTTACCAGGAGTGTCCACAGAAAACAAAACATAAAGAAAAAATAAATTAGGGTGTTTTTTTCTGCTAACCTCTGCCTTTTATATGGAGTATATTGATCATTAACACTTACCATAAGTATACATATGGTTGGATTTAGGTATACTGTTTTAGTTTTTTTTTCCTGTTTTAGTTTTTATTTGTCTTCTCTTCATTTTGATTTCCTGAGACTTTTTGATTATTAACTATTTGTAGAATTCTATTTAATTGATTATAATTTAGCAATAAATTCTGACTTTATTTTTAGTGGATTTTTAGGGATTCTGCTATATAGCCTTAAGTTCTTAGTGTTTACTTGGAATTGATACAGTACCACTTCACATAAATTTAAGAAATGGGCAAGAGAAATAGCACAGCAAACAAAGCTTTTGCCTTGCATGAGGCCAACCTAGGTTCAATCCTCAGCATCGCATAAGGTCCCCCAAGCCTGTCATGGGTGATTTCTCAGTGCAGAGTTAGGAGTAAACCCTAAATACTGCTGGGTGTGGCCCAAAAACAAACAAAAATATTTTAAGAAACATTATGAGAAATAACATATATTAAAGGTTTTGTTTTTTTTTTTTTTTTTGGTTTTTCGGGCCACACCTGTTTAATGCTCAGAGGTTACTCCTGGCTAAGCACTCAGAAATTGCCCCTGGCTTGAGGGGACCATATGGGACGCAGGGGGATCAAACCGCAGTTGTTCCTTGGCTAGCGTTTGCAAGGCAGACACCTTACCTCTAGTGCCACCTCGACGGCCCCTATATTAAACTTTTTAATTGACTCCTTATAAGCAATGTAATATTATCTCATGTAAAATACAGATACCTTGAAACTAAGTTTTTATATCTTTTTTTTTCTATTTTGGCCACACAAGGTGGGGCTCAGGGATTACTCGTGGCTCTGGGCTCAGGAATCACTCCTGAAGAGCTCAGGAGACCATATGGGATTGAACCTGGATGTGCTGCATACAAGCAGCATGCCTTACCCACTGGACTATCATTTTGGCCCAATTTTTTTATATCTTACGTGGTACTATATCCACTCAATGAATTTTATATGACAATATTTTAAAACTTAGTATTTTGTTAATATTGTTATAGAAACTGTATTCTGCCATATTTCTCTGAAAAGTATTTATTTTTCAAAAAAATTAATTTTAATAGACCCAACAGCAACCTATTATGACCTCAGGGCCCCACCTATAATTCTCAGCCAACTAAACCAGCATTTCAATCCCAGGGTCAAAAGATAAGATGCTCAGGGTTTAGTGATGGCACAGCAGATTTGCCTTGCACACAGCCAACCTGGGTTCGATCCTCAACATCCATATTGTCCTTAAAACTTGCCAGGAGTCATTTCTGAGCGCAGAGCCAAAAGTAACCATTGAGCAAGGCTAAATGTGGCCCAAAGATGTTCTCAGGTCCAATGCAGCAGGGACACCTGACTACCCTGAGTCCTAGAGGCCTCCAAAGACATACCAGGAAGTGCTGGGGTTAGGGAGGGCCCTCAAGAACTGCACTCAGCAATGCTTGTCCATTGTCAACATTGTCACCATTGTCACCACATAGTGTGAGAGTCAAACCAGATCAGGCAGATAGCTATCCTATCCCTCAACCCCTGTGTTCTTTTTTGGTCTGTCTCACTTTTGTTGACTTTTGAAAATGTCAATTTCTTTAGGTATTAAGTAAGTCAGTCTCCTTGGGGTAGTTCAGGCCCTGCCAATAGATAATGCTTTTCTCTCCCCGTCCCACTTCCTTTTTTATTCAAACTTTCCTAAGTAATTTATTTCCCTTTACTCTCCCACCAAAATGCCTACATGACAGTCTCTGAATGGGTATGTAGCTCAGTGGAAAAAAACTTGCTCCACATTTATATGTGACCATGCATTTGAACCCTAACAACAACAAAATACATTTTTTTATTTTTAGACCACACTCGTTTAGACCAGAACTTGTTTCTTTTTTCTTGTCTTTTTTTTTTTTTTTTTTTTTTTTTGGCTTTTTGGGCCACACTGGTGACAGTCAGGAGTTATTCCTGGCAATGCACTCAGAAATTGCTCCTGCCTTGGCTTGGGAGACCATATGAGACACCAGAGGATCGAACCATGGTCTATCCTAGGTTAACCATATGCAAGGCTAACAAAGCTAAACAAGGCCCTACTGTTTATGCCACTGCTCCAGCCCCTCAGGAATCATTTCTGACTGTACCCACAGATCACTACTGGCATTGCTCAAGGGACCATAATTGGTGCCAGGATCAAATCTGGGTCAGCTGCATGCAAGGGCTGAACCTTACCCCTGTACTATTTCTCCAACCCAACACAAAAGTTTTTACCACTTGTATTTATTATTTACATTAAATGAATCATTATCCATAGGACATGTAAATTAGTTTGCTGAGAAAGGTGGCCTAAATATAGCAATTCCCAAGGTCTTTAGACTTTGGTATATCTCAATTAGTAGTGATCAACCCCTTTTGTATGTGAATTGTTGTTTTGTTTTGTTTTTGAAAAAAGGAAAATGTAGCAATATTCCTAGATCTCAGGGATCTTTCAAGTTGAGTTATGTACTTTATTAAAGAGGAATGTGTTACCAAACAGGGAAGGAAGGAATGGAGGGAGGGAGCTTTCAGTAGCTAAAATGGTCACATAGAGTTTAGGTGCAGATTTACAATCTTCTGCCTTTATGATTGCTTATTGTAGTCTGCAAAGTGCCTTCAGCATCATTTTAGACTTCAAATGAACACTGAGCCTACGTTTGTTAATTCTATCTATAATGTTTAGTTGTAGTGGCAGAGATCAAATCCACAGACCCACACAGAGTAAGCATACTCTTTACTACTAAGCCATAATCTAAACCTTGTTATTATCATTATCATCTTTATCATTATTACTCCCGCATTACTGATACAGAAATTGAGCTTCTAGAGATGAGGTAACTTGTCACTTAGAAGACTGGCTAGAGTTAGTTTGTTCTAAGCTCTTACTCAGCCAGACACTGCCAATGCACACACACCCTTCCTGAACCAGGGCCCTGCACTATTCCTCTCTGCCTGAACTGGTCAGGGCTAAGCAAGTCATGAAACCCAAAGTTGGCCAGCAGAAGGGAATATTGTCCACTCCTGTCACTCAAGAGTGCTCCCAGGGCTCCAGAGGGATAAAGACTCAGGGCAGTTTCCTTCACAGGAAAGTCTCACCACCTTAAAAACACAAAGACCATACATGAGGTAGTACAGGGGTTGGGGTGCTTGCCTTAGACATAGTCTACCTCAATAAACTGGTATCACATAGTCCCTAGAACTGGAACCATCACAGACTGAACATGACAGGCAAATATAAACATACATGCTATATCCTAATCGTACTTAATTTTTTTCTTCACAGTATCTATAATTACCTGCAGTCATCTGTTTTATTCCTTATTATCTGTTCTTCCATTAGTGTGTAAGCTATTAAAACCTTTTTCACCTTTTTATTTTCTTTTTTTGTTTTGTTTGTTAGGTTGGAGGCCACACTCCTGTTCAGGGATTACTCCTGGTTCTGGGCTAAGCACTCACTACTGGTGGTGTTCTGGAGACCATATGGGTGCCAAAAATAGAAGCCAAATCAACTTCATGCAAAGTCAAGTACCATTGTACTAACTCTTTACCCCTTCTTCTTTCTCTATCCCAAGTAGTTTCTGGGTCATAGATGGCATTAACTTCAAAAATATTTGGGGCAGAGTGATAGCACACCAGGTAGGCATTTGTCTTGCATGTGGCCAACTTGGTTTTGTTCCCCAGCATCCCATGGGGTCCCCCAAACACTGCCAGTAGTGATTCCTGAGCAAAGAGCCAGAAATAACCCCTGAGCACCTCCAGGTATGGCAAAAAACAAGAAAAGAAAATTCAAAAATACTTGAATGACAAGTGAAATGAATGAATAACTGAATGGTTAAATGGTTGAATGGAAGGATAATTGTATCAGTGAGTAAAAACAATTCTCACCCTGACAAAGAAGGGCATTTTCTTGGTGACATTACACTTCTAGTGATGTTTTTACCTTATCTTGTAGTCTGGGACCTTGGGAACACAGCCATCACTTGGTAATTCCTACACTCATTTATTTCTGTGTACATTTATTTCTGAATCTACACTGTGCCTGCCACCTCCTTTTAAAAGGTTTCTCCTTTTTCCAAGAACCAAGCATTCTCCCCACAAATTTTAAGTAAATGACTCCAAAAATTAGGCTGGATTGTCTCCAAAGCTGTGGACTTTGGAGATACTGTTGTGCCATTGTTGGCAGATGGTCAGTGATTGACTTATTCTGCATAGTTTTCATGAGCAATATTTGTTTATTTCTCTTGATTATTAATATTTCAGTTTACTTCTCCTAGTTACTAATTTCCTATAACAACTCCTGCTTTCAGAGAGTGAACATCCCTGATTATACACTGATCTGGAAAGTTTAATGACATGTTTGTTCTAGAGTTACTGCAATGCTCTTAACCTTTTGAGACCAGTGCTCTCTTGGGAAGATGATCTTGGTTCCCTCCCCTCAGTTCCACCAAAATACATCTACATACATACAGATGAAGTTGGAAACGATTTAGCAAGCTCTTTAGAATCCATAAAGCCCATCTATAATGTCCTAGGACAGGCCTTATGAGGAATATTTAGAAAGAAACAGACTTGGGGCTGGAGAGATAGCATGGAGGTAAAGCGTTTGCCTTTCATGCAAGAGGTCATCGGTTCGAATCCCAGCGTCCCATATGGTCCCCTGTGCCTGCCAGGAGCAATTTCTGAGCATGGAGCCAGGAGTAACCCCTGAGCACTGCCGGGTGTGACCCAAAAACCACAAAAAAAAAAAAAGAAAGAAAGAAAGAAACAGACTTTCCTAGCTTTGTGAAACTGGGCAGGAGCTCCCTTCATAGACCTCTGTGAGATATAGAGGCCACTGAAAACTACAGTGGTATGTATTTGTGAAAGTATTATATTCTTTCATTTTAAACACATTTTCATTTTGAAGTCCTGTTTAGAGCTTGACTCTAGGAGGAAGTGCTTTAGGAAGTACCTGTTTCCCCACATTTGACGGATTTCCTTAATTTTTCTCATTACTGTGGTCCTTCCTGAAAGACCTCAGAAAGGATGTTTCTGCATATGGCCACCGGGAGGCAGAATAAGCCCAAAAACGGAACGAGAATGCTGATTTGCGTGGTAAATCCTGTCCTTACCACCAAGTCCTACCGGTAGCTTTTCTGTTTTGCCCTTCAGTGGCACCATCACTCAATGCACAGTGCCTTGTTTACCAATGTACCAACCTGTAAGAAGTGAGATACAAAGAAAAAAGAAGTGAGGTACAGTCTCTTCGTTTCCCAGGCCTGTGTTTCTGAGGAACACAATACTACAGGTTGATAACCTTCTTTATTGGTGACAAACCAAAATATAGTCACTGTAGGAAATGGCCAGGGGAAAATGTCTGAAAAGGCAAAGTACAGTGTGAATTGAAGGCATAGCTCAAAGTGCTGAGCACATGCAAGAGGCCTGAATTTGAACCCCAGAACCAAACAGACCCCTGAGCACCATCAGGAGTAACCCCCCAAAGCATCACCAGCTGTGGTCCAAATAAAAAAGAAACTTACCCTTCCCACAAAAGAGGAAAGTACACTCTTAACCTAGATATGCAAATCATTTGTTAGTGAAAAAGAGAAAAATAGCGTTTGTTGGACCTAGTACAGACTATTTATAGATAACCACTTCTTTTTTTTTTTCTTTTTTTTTTTTTTTTTGGTTTGTTTTTTGTTTTTTTGTTTTTTTTTTTTTGGCCATACCCAGCCAAAAACGGAACGAGAATGCTGATTTGCGTGGTAAATCCTGTCCTCCCCTGTGCGGAGGGGATCTCCTGGATCTGCACTCAGAAATCGCTCCCAGGGGCCGGGCGGTGGCGCTAAAGGTAAGGTGCCTGCCTTGCCTGCGCTAACCTTGGACGGACCGCGGTTCGATCCCCCGGTGTCCGATCCCCCGGTGTCCCATATGGTCCCCCAAGCCAGGAGCGACTTCTGAGCACATAGCCAGGAGTAACCCCTGAGCGTTACTGGGTGTGGCCCAAAAACCAAAAAAAAAAAAAAAAAAAGAAATCGCTCCTGGCAGGCTTGGGGGACCATAAGGGATGCCAGGAATAAAACCCGGATCTATCCTGACTCTGCCGCATGCAAGGCAAATGCCCTACCACTGTGCTATTGCTCCAGCCCTAGATGATCACTTCTTATGTCTTGCGATCTCTCTTAATAGGTAAAAGATCATCCACTTTGCCCAAAGTCACATAACTAGCAACTTTCAAACCATAATTCAAGTCCTGTTCTTTCTACTGTCTCTCACCACCTTTCTTAATTGCCTGGTAGAGTTTGAGATGAATTCTAGAGGAATTCAATGGATCAAGCAAGCACTAAGGAAGGAAGGAAGGAAATCATGTGACAATGAGAATAATTCAGTTGAAGCAGAAGAGTTACAGGAAAAAGTAATGAGAGCTGAGGAAGAAGGAGCAATTGTTGAACTCAACAGGCATCGCTAAGCTTCAGTTCTATGCTAGCTAGTGAGCTGGTATGCTTTCGGAGGGGGTGGGCGCTAGCCATACAGGGTCTCAGCAGGGAAAGGAAAGGAAGAATTGTAATAGCCATCACAGGAGGGAAGGTTGGGCTAATAATGATAGAGCTGTTTTGGATGGAAAGAGTGAGGGGCATGGAGAAAAATGATAGCAAGTCCCCAAGTATCATCAGGCAACACCCCCAAACAGCATTCAGGGATTGGTAGCCCTGAAATGTGCTGGATGTAGACCAAAAGGAAAAAGAAAAAAGAAAATTCTAGCAATATGTGCCTTTTTAAGAAAAGGAAGGATCTGATTAAAGTTCAATTTTTAGGGACCAGAGAGATAGCACAGTGGTAGGGCTTTTGCCATACATACAGCCAACCTGGGAAGGACCTGGTTCGATTACCAGCATCCCATATGGTTCCCCAGCCTGCCAGGGGTGATTTCTGAGTGCAGAGCCAGGAGTAACCCCTGAGCACCACTGGGTGTGACCCAAAAAACCAATTGTTTTTTTTTTTTTGGGGGGGGGTTGTTTTGTTGTTTTGTTTGTTTTTGGGCCACACCCAGCGGTACTCAAGGGTTACTCCTGGCTGTCTGCTCAGAAATAGCTCCTGGCAAGCACGGGGGACCATATGGGACACCGGGATTCGAACCAACCACCTTTGGTCCTGGATCGGCTGCTTGCAAGGCAAACGCCACTGTGCTATCTCTCCGGGCCCCGCAAAAACCAATTGTTAATCAATAAATAAAGTTTAAAAAAAAGAAAGCTCAATCTTTAGACAAATTCATAAGAAGTACTGGCAAGGGGCATGAGTGAAGTACCTAAGGAATATTCATAACAGTTCAAGGGAGATGGTTGTGCTGTACTGGCCAGGAGCAAATCATGTGGAGCTGCTCCTCTGCCATGGTGGCTCTGTGTGCCATGAGGTCACTGGCTCAGCACACGCCCAGTGGTTACCAGAGGTCAGACTGAAGCCCTTTGTCCCTTGCCCAGCCTCACCACCTCTACAGACTTGTCCTCGGGAATGTCATTCTATAAATAAACCCACCTTTTTTCTTGGGTTCCATGAGTCATACACAGAAGTTAATTCATGGGAGCAACTGACTTTTCTTAGGCTCTTTGTAGAAATATTTAAGAGAATCCCTCAGTGTGAGACCAGGGGAATAAAAGTGGAAATTCCTTTCAGTTTCTATCCAATTCTTGCTTCATTTTCTCTCTGTGATTTGTCATCTGCCTAATTTACATTTGAGTTTTTCTAACATTTACCTGCCTGCTCAGCACCCACTTCCTGAGTTCTGATACCTGAAGCAGGAAGTAAAGTAGCAAAGCCTTGTTGCCCCAACTACTTATAACACCCAAAGCCTCATACTCCCCAGTTAGTAGGCATTCACACTTCACCAGACCATCCCCAACTTCTTGGACCAAATCACACTTAGGATACCTGTGCCAGTGACAAGCTTTTTGAATCCGTATCAGAAGGTGAAATTCGTTTTGTCCTTTTATATTCCCTTCAAATCTATTAAAAACATTTTAAGTAGAAGTAAAAATGAAATACATTTTTACTGTGAGTCAACAACATAAAGTTGAAGTTCCCCCTTATTAACTATGCATTTAACTTGAATAATCTTGTGACTAGCCTTTTGCTCTAAAATGGTTTTTAAATACAAGAATTACATGACTATCACATGGTGTTTACCCATAGAATTATGAGGACGAAAAGGGTGTATACATCAGAACTCTGCTGCATACCTCTTCTTTCCACTCTCTTTTGTTTTTATTGGTTTTGGGGGGTACATCCAGTGATACCTGGGGTTAATCCTGTCTCTGCACTCAGAAATTACTCCTGGAAGGTTCAGGGGACTAAATAGGATGCCAAGAATAGAACCCAGGTTAGACACATGCAAGGCAAACACTCTACCCACTGTACTATTGCTTCAGCCCGTTTTTCCGTTATTGTTCTGTTTTTTTCTTTGTTTTGTTTTGTGACTTTCCATTCCTTTTGTTTTTTTCTTTTTTTGGTTTTTGGGTCACACCTGGTGGCACTTAGAGGTTACTCCTAGCTCTATGCTCAGAAATCGCTCCTGGCAGGCTCAGGTAACCATATGGGATGCTGGGATTTGAACCACCGACCTTCTGCATGCAAGGCAAATGCTTTGCCTCCATGCTATCTCTTCGGCCCCCTGGCTTTCCATTCTTAATGAGTTTGGTGATGGCTTTCCAGACATTTGGCAGAGGCATCAGCATACATTCTTAGGCCTGTGGTTTTGATTTTTGGTTTTGAAGTATGTTTGTTTGCTTGCTTGTCTTAGTTTTAGGGCCATATCCTATGTAATACTCAGGGATTACTCCTGGCCATGCCTGGGGGACCATATGGGATGCCAGGATGGAACCAGGGTTGAGTGTATTCAAGGCAAGCATCCTAGCCACTATATTTTCACTCTGGCCGAGTTTTATTTTTTATAAATGAGCTCTTACTATATACATCTATTTCACAACTTTATCTGTTTACTTATTGACTCTCAGTTTTTCCTGTCTACCTGCTTTACTTTATTCATAGTTGCATAATAATTATATGTCATTTTTGTTTGTTTGTTTGTGGATCATACCTGGCTATACTAAGGGCTTACTCATGGCTCTGCTGTAGGGATCACTCCTGGCAAAGCTTAGGGAATAATATGGAGTGCCAGGGATTGAACCCAGGTTGGCCACTTGCAAGACAAGATAGTACCTGCTGTACTATCGCTAAGGTCCCTGTCACAATTTATTTAAGTATTTCTCAGGGTTAGAACCATTACAACAGATAGGTTTCTGCCTTTTACATGATCAACCCAGGTTCAATCTCCAGAATCCTATATGGTCCCCTGAACATCTCCAGGAGTAATTTCTAGGTGCGGAGCCAGTAGTAACCCCTGATCATTGCCGGATATAACCCCAAAAAGAAGCAAAAACAAGCAAATAAACATTCCCCTACTGAAGGAAATGTGAATTGCTTTCCTCTGGGGATTGATCAATTCTTGTCACATCAGTGCTGGAATGATATTCACATTTGCCTTCTTCCCCTTCCTGTGAAGTTATTATGTCCTAGGGTCACACACATATTAGGTTGTAATGCTCACACAAACCTGGCTGCAGTGTGCTAGAGATAACAGTCTGTTGCAACACCAAGATCCCAAGCAGCAGAACCTTGGGGACCCTGCAGGGAGTTTGTGGCTATGGACAGTAATGGATTTGGTAGTTTCATGCTTGCAAAGTCATGGCAGACCCCTTGCATATGCCTTTATGTCCTAAGTATTAGATGCTAAAAGTCAAATTAATGGATTAAATAAGTGAATGCATTTTAAATGTATATTTCTCCAAAGTTACAATGAAAGAAACAGCTGCCTTCCCCATTGTTTTTCTTCTACAGAGAGCTCTATCCTGGGAACTGACATTGACCTTCAGACCATAGACAATGATATCATCAGCATAGAGGTTTTCTTCAAAGACTGGCTGCATAACAATGGAACAGACCAAGAACACATCCACATTCTTCTTCCCTCACCATGTTTCAGCAACATTTCCGGAGCCAGAGATAATTCAAGTACACAACCCTAAAGACATGTTGTGTGATCTATGATTATGTAGTTTAGGACTAGGGCTCTAGCTTGATGAGTCAGAAGATAGAGTTGAGGTTTAGCAATTGAAGGAGAGTTGGAGAAGGCTCTCCAGTATAAACAGGAGTCAGAAAAGAGTTTCTAAAAAAAAAAATTACCACACTTTTAAATGGAAACATACTAAGCCCAGACAGCAAGGGCCATTTCACTGGTAAAGAACAGATACCTTAAAAATCCCCATCGGCTCCTCCACCTCAGAGCAGTATGAATCATATAGTAGTCACTCCCTTATCTTCAGTTTCATTTTCCAGTTTCGGTACCGAGGTCGAATTTTGGGGGGGCCGGGGACCACACTCAATGACACTCAGTGATTACTCCTGGCGATGCGCTCAGAAATCCCTCCTGGCATGGGGGACCATATGGGGCATGGGGGAATCAAACCACAGTCCGTCCTAGGTCAGCCACGTGCAAGGCAAATGCCCTACTGCTACGCCATTGTTCCAGCCCCCGAGATCAACTTTGACTTTAAAATATTACATGCTTTGGGCCAGAGAAATAGCACAGCGGTAGGGCGTTTGCTTTGCATGTGGCCAACCAAGAACGGGCCTGGTTCGATTCCTGGCATACCATATGGTCCCCCATGCCTACCAGGAGCGATTTCCGAGCCTAGAGCCAGGAATAACCCCTGAGTGCCGCTGGGTGTGACCCCCCCCCAAAAAAATATTACATGCTTTAAGCTATATTGGGAGAGAGCGATAGAGACAGAGACAGAGAAATAGACCATATATGCGCAGTCACAGGACTTATAGCATCATAACAATTGTTTTATTATTGCTGTGAATCTCTAATTAGACTTTATTCATAATTAATTTTTTCATAGGTAAATATATATGTGTATATAGGAAAGAAAACACAATATATATGGGGTTTGGTGTTATCTACAGCTCTGGTCATCCACAGATGGCTTAACTATATTCTTATGTGCAATTTTTCCCAATGTCTTTTTTATATAGCAGATATTAGTGCCATTATACCTTGAAGCATGTTGATGTTCTATAATATCCATAGGGCCTATGGGGAAAGGAAAAGAATTACAATCAAGCCAAGATAATTCAGAGATATATAGAGACACAAAAGTGAGGGGAACTAAAGGAACTAAGAGGCAGGCACCAAGGAGAGCAGCTAGTAAGCCACCACCCATTCACATAAAAGGGTCTATGATCGCAGACGCCAAGAGAAGACCCTTCTGTCACAGCATATCACTAGGCCATAGCCTTTGCAGCTTCATTCTTGGTCCCACTGGATGGTAGGGATAAAGCCATTTCTAGTCACTTAGAACCTAGAATGGTAGGACTTGCAAAGGGGCCCATAGCCATAACCACTGAGCTTGGGAAACTGGCACCTTGAGCTCAACTCCAATACAAATGACTAGTTAAATCTTCCCTTTAGGTGCAGGAAAATGGGTATAGGAAGGAAGGAGGGAGGGAGGGAGGGAGGGAGGGAGGGAGGGAGGGAGGGAGGGAGGGAGGGTGGGAGGGAGGGAGGGAGGGACTTAAAAAGGAAAGAGGGAGGGAAGGAAGAGAAGGAAGGACTGAGGGAGGGAGGGAAGAAAGGAAGGATGAAGGAGGGAGGAAGAAAAGAAGGAAAGAACAAGGAAGGGAAGTATGGAGGTAGAGAAGGAGGGAGGAAAAGAAGGAAGAAGGGGGAAAGAACTGAGGGAAGGAGAGAAAGAAGGAGGGAGGGAAGAAAGGAAGGAAGAAGGGAGGGAAGGAAGGTAGGAAGGAGGTATGATGGAAGGAAAGAGGGAGAGAGGGAAGTTGTTGCACTAATTATTAATTATATGGTTTATGTGGTGGATGGAGGAAGGTGGTGCCTTTCTCAGCTCAGCTTGGCGCCTGCAGCCCCTTTGGCCTGGTGGGTCTGTAGGTATCAAAGTAAAGAAATGATCCACAGGAGTCAGATGAAGTTTCAGGAGTCATCCAGCTTTATTAAGGCCCTAACCACCATGTACATATTTTTGACGTGGCCTCTAAGCTAACCAGCCCCCCTGCATTCAACCTGTGTCTCCTCTCTACCTGCTTCCTTCCTGCTGCTTCTTCCTCTCTCCCCCTTCCCCCTTCCCCAGGCCACTCTAATTACCAACCACAGACCCCCTCCCAGCTGTGGGTGGGGTCTCCCTTTTCAGATGAAATAGGAAGTTAAGGGAGGTAACAGGAAGGAAGTATGAGGAAGGAAGAAAGAAAGGGAGGGAGGAAGCAGCCGATCCAGGACCAAAGGTGGTTGGTTCGAATCCCGGTGTCCCATATGGTCCCCCGTGCCTGCCAGGAGCTATTTCTGAGCAGACAGCCAGGAGTAACCCCTGAGCACCTCTGGGTGTGCCCCCCCCCAGAAAAAGGAGGGAGGAGGGAGGAAGGAGGAAGAGGGAAGGAAGGAAGGAGGAAGAAGGAAGGATGGAGGAAGAAGGAAGGAAGGAAGGAAGGAAGGAAGGAAGGAAGGAAGGAAGGAAGGAAGGAAGGAAGGAAGGAAGGAAGGAAGGAAGGAAGGAAGGAAGGAGAGGAGGAAGGAAGGGAGGGAGGAAGGAAGGAAGGAGGAAGAAGGAAGGAAGGAGAGGAGGAAGGAAGGGAGGGAGGAAGGAAGGGAAGGAGGGAGGAATTAGGAAGAAGGGAGGAGGGAGGGAAGAGGAAGGAGGGAAGGAGGGAGGGAGGAAGGAATTAGGAAGAAGGAAGGAGGGAGGGAGGGAGGAAGGAATTAGGAAGAAGGAAGGAAGGAGGGAGGCAGGGAGGAAAGAATTAGGAAGAAGGAAGGAAGGAGGGAAGGAGGGAGAAAGGGAAGAGGAAGGAAGGAGGGAGGGAAGGAAAGGATGGAAGGAAGGGAGGGAGGGAGGGAAGAAAGACCTCAAGCTCTCTCTACAGGATCTGCTCTTGAGATGTTGACTTACTTTTACTTCTTATTTTCTTCATTTGCTTCTGTAACTGTTTGAGACCCTTCATTCCTTCTGGGTACTTCCCTCAGTGGCCCCTCTGACTCTGAAGTGCATGGTCAGCTATATGTCTTTTCCTGGGCTGACCCCTCTTTACCTGAGTTCTAGGTGGTGGGTGTAAAGCACCCCAGGTTCTAGACCAAACTGCTCTCCTAGCTCTGGAACACTACTAAACTTCAGTTCTAGTAGCCACCCCTGCCTGTAGTAAGAATTGCATGAGGAGGGGCTGGAGAGATAGCATGGAGGTAAGGCGTTTGCCTTGCATGCAGAAGGATAGTGGTTCGAATCCCGGCATCCCATATGGTCCCCTGAGCCTGCCAGGAGTGATTTCTGAGTGTAGAGCCAGAAGTAACTCCTGAGTGCAGCTGGGTGACTCAAAAAAAAAAAAAAAGAAAGAAAAGAAAAGAAAAAAGAATTACATGAGGAATTTAAAAAATAAGCGTTTCATAATTTGGGGCCAGAGAGATAGCACGGAGGTAGGAAATTTGCCTTGCATGCAGAAGGATGGTGGTTTGAATCCTGGAATCCCATACTGTCCCCAGTGCCTGCCAGGAGCGATTTCTGAGTGTAGAGCTAGGAGTGACCCCTGAGTGCTGCAGGGTGTGACCCCAAAACAAACAATAAAAAGCTTCATAATTTTGTTTGTTTGTTTGTTTTTGCATCACACCTGGCAGCACTCAGGGCTTACTCCTGGCCCTCTGCTCAGAAATCATCCTGGCAGGCACAGTGGACCGTATGGGATGCTGGGATTCAAACCACCATCCTTCTGCATGCAAGGCAAACACTACACTTCCATGCTATCTCTCCAACCCGAGTTTCATGATTTCATCTCTAAAGATTCTGATGTTATCAGTGTAATTTGGACATGGGTATCTTTCTAGTTCCCAGGGTGGGATTTACTGTACTAGAGTAAACAAAAGCTCTTCAGCCCTACAACTCTCCAGTCCACAATGAAGCAGTCAAGCACAGTGCAAATGGGGTGTGGAAGTTCTAGGGCTCTGGGGCACCCAAAACCATCTTTTTTTTTTTTTTTTTTTTTTTTTTTTTTGGTTTTTGGGCCACACCCAGCGGTGCTCAGGGGTTCCTCCTGGCTGTCTGCTCAGAAATAGCTCCTGGCAGGCACCGGGATTCGAACCAACCACCTTTGGTCCTGGATCGGCTGCTTGCAAGGCAAACGCCACTGTGCTATCTCTCCGGGCCCCCAAAACCATCTTTTTAATCTGACTCTTAGGCCCCAGGATAGCCAGCTGGGTTTCATATCTACTCTACTATCTTGTCTTTCTTTAAATTATTTCTACCTTTATTTTTACCTCCTGCTTTCATTCATAAAGTCCTTTTCTAAATCTCTAGCATCAACTACCAGCCATTTTTCAGCTACTCAACATTTGCATCTTCATGAATTTGTTAGCAGTATTTAAACTTAGGATCCATTTAATTAAGCTTTGTGATATCAGGGACCGGAGCCATAGCACAGCGGTAGGGCATTTGTCTTGCATGCAGCTGATCCAGGGTGGACTTTGGTTGGATCGCTGGTGTCCCATATGGTCCCCCAAACCAGGAGAGATTTCTGAGCACATAGCTAGGAGTAACCCCTAAGTGTAACCGGGTGTGGCTCAAAAACAAAACAAAACAAAAAATCTTTGTGATATCAGGGAACCAAGTTCAGTGTGGCAGAACAGACATATTGAGATGTTTTTGTTTTGATTTTTGGTTATTGGGTCACACCCGGCAGCGCTTAGGGGTTACTCCTGGTTCCACACTCAGAAATCATTCCTGGCAGGCTCAGGGGACCATATGGGATGCCGGGATTCAAACCAATATCTTCTGCATGAAAGGCAAACGCCTTACCTCCATGCTATCTCTCCTGCCCCATTCTGTGAGATGTTAATATACTTTCTGGTATAGAAGCTTAGCACAGATCAGTGTAGGTTCTTACTAACTATTGCCTCACTGAAACTCACTCAGGACTGTTGGCTGAACTCACAGCAATGCCCCAAGCCTCAGAAGTTTCTGAGATAGCTGAAAAACAAATGATTTTTCAGAGGGGTAGCATTGCAGCACTGTAAGAGAGCATTTTCTTTGCATGTATGAGATTCTGGGTTCAACCCTTAGCGGTCAGGAATAAATTAATAAATAAATGAAAAATTCAGGCACTTTTTCTTCCTCCCTCCACCAGAAGTCTCTAGAGAAGCCAGGAGAGAAGCTGGAGCTATCAGCTGACTCCTGACTTCCGCTTTCCTGCTCTCCCTTCTTGTGGCCTATAATCATAGCTCCAGGGAAGCAGTAGATGCATGATTTCCTGCTGTCACAGCCAAAGTGACATGCTGTAGTGTTACTGCCTTCTCTGAGAATGCAGCTGCCCCACTAACCCTGTGGCCAAACAAGCAAAAGTCAGGTCACACCCAGAACATAGTCAGCTGTGACATAGAGCAATAGCTGTAGGTTCCAGACCTGCTCGGCCTGCCCAGATCAACCATACTAGCCTCTTTCCACCCCTGCCTCCTTTCTTTCCTTCTTTGTTTGAAGACCATAGGTGGAGGTTCTCAAGGACTACTCCTGCCCCTATGCCCAAGAATTGGCTCTTGCAGTGCTCAGGAAAATGTGTGCAGTTCAGGGTCCAGGCATGCACTCAGAGCACTCCTTGGGCCCTCCTTTCTCACTATCCTGGACTCCTCTCAATCCTTCTAGCCTGGTGGGGTGGCATTGGGTCCCACTGCTTTTCGAGCACTCAGCCTGAAGTGACTTATAATCACACCTGCTCTCCCTGATGCTGTGTTGCTGTAGTGTGCCTGAGGTGTGACCTCCAAGAGCGAATTCTCAGTCCATCCCTGCTCCCTGGCACAGCTGACAGCTCCTTGAGAATGGATGACCCCAAAGGAGACTTCTGCACGCTCTACCAGCTGGAGCCTCAGTTGTCAACCAGTCCTTACAAGCTCCGAGTGATCAAGTAAGAGCTCTCCCACTTACACACAGTGTCCCCACTTTATGCAGATGCTTGTTCTCAGGAGTTTTAGCCAGGAATACAGAAAGGGGGATATCCCAAGGATCAGACAGGTGAGAATCAATTCCTAAGTGGCAAGTACAGGTCTGGACATGCAAGAGCAAAGCCATAGAACAGAGCTGTCAAGCAGGGATGGATCCGACACTGACAGGAGACACTGAGTTATCAGGCCACACACCAGCCACTCTGAGTATAGCCCTGGCCACCAAAGACTGCAGCGTGTGGGCCCCATATTTAAAAATAATAGAGATTTGTGAAGATAGAACAGCCATAGGTTGTTTACCTTGCACATGACCAACCCAGGTTCCATCCCCAGCATCCCATATGGCTCCCTGAGCCTGCCAGGAGTGACCCTGACTGAGTGCAGAGCCATGAGTAGCCCCTGAACACCAATAGGTGTGGCCCCAAAACAAAAATAGTTAATTTGAGGGCTAAAAGATAGTAGAGGGTAGTTATGATACTTGCCATGCATGCATGGCACTTGGCCAACCCAGGTTCAGTTCCCAGAACTGCATACACCAGAAGTAATCTCTAAGCACAGTTTCAAAGAGCAATCCTAAGCACTGACATGTGTGCCCCTCCAAGAAAATTGTTTTCTTTTCTAAAAAGAACAAGGTTAGTCTGCTCACTTGTAAAAAGAGATGGACAGACAAGATCCTAGTAGCCAATTGTTGTATTAATTAGTAATTATTGAGTCCTAGTGGTATGGATGGATGGATGGATGGTGAGGCCTTTCTTGGCCCAGCCCGGCACCTGCAGCCCCTTCAGCCACGCAGGAAAGGTGAAGAAATGATCCACAGCAGTCAGATGAAGTTTCAAGAGACATCCAGCTTTATTACAAGACCCTAACTGCCATGTGCATATCTCACATGGCTTCTAAGCTAAGCAGCCTCTCTGCATCCATCCTGTCTCTGATCTTCCTTCGTTGCATCTCCCTTCCCCTCACCCCAGGCCACTCTTACCCCAGACCCCTCCCAGCTGTGGGAGGGTCTTACCATCCAGGTGAGTTAGGTAGGAAGTTGGGGGAGAGGTAACAACATTATGATATGGTTACTGCAGCAGGAATGAGCCCAGGGGAAGAAAATCCATCAGAATTTTGAGCCCGTGTGATGGCTGTTTTTTTGTCCATTAACAAAATTTCCCAACCTGAATGCCTTTTTTTAAGGAGCTGGTCATATGAAGATAAATTACTAACAGACCCAACCTTAAAGATCTTCACAGTAGGGGCTGGAGAATCACAGCTGTAGGGTGCTTGTTTTGCATGAAGCCGACCTAGGACGGTATCCCATATGGTCCCCTGAGCCAGTCAGGAGGGATTTCTGAATGCCAAGCCAGAAGTAACCCCTGAGCACCGCTGTGTGTGACCCAAAAACCAAAAAAAAAAAAAAACCCCAAAAAAATATCTTCACAATAGGTTCTAAGACTTCAGCTGTAAGTGGATCTTAGTCAAGGTACTGGATGTTATTTGGGAGTCTCTGCTGATGTGATCTCTTTCCAGGGCTTTAAAATCCAGTGGATTCTGTGAGTCCCTGACCTATGGGCTCCCCTTCATCCTAAGACCCACAAGCTTTTGGCGGCTAGACTGGAATGAGCTGGAGACAAATCAGCAGCATTTCCATGCCTTGTGTCACATCCTGCTGGTGAGTACTGCATCCTCGGGTAAAGAGCATTACCAGGTATGGCCCAAATACCAAAAATATAAATATATGTATATTAGAGAGATATATAGCTCTAATAATATTGCAATATTAGAGATAACTAATGGGGAGATAAGTCAGTGGGGTGGAGTGCATGGTTAGCATAAAGAAGGCCCAAGTTTATTCCCCAGGCACCACCAGGGTCTCTTAGACACCACCAGATGTGACCTCCAATCTCTAAGCCAGGAGTAGCCTCTGAGAACCTCTTGAGTTTGATTAAATAAATAAATGAAATATTAGAGAAAGTATGAACTTGATAAAGGACTGGATGTAGGAAAGAAGAACAAATTATCAAATAATTACCTAACACATGATTTGAACAACTAAGTGGATGCTGTTCTCTGAAATGGAAAACTAAAAGACCACATCAGTAAAATCCGGGTTCTATCTCCGGCATCTCATGTGGTCCCTCGCGAATGCCAAAAGTGATTACTGAGTGCAGAGCCAGGAGTAACCCCTGAGTGCCACTGGGTGTGGCCCAAAAAACAAAAAAAGAAAATAGGGAAGAAAAAGAGTTGCAAGTAGAATCCAAGGATGGGCTTAACTGTTACGTGGGTGTAGAAAGAAAGTCTTGAGCATTTGGGTTCAGGCCCTGCAAGGTCACGTCCTTGCACTATCTGAAGCAGACTCCTTTTTCCGTGTTGCAAAGTCGACACCGCCTTGTGGGTCTCACCACAGAGCTCCTGTTTGTTATCTGAAGGACACCCCTCTCCTGTCTCAGTAGATTCATGCTGCTAGATGCCCATCAGCTCAGATTACAGTTTCCTGCAGAGTTTATCACTGGGAAAAACCTCCCTCAAGTGTCCGCATTACATCCACATGCTGTGCGGTACAGGATTATTTCCAAAACACCTGGCCTTTGAGGACAGATGGGGGTATTTGGGTTCTACCACTGTGTTGCATTTCTGGACCCCAGACTCAATGTTTTAATTGACCGCTAGGGAGGGTATACATTTTTAGGAAAGTGAAGCCCTTTATCGCTTTTATTTCCATTATAGAAAATAAAATTCAAAAAGATAGAAAAGGAGCAAAAGTACATGTATCAGCATGTTCAGCTGATTTAGCGTGCTCAGCATTAATTAGAAAATTAGAAATTAATTAGAAAAAAAGTGTTTAAAGGAAAGAGCCTAAATGTCCTAACTAGAGAACACAAAAGCCAAAGTAGGTAAATGATTATAAGAACTATAATTCAGTGAAAGATTTATAATTCACATTGGACACAATAAAAATTATTTAAATAAAAGAAATATAATTCAACAAACAATGAGATGTTAAGTAACCATTTAAAATAAGGGGCCAGAGAGATAGCACAGCAGTAGGCTGTTTGCCTTGCTTACATGCACCCAATCCAGGATGGAAGTGATTCAAATTCCAGTATCCCATATGGTCCACCGAGCCTGCTGGGAGTAATTTCTGAACACAGAGCCAGAATTAACCCCTGAATGCCACAGGATGTGACCCAAAAACAAAAAAACAAAATAAAATAAAAATAAAATTAGACAGAGGGGCCAAAGCAATCGCACAGCAAGTAGGACTTTGCCTTGTACAGAACCGACACAGATTCAATCCCTGGCATCCCATGTGGTCCCCCAAGCCCACCAGGAGTGATTGAGTACAGAACCAGGCGTAACCTCTGGTCACCACCAGATGTGGCCCAAAACCAAAAATTAAAATAAGACTGAGGGGCTCGAGAGTTCAGTGAGCAGGGCACTTGCCTTCCATGCATCTGACCCAAGTTCAATCCCTGGCATCTCATATGCTCCCCCCAGCACCATCAGGATTAATTTCTGAGTACAGAGCTAATACTAACCCCTGAGCATCATCAAGTGTGACCCCAATACAAACAGAATAAAAATAAAATTTATAAAAGGATGAGAGGATCAGAAATATAGCACAACAGGTAAGCCACAAGCAAGGTAAGGCACTTATCTTACACGCTTTCCACCTGGGTTCTATCCCTGACCCTCCAGATGGTCAGTTGCTGAGTACCACCAGGAATGAGCTCTAAACACGGGACCAGGATTAAACCCTAAGCATCAGCTGGATGTGGCCCCTCCAAAAAAAATTAAAGATAGGAAAAGAATATTCTCTTCCATCCCAGCATACAAACTTGAATTAGAATCTCCTTAATACGAACTTGAGAATTTTTGTTCATGTATGTTTTCAACAAATATTGAACACTGTGTGCCAAGCAAAAATGTATTCTGTGTCACTCCTCTAAAGACAGGTATTCTGTATCACTCTCTTATGGAAACATAAGTATATGGGTGAACTGTCAATGGGGAAATCCATTTTTGGTTTTGTTTTGTTTTGTTTGGAGGCCACATCTGGCTTGTGTTCAGAATTTACTACTGTCTCTGTGCTCAGAAGTCATCTCTGACATGCGTTATGGGACTACATGGGGTGCCAGGTATCGAACCCAAGTCAGCCATGTGCGAGACAAGCTCCCTAACCACTGTACTATTTTTTAAGCCCTGGCGATACAGTTTTAAAACTTTTTTTTTGATGGGCCACACCCAGTGGTAACCCAGGGGTTACTCCTGGCTCTGCACTCAGAAATTAATCCTGACAGGCTCAGGGGATCAGCTCAGGGGATGCTAGGGATCAGACTGCTTGTGCTATTGCTCTGGCCCCAAAAAGTACTACTCACTTAACCAACTGTTGTTTTTTTGTTATTTTTTTTTAATTCTCACAATAACTGTGATATAGGAATTGTTCCTATTTCTACCGATGGAAAAGAGAGTAAGTGATTTTTACAGCTACCAAAATGGATGTTAGAACTTGAACCTAAATAAGTTGACTACATAGTTCATGCTTTTAACTTTTGTTGGTCTATTTGTTTCTTGTTTTGGAGCCATACAGTGTGATGCTCAGGTGCTTAGGACTCTGTTCTTTTAATGTCTTTGCTAAATTCCCTACTCTGCATATTGCCAGGTAAAGGTGGACTGACTTCAACATAGAGGCTGGTCCTCCTCAAGGAGCATCCTGGCTTCTTCTTCTGAACTCACTTAAGTGACTGGGTTTGTATAGTAGCTCCTCACCCATCCTATGCATCCTGTATTTACCCCACATCATCCAGATCAAAGACCACTTTCCTTTTCTAGAAAATAGAGAAGAAAAATGAATATTTGAATGGCTCTTTTCCTCTTGCTTTTCCTGTGACATTTCCAAGCAACAAAACCATGAAAAAGATAGTATGCGATAAGGGGAAATGACTTTTTTATTGAGACCATTGTGAATTACAAGTCTTTCACAATTGTATTTCAGGCATATATTGACATGAATTAGGGCCATTCCCACCACCAGTGTTGACCTCCCTCCATCATAGTTCTCAGCATGCATCCCATACTCCCTCCCCCTTAACCCTATGGACTACTAGTGTAACAGGTCCATTTTGTGTTTAGCTTGTTATAGTTTGATTCTATTGTCATTGACTATGGCTTGAGTATTTATATCTGACTTTTTTGTTTCTTTGTTTTGGGCCATACCCAGTGGCACTCAGGGGTTACTCCTGGCTGTACGCTCAGAAATTATTCCTAGTAGGCTCAGAAGACCATATGGGATGCCGGAATTAGAACCACCATCCTTCTGCATGCAAGGCAAATGCCCTACCTCCATGCTATCTCTCCAGTCCCATGTTTTGTTTTGTTTTTAACTCAATGCTCCTGAGACCACTTGGCCTCTGGGTCCCATCCACTTTTCTTTTTTTCTTTTCTCTATTTGTAGAAAGCGGCAGAATAAAATGATTCAAGTTCTAAGGTTCTATGTAAAAGGTAGAGCCCCTATCAGAAGATATAAATAAAATTAAAAGAAAGAAACAGGGGCCGGAGAGATAGCATGGAGGTAAGGCATTTGCCTTACATGAGCCTGCCAGGAGCTATTTCTGAGTGTAGAGCCAGGGGGGTAACCCCTGAGCACTGCTGGGTCTGACCCAAAAACCGAAAGAAAGAAAGAAAGAAAGAAAGAAAGAAAGAAAGAAAGAAAGAAAGAAAGAAAGAAAGAAAGAAAGAAAGAAAGAAAGAAAGAAAGAAAGAAAGAAAGAAAGAAAGAAAGAAAGAAAGAAAGAAAGAAAGAAGAAAGGAGGGAGGGAGGGAGTGAGGGAGGGAGGGGGAGGGAGGGGGGAGGGAGGGAGGGAGGAAGGAAGGAAGGAAGGAAGGAAGGAAGGAAGGAAGGAAGGAAGGAAGGAAGGAAGGAAGGAAGGAAGGAAGGAAGGAAGGAAGGAAGGAAGGAAGGAAGGAAGGAAGGAAGGGAAAGAAAGAAAAGAAAGAAAAAGAAAGAAATCACTCCTGGAACCAGAGAGATAGCACAGCAGTGGGGTGTTTGCCTTGCATGCAGAGGGACAATGGTTCGAGTCCCAGCATCCCATGTGGTCCCCGCAGCCTGCCAGGTGTGATTTCTGAGCATGAGCCAGGAATGGCCCCTGAGCGCTGCCAGATGTGACCAAAAAAAAATCACTGGCTTGGGGAAAACATATGGAACACCAGGGGATCAAACCACGGTCAGTCCTAGGTTAGCAAGCACAAGGCAAACACCCTACTGCTTGCACCATCACTCCAGCACTGAGATCTTGGTTTTTGCACAGATCTTAGAACAGAGTGTCTTCTTATTTCATCTCACCATTAGATGTTGTTGTTTCCTCACTGTCAAGGTGTCATATGAACCTACTCTGGAGCAAGTTGGTGCCAGAGTGGTATTAGGAATTCCCCCAGGGGGAATTTGATTTCTGGTGCTGGTGCAGAAAACTGTGCCAATTCTAATGTTGGGATACGGCATTTGGAGTGGACAGTCAATTGAAGCCCAAGTCAAGTCCAAGGGGAAATAACTTTTAACAAGCTTCAATTCATTCCCTGAAGAAAATATTTCCAGGGCCAGAGCAATAGCACAGTGGATAGGGCATTTACCTTGTAGCCATCCCAGGTTTGATACCCAGCATCTCTTACAGTATTGGAGCCTGCCAGGAATAATTTTTAAGTGCAGAGCCAGGAATAACACCTAAGCACTGCAAGGTGAGGCCCAAATATTTAAAAAAAAATTTCTTAATAACTGCTATGTGACCAACCATGCTTATTTAGAATATTTATCTTTCTGAACCTATTTTTGGTGGGGATTTTGTTTGGGGAGGATATCTGGATCTTTGGGGGTAGGTCTGGACCACACTTAGCTATGCTACTTAGGGGTCAGTTCCATTAGTACAGGAACTTGTGTAGTGCCAGGGATCAAACCTAGGCTTCCTGGCTGCTAATCATATGCTCAGCCATCAAGCCATGTCTCCACCTAGGTCTTATTATTAGTTTTCTGCACTTCCTTAACTACACCCTCAACTTGATGGTTCTTTCTTTTTCTTTGAAAATCTGATATTGTCAGCACTGCATATAACTCTCTTTGAAATATTTCCCCTTGAGCCAACTTCTCATTCTAACTTCTGTCTTTCTGTTAATAGTAGCACCACCATTTCTACTCAGCCAGGCTTGAAACCTCAGTCTCCTGACTCTTCACGACTGCCCCATCACTGAGTCATGCTAACTTTCTTCACATCACATGAGCTGTGCCTGGCCTTTCTTTCCCATACCCACCATCTCTTCTCACCAAATAAATGCCTGCCTAGCCTCTCCACCTCCAATCTCATCTTGCACTTTAGCACTGATTTAATCTGTTCAAAGCCTCCACTGCCTGGCACATTTCTGCAGTGCCAGATAGATATGTCTTGCCTGTCTGTCTCCTAACATGGATTGCACATAGTTTCTCTCTCTCTGAATAATTCACAGAAGCTGCAGCTCAGGTATTAGCCTCCTCCAGAAAAGTTTTATCCTGCTCTACACTCGCAGACAGTGTGAAGGATCAGGAGCTAAGTCAAGGCTGGGCAGCAGTTCTGCTAAGGCCAAGATTCCTGCTGCTTTGTTCCTGGCAATCCAGAATTTTCCAGGGAATATCAGATAATTATGTGTGTGTCCTCTCCTCTTGAGCAATCACTATTCTATCCTTCCCTCCAAATCAGCTGTACTTCTTGCCTAACTTTCTCCTCCAGAGTGTTGGTCTCCTGCTTTAGGTAGCTCAAGTATTTGCCAGCAAGTGCTGAGTGAAAAATTGACCTGAGGTACTAGAAAGCTGGTCCAAAAGTTAAGTGTTTCTCTGGCATGTGGCTCACCCTTGTTCGACCCCCAATCATTCACTAGGAGTGATTCCTAAGCACAGAAACAGGCATAAGCCCTGAGCACAGCTGAGTGTGGTCCAAACCCCTCCACACAAATAAAAAGTCAGTTAACAACCAGAGCGGTTAGATGTTTCCCAGGTTCACGTAGTAGAGCCAAGACTGAACCCAGAAACGTTGACTCCAGGACCTAGACCTTTCCCCAGCCACTCTCTAGCCACATAAAAGTCATTTGTCATATTGATTGCAGGGATCTATCTCTAAAGTAAATTCATTGTTCAATACAATAACTTCTCCCAGAGATATTTTTGGAGGGGGCTGTTTTTTCTTTGTTATTTTTAATAGTTTATTTAAACACTGCAGTTAAAGAAATGTTCATAGTTCAGTTTCAGTCATAGAATGTGCACCGGCCTTCACCAGTGTAACTTTCTTGCCACGAATGTTCCCATTACAAACTTACGCTAAGCCCCTTGCCTGTCTCTGGGACAGGCATTCTGCTTCTCTCTCACTATCTTGTCATGGTAGTTGTCAGTGAAGTTAGTGCTCTAACTCCACTCACTGTTCTTTATGACAAGCTTTTTATCATGGGCTGAGCCTCCTAGCCCTCATCTCTATTGTCTCTGGATATTGTTACCATTCTGTCTAATTTTTCTTATATCCCACACATTAGTGAGATTATTGTGTCTAAACCTCTCCCTCTGACTCATTTCATTCATCATAATAATCTCCATGTCCCTTCATGTATAGGTAAATTTCATTACTTCATTTTCTTAATAGCTTATAGTATTCCATTGTGTAGATGTATCACAATTCCTTTTAGCCACTCATCTGTTGTTGGGCACTTGAATTGTTTCCAGATTTGGCTCTTATAAATAATGTTGCAATGGATGTAGGAGTGCAGAGGGCATTTTTGTATTATGTTTTTGTTTTCCTAAGCTATATCCCTAGGAGTTGTGTTGCTGGAGCATATAGGAGCTCAATTCCAGTTTTCTGAGGAATCTCCATATTGTTTTCCAAAAGGCATTCCCACCAGCAGTGAATTAGAGTTTCTTTCTCTCCACATCCACACCAGCACCAGTTTTTCTTGTTCTCTGTGATGTGTGCCTATCTCTGTGGTGTGAGATAATACATCATTGTTGTTTTGGTTTGTATCTCCCTGAGGGTTAGTAATGTGATTATTATTTTTTTGTGGTTTTTGTGGTTTTTGGGTCACACCCGGCAGTGCTCAGGGGTTACTCCTGGCTCCATGCTCAGAAATTGCTCCTGGCAGGCACGGGGGACCATATGGGACGCCGGGATTCGAACAGATGACCTTCTGCATGAAAGGCAAACGCCTTACCTCCATGCTATCTCTCCGGCCACATGTGATTATTTTTCTACCAAAAAGCTTCTAGAAACAATAAATTTTTGGGGTTTTGGACCAACCCGGCTGTGCTCAGGAATTACTCCTAGTGATCTCAGGATGGGATGCCAGGGATCAAAACTGGATCAGTTACATACAAAGCAAATGTCCTTCCCAAGTGTACTATCACTCAGACCCCGAGATTTTTTCTCATTTGGCCCACAATCAAGCTATACTGAGGAGCTATTCTAGTCTCTATGCTCAGGAGTGACCCCTGACAGTACTCTAGGGACCATATAGGGTGCCTGTGATCAACCCAGGTCAGCCATATGCAAGACATGCTCTTTACCTGCTGTACTATATCTCTGTCGTTTCTATGGGTTTGTTGGTTTGGGGGGGGAGTTTGTTTTTTGTTTTTGGGTCACACCTGGCAGCACTCATGGGCCATTTCTGGCTGTACACTCAGAAAGTGCTTAACAGGCTTGGGGGACCATATGGGATCCTGGGATTCGAACCACCATCCTTCTGCATCTAAGGCAAACACCCTACAGCTGTTCTACAGCTGGCTCCTGTGGTTTCTATGTTTTATTGTTTGTTTGTTTGGTTGTTGGTTGTTGGTTGGTTGGTTGGTTGGTTTTTGAGTCACACCTGGCAGCGCTCAGGGGTTACTCCTTGCTCTACGCTCAGAAATTGCTCCTGGCAGGCTCCGTGAATCATATGGGATGCTGGGTTTCGAACCACTGACCTTCTGCATGCAAGGCAAACACTTTACCTCCATGCTATCTCTCCAGCCCCTTATTGTTTGTTGGGGGGGCTACACTGGTGATACTCCAGAATTACTCCTGGTAGTAGTACTCAGGTGGTTATTTGGTTATATGTATTTTCCCCCAAATACATATACAGTGGGGGCTGGAGCAATGACACAAGTGGTAAGGCGTCTGCCTTGCACATACTAGCCTAGGATGGACCGAGGTTTGATCCCCCGATGTCCCATATGGCCCCCCAAGCCAGGAGCAATTTCTGAGCGCATAGCCAGGAGTAACCCCTGAGCATCACCAGGGGTGCCCCACCAAAAAAAAGAAAGAAAAGTTGTGACAATTTCTTTAAACAAAAGGAAGTGGTCTGCATCTCTATGAGCATATCTAAATTGGGTTCTATTATTGCCCCTCCCTTTTTTGAACTAATTTCTTTATAATTGTTTTGTTTTGTTTTGGGGGGTCATACCCAGTGATACTCAGGACTTACTCCTGGCTCTGTGTTCAGGGATCACTGCTGGCTGGGTTAAAAGCCCCTAAGAGGCTTTGTGCTCAGGAGTTCTTGAGGACAGACTATCCCATTGCCAGGAAGAGATCAGTTCAATAACCAAATGCTCTGTGTAGTTCGTTATGTGGCTAGTGACTCACTTTTCCACATCCTCATTTCTCTTACAGTCATGCCTGTGCAAACTAGAAAAAGAAACAAAAATATCACCAGTCTTTCAATTTCCTACTTAAAATGTCCCAAGTCTCTGGAGACACATTCCACAGCTTTCCAGGTCATGTCTTCCCTACTTGGCCTCAAAAGTGACAGGATCCATGCCAGGACATGTCCAGTGGGAGCCTGAGTGCACAGGACGTGACTTGGTTAGGCTGAAGATGGTGAGGAAATGAAAAGTCCTTGGTTCTATTTAGTAGACAGTTAAAATCAAGGATTCATCTGAGGGGCAGATGAGATAATACAGTGGTAAGGAACTTACTTGCCTTCAATTCAGCTGACCCAGGTTTAATCCCCAGGACCCAAGCACTACCAAGAGTAATCACTGAACATTGCTGGTGTGACCTAAAGAATAAAAATCAAAAAATAGAACAAAAATATTTAAATGGAAGGAAGGAAGGAAGGAAGGAAGGAAGGAAGGAAGGAAGGAAGGAAGGAAGGAAGGAAGGAAGGAAGGAAGGAAGGAAGGAAGGGAGGGAGGGAGGGAGGGAGGGAGGGAGGGAGGGAGGGAGGGAGGGAGGAGGGGAGGGGAGGGGAGGGGAGGGAGGGAGGGAGGGAGGGAGGGAGGGAGGGAGGGAGGGAGGGAGGGAGGGAGGGAGGAGAGGTAGAGAGCAGGGGAGCTAAGAAAGGAGGAGAACAGTTCATGGAGTGTGCAAACACCCTAACACTCTCTCTGCTTTATTGCTCCATCCCTAATATTAGAACTTTTACCTGCTAAAACTCCCATCTGAGCTTCTGTTGCCAAGCCCTACATCAGAGCCATTATAATTGCTCTGTTCTTATCTCCCCCATGCCCAGAGTAACCACATTCTCTACCTTCCCTCGGGTGTCTGTAAAAGGCTTCAGTGATAAAAACTCAGTACAACTATCACAATTCCGAGTGTTTCTTCTAGGGCCAGCAAGATAGTACAATAGGTAGGAGGCTTGTCTTGCACTCTGCCCATTTCTTCCTGGAACAGAATTTGATCTTTTTTTTGTTTGTTTGTTTTGTTTTGTTTTGTTTTGTTTTGTTTTTGGGCCACACCCGGCAATGCTCAGGGGTCACTCCTGGCTGTCTGCTCAGAAAGAGCTCCTGGCAGGCACGGGGGACCATATGGGACACTGGGATTCGAACCAACCACCTTTGGTCCTGGATCGGCTGCTTGCAAGGCAAACGCTGCTGTGCTATCTCTCAGGGCCCCAGAATTTGATCTTAAGGTATAACATATATCTTGGGGCCAAGAGGCAACTAGCATAAGAATAAAATCCAAGGTGGGATAAAATAAAATACAATAAAATGAATAAAATTCAAGGTGGGAACTTTGGAGAAAGCCTGGATCTGCGGTGTGTTGCTGATGTGATGAATAGCCCCTATTACAGCCTGTTCTCACATTTTTTGTAACACAAGAAGAAATACTCTTTTGCTTTGTTTTGTTTTGTTTTGTTTTTGGCCACACCAGGCGGTGCTCAGGAGATACTCCTGGTTCTGCACTCAGGAATCACTCCTGGAAATGCTCGGAGAACCATATGAGATTCCAAGGATCAAACCCAGGTTGGACATAGGCAAGACAAGGGCCCTCCCCACTGTTCTATAGCCCCAGCCTCTTATATATAACCTTCAGGACTGTATATTGTTGTGCACCATTGTTTGATGATCCTAAGGCTGGTCTTCTGAGAGACCCCCAGAGGACATCCCAATATGTATGTGTATGTTGTATGTTGCATCTAGTTTCAGGCACCTGCTACGGCACTAACCATCTCCATCACAGAACTGTATAGCAGAAATCTGATTAAACAACAGGCAATCAAGCAAGCAGAACAAGGGAGGCAACCCAGCCTGAAACATGCTGACGCCATCCAGCAATTGCCACAAATGGGTTGAATTCTGAATGTAGTTTGCAAAGAGCCACTGTAGCCTAGACACAAACCACCTCATTTCCAAGGAAATATTTTCACCTAATGCACACAGTAGTAACAGTCAGTTTTACTGATCTTCCCTTTCTTGCTCTCTGCTCTGTTCTTGTGCCTTTCTGACTTAGAACTTCTTCAACTTTGCCCAGTTCCTAAAAAGTATCACTCAGAGGTCCTGCCTCTGTTTTCCCACTTCTTTTTTGAAAAAAAAAAAAAAACTTTTATTGTGAGCAAAGTGAATTACTAATCTTTCACAGTAATATTTTAGGTATACAGTGACATTGAATCAGGGGAATTCCCACCATCAATATTGTCCTCCCTACACCCCTGTTCCCAACATGTATCCCATATTCCCCTCCTTTGCCCCCGGGCTGCTAGTATAAATGGTCCCCTCTGTGTCTAGCTCGTTGTAGATTGGGTATCGATTCTGTTGTCATTGGCTTTGGATTTGGTGTTTAAGTCTGATCACTTTTTTATTTCTACTCAATGTTTATACAACTGTTTGGTCTTGGTACCATCCATTTTTTCCCTCAATTTATGAGGCATAAAAATATGATTCAATGTATATGGTTCTGTTTGAAGGGGGAAAAAAGCAAAATACAAACAAAAAAGCAGGAGGAGTCCATCTAGACGTTATAAATATCAATTTAAGAGAAGAAAGGGGAAAAGGAAGAAAAATGTAACAAAAAGACAAGAAAAACAGACAAACAAGAAAACAAAAAAAAACTACAATGACAAAAAATAAAAAATCAGACAAAATAACTGAAAAGCACCACAGCAATAAAGGATAACCATGATCATGCTCTTTTTTTTTTTTTTTTTGCATAGGCACAGTAAATATTGGGGAGATTAGAAAGGGAATTCCCTTGGCCTAAGAGATACAGGGTTTCTCCACCCTTGAAACATACTGTCATGGGACCAACTACAGGCTCCATACATGCTCTTTTTTACTCCCCTAGGTATTTTTATGGTGCCAGGAAACTTTCTGTTCAGTCATAGATGATCAAATCAGGCCTCTGTAACTAGAGATTTTGTATTTGCACAGGTCATAGGATGAAGCCTAGGATAGAGTCTTTCTTTATGGTTCTAGAAGTTCTGTTCTATCACTGTTGTTTTAATCAGATGTCTTCTGTAATTGGTGGTCTTTCTTTTTGCACTGATTCTAGGACAAAGCCTAGGATAGTCTTTCATTATGTTTCCAGAAGTTCTACTCAATTGCAGTTGTCTCAATCAGTCCTCTGGAATTAGATATCTTGGTTGTTGTACAGATCTTAGGCCAAAGCCTAGGCTAGGGTCTTTCTTATTGGTCCCAGGATAAGTTCTGTCCAGTCATGGTTGTCACAGTCAGTCTTCTGTATTTAGTGATCTTGGTTTTTGTACAGATCAAAAGATGACATGTCTTCTGATTCCATCTTATTGTTAAGTGATGAGATAAGACAACCTACTCTTAGATCAAGTTGTTGCCATTTCCTCATTGTCAGGATGTCATTTCAAAACTGGTGCATGTTGATATCAGAGCAGTATTAAGAATGTCCCAGAAATGGGGTCAGAGAGATAGCATGGAGGTAAAGAGTTTGCCTTGCATGTAGGACAGTGGTTCGAACCCCAACATCCCATATGGTCTCCTGAGCCTGCCAGGAACAATTTCTGAGCATAGAGCCAGGAGTAACCCCTGAGTGCTGCTGGGTGTGACCCAAAAACAAACAAACAAACAAACAAACAAAATAATGTCCCAGAGGGAGTTTGGTTCGTGGAGCTGTTGCAAAGAACTGTGTTGGTTCTATGTCTGAGATCTAGAGTTCAGGATTGGATGGATGTGGCCCCACTGCCCATTCTAACCAGGTAACTTGCTCTTACCTGAAAGACCCTGCCCATTACTGGGAGGAGTCTTGGAAAGGTTAGATAAGGCTTTGACCAGAGAGGATTAAGGTCTTTTGCCCTTTTGGTCTTTGGCCAGGATGGGGAGAAATGGGCATTTACCTGGATGGAGAGCTATGACTGAGGGAGAAGCAAGAATGCAGGGCTGAATGTGTATCAGGGGTCCCAAACTTTTTAAACAGGGGGCCAGTTCACTGTCCCTCAGACCATTGGAGGGTCTGACTATAGTAAAAACAAAACTCATGAACGAATTCTTATGCACACTGCATATATCTTATTTTGCAATGAAGAAACAAAACAGATACAAATACATTATGTGGCCCGCTGGCTATAGTTTGAGGACCACTGAAATGGTTAGCAGCCACATCTGTTGGCTAGGGCTGAATAAAGATGTTATCTCTCTGGAAGCCTGCCTGTGAGTGAGTTCAATACCGGTTGCTTTCCTGGGCCCAGACCCACTGGTTAATGGAGGATGGAACCACGTAGCCGGGGCCTAAAAATAAAGGCCTCCATCCACCATCCAAGGCCATCCTAAGAGCTGTTTTGCAACATATGGTCACTGTCTAATCACATGGAGTCTAAGTTGGGTCCACATGACATATGTTAAGGATTGGAGGCACCCCTGTATTGTAAAATGTATGAGTTCTTATCCCTAGTAGATAAGAGAGTGTTTCTATACATAAATCTTCCCCCTTTTTAGTATGCCTTTGTAAAAAGAAATGGTGCTATCTCATATTGTTGGTGCATTTGGGGGTGAGAATGTCAGGACACATCATCTCTGTGCCCTGGTTTTGACCTGAGCCCTTATCCCAAGCAAGACTTTTTCTTGTAGGTTTTTGTACCAAGCAGAACCAAAACAGGTGAAATTAAGGAAGAGAAGAAAAAAATATATATGCACATATATATAAAATAGAAGAAATAAAAATGAATTTAAAAAAGTAATTAAGGTGGGCCTGAGAGATAGTATGGAGGCAAGGCATTTGCCTCACATGCAGAAAGACAGTGGTTCGAATCCCGGCATCCCATATGGTCCCCCAAGCCTGCCAGGAGCAATTTCTGAGCATAGAGCCAGGAGTAACCCCTGAGCGCTGCCAGGTGTGATCCAAAAACCAAAAAAAAAAAAAAGTAACTAAGGAAAAAAAAAAGTGATGTAGGAGACTACCTCACATTTGGGGATAAATAGGTTAAGAGGTAATATTATAGAGGTATTATACATATAAAGGAAATATAGGCTTCCCGTTTGTCTTTTGATATATTCTTGTTGGGGGTGGAATCCAGGGCACATTTTCATCACACATCATGGTCTTGTTGAGTTTTGTTTTCCCACTTCTGTCTCTAATGTTCCCTCTTTCATACAATCACCTGTTCTAACAGGCCAGCCAGGACTTGGAGAGCATGTTTGGGATTGAGCCTGGACTACAAGGCTCTTGGCTGGGTACATTTCCACTTTCCAAAAGGAGAAACTGCCTGGCATAGGGCCTTAGGTTTGAATTTCCTGTTCTCTCATTTTCTTTCTCTATTGTCCTTGGAAATGACAGATAACATCATCTCTTTATCAAACTCTAATAAGAACACATCTGATGCTCTGCCTTCCTGAACCTCCTACAACCAGGCAGTTGTGAAGAGTTCTTAGGATTCATTGGACTTGGTCTCTTCTATATATAAATATAGAGATAGATAGATAGATAGATAGATAGATAGATAGATAGATAGATAGATAGATAGATTAGATAGATAGATAGATAGATAGATAGATAGATAGATAGATAGATAGATAGATAGATAGATAGATAGATAGATAGATAGATATAAATAGATATAGCCCTTGCTTCAATAGTTAATTTTTGTTTGTTTGTTTGTTTGTTTGTTTTTGGTCTATACCCGACAATGCTCAGAAGTTATTCCTGGCTCTGTACTCAGAAATCACCAGGGCCTGGAGAGATAACACAGCGGCGTTTGCCTCGCAAGCAGCCGATCCAGGACCAAAGTTGTTGGTTCGAATCCCGGTGTCCCGTATGGTCCCCTGTGCCTGCCAGGAGCTATTTCTGAGCTGACAGCCAGGAGTGACCCCTGAGCACCGCGGGGTGTGACCCAAAAACAAAACAACAACAAAAAAAAAGAAATCAGGCTTGGGGGACAATATGAGATGCTGGGGATCAAATTTGGGTCAGCTGTGTGCGAGACAAACGCCCTTCCTGCCATGCTATTGCTCTGGCCCCTGGAGTTACTTTTGCGATAATACATTCCTATTGACAGTTCTCTGACAGATTCTTAGTTTTTAAAATCAATAGAACCTGGTCCTAGGAGTTTTCTGTTCTAGAATGCTTTCTGGGCAACATTTATTTCTAGAATGTTTTCTGGGCAACATTCAAAGATTCTTTGAAATTCCACCATGAATTTCTAAAGCCTTGATGCTGAAGCAAATGCTTCTTCAAGTTAGAGGGTATCTCCAAACTTTTCTCTGCTTTGTTGTTAACCTTTTGGAGAACACCCCTGCCCTGGACCCTGAAGGCACAGGCAGGAAGTCTCTGCCTTTCCCTGGGCCCTTTGATACCCCTCAGAGGAACTCAGGAAAACCACTTTTGGGATGAATCTTCTGGAGTCAGCACTTTGAGTTTGTCCTTGTTTCAGAAAAGAGAGTGGCTGCTTTTGGCCAAAGGGGAGCCCCAGAGTCTGGGGACCAGCCTGAGAGAGCCTGCCAGCACTTTCTACATCATCCTGCCCTCCCGTTCTGCCACTCTGCTGGTGAAGGCAGTGGCCACCCGTGAGATGATGCTCCCCAATTCCTTCCCGCTGCTGCCTGAGGATCCCCCGGATGACAGCCTGAAGATTATGGAGGCAAGTGGAGCCCAGACCTCAAAGGCCAGGCCAAGGAGAAGAGAAACCAGGGAATAAAATTAAAGTAATAAGAGCTTGTCTGTGAGGGTAACACAGGAAAGGAATGGAGCAGGGGGCCCAGGCATGTGGTAAGGGTAGAGAAGAAAGCAGGGGGTGCTGGGGCTGCACAGAAGGAAGCAAATAACTGTATGATAGTATTTTCTTGGGGTCTTTCTCTACAATGGGTGCATGCATCTCTTGTGTGCGCCCTTCCTGTTGGTGGAAGCAGGTCAGAGAATCTGTCTTTCAGATGTCCCAGGTAGAAAGAACTTCTCACCAAGACTCAGCTGTGTGTGTGTGGGGGGGGGGGGTGTTGTGGGGGGGTGTTGTGGGGGGGGGCTCTGCGAGCAGTTTTCTTCCCTTGGATCTGGAAATTCTGGATTTCTCTGCTAGCTTCTGGATTTCCCCCGCTAGTCCCTGTAGTCTTCTAAGGGAGCCTGCTCTGGCCTGGGGCTCTGCAGCTCTAGCTGGTCAGACTGGCTGGGCATAGGAAGGACAGAGCCTGGGATTGTGCTCCCAGTCTGGCAGGTTGGTCATGAGAGGGGGCACCAGTGGGGTGGTTCAATGGACGTCTCAGTTTGGGGCCAACCATTCCTGGTACAGGATGTTGTGGCCGGAAAAGCCGACAGCTCAGGAATGTGGGGCTCGCGTGTCTTCTAGTTCTGAGTGTGCTTCAAACAGGGCCCAAGCCGCGCAGCTAGTGCACACTGGGCCCTTTGTGTCGTGTGTGCCCTTCTCCCTCTTGGGGGCAAATTACTTGATGCTCCTCATCACTTGGGCTTTCTCCCTCTTCCACATTTACCACCCCAAGATTCAGAACTGGAAGCCAGAACACCTCATGGCCACACAGTCCCTTGCACAGCGTCTAGGGAGTCCTAGGGGCAGGCCTGATGTCTATGTCTCTTCGTGAAACTTCTCTTTCCTCAGAGCACCCTGGCAGCCCTGGAGCTTGAGCCCAGCTACAACCCCTTAGACATCCAGAGCCATCTCTATCTGCTAATGGCCAGCGCCAGCCCCAACCCACACGGAAGGCTCCATCCCAGCCTAAGGAAGGTACATCTGCCCTCCCTGTCCCCCACCTTCCCAGGAGGAGCAGAACCAAGCCTGCTAGTCCCGTGCCCTGAACAAAGGCCACACTCTCCTCCTGGGAACTGATACTGGATAATGTTCAGGGATCTTCACTGCAATGTTGAGGACAACTCATTAGTCATCTAACAGCCCACTAAGCATCGGGCTGCTCTGACTCATAACCGCAGCCTCTCTGAAAGAAAAAGCAGAATGGGATGTTGGGAAAGAAATGCCCAAGGGGAGGAAAATGTATGTTCCTGAGCACCATCATTTATCAGGCCTGTGACAATTGCTTTCACAGACTTTTCTCACTTAATCTTCACTGCCTCCCTGCAAGGTGCTTGCATTTGTGCTCTTTTTACAGATGTGGCAAGGAAGCAGACAGCGACCTGATAGGGTGGGGTGGGGGTTCCGGGATGGGGGTGTCCAGGGTGAAGGTAGAAAGTTATTTGCAGATCTAAATGTTAGACGGGGCCTTTTGCCCTTATTCATCTTTTCTGAGTTTCTTAGTAGCAGCCATTGTGAACACCTCCATGTTGTCTTTAGCTGATGCTTCCAAACTACTCTGGGGTCAGAGCTAATGCTGGTGAGTTAGCTCAAGGGAAGAGGCCCCATCTCTGCTTGGGAACTTAACCATCCCAGTTAGTTCAGGAGGCCTAGCTAGGAGTGAGGTAAGAGAACCTCTGGTCTTTACTGAAGGCTCTGCTTTGCTTGCTTTGCAGACAAGGCAGATGCCAACGAACCGAGTACGAGCTACAGTGGCCCCCTTGCCTATGATTCCAGCCATGAGAAGAACCCCCAAGATGCCAGATGCCAGCAGAGCTTCCTCAGAAGCCTTCTCCAGTCCTTTGGAGGAGGAGGAGGAGGAGGAGGAAAAGTATGTGTGAGGGCCCAAGTCAACAACACTGCCCTCTGCCTGCTCTGTTTCATCTCCAACAGCCATGCTGAGGTTCCCACAATGTGCCTGTGTCGGCAGAGCCTGAAGGAGCACCAGGCTGCCTGGAAACAGCGCAGCCATTGCCAGCCCTGGAAGACAACCTTTCCCTCTCCTAGCAGGGACTCTTGTCTGCTCTTTGGTCTGTTAACACAGATAAAGATGAAAAGTCCAGGAAGCCTCTGTCTTTGTAAGAGCAGGTCCAGCCCTGAGTTACTCCCTGCTTCCATGTGAACCAGGAATGAGGTCGGATCACCTACCAGAAGCTGGGCCTTAGAGACAGGGTGAGGCTTTCTGAGCTCAGGAAAACCAAGTAGGGTTGAAATCCGAGCCTCATTTCCAGCTGAGCCTCCCACTACTCCCACTGACCCTTTCTACCCAAATTCACACAGAAAGTTCTGGGTGCTCAAGGCTTGCAGGCAAAGCTTGTTCAAGTGGAGTGAGGGGTTGACAGGTGAGACAGGTTAGATGCCTGAAAAAGACCCATATTCCTGCCCTACCCCTCTACCCACAGAATGACTCACAAAACACAATCCAAGTGACACTAATTACTTGAGACATTTCACGCCTTCCAGACACATAACCCTGTGAGGGAGAACCTGCCCCCGCCCCCCACTTCTCCCATTACAGAAGGGCTGGAGTCATGAGACAATACTCCCCAAACTCCTAGAAATGGGCACAGCCAGGCTCTGCCTCTGTAAGGCTCTTTCAACTCCCTCTCAGTCTCTTCTCCACTTGGCCAGCATGGACCCTACTCCGAACACAGAGCTTGGCAACTCACGCTTCCTTTAATGAGAACTTGAGAATCTTTATCTCTGGCAGAGCACACGCAGAGGAAGACTCTGGGCACATTGTCATGTCCAAGAGCATCCGTCAGGCATTCTCACCACACCTCCCAGGTCAAGATGTCCTTCTCATGTGTTGGAGCAGCAGATGGGAAAGGCGTCTGTCCCTGATTCCAGCCCCAGCCTGGACATGTCCTTCTAGGACCCCTAGGGCTGCATGGCCCCCCTGACTTCCCTGTTCCCATGGCCCCTGTTCTACAAGGACACTCCAGCCTCCTCCTGACCCCAGTGCCACCTACCAAGCACCCAAGCTGGCAGGCTGCTCAGGTAGAGCCCTCAGCCTTGGCCTGTCCCATGGGGCCCTGCTGTGGGGAGCCCACAGTCCCAGCTACCCAAGGCACCACTCTTCTGGACCTTGCTGTACAGGGCAGCATCTGTGCCCCGTCCCTGACCACCACATGCAGAGAAGGCCAGTCGCCCAGGCTTGGGGGCCGGAAGGGGCTTTGTGCTGCGAGGGGCGGGCACAGCATAGTCATCGGTGGCAGGGTTGTAGGGAAACTCGTAGCCTTCCTCCTTTACCCGAGCCTGGCACCACCAAGCGTCCTTGGGCTCCTGAGGCAGGTCATACAGGCCCCGAAGAGAGGTGGGAGCTCGACCCTCAGGCTCATCGTAGATGGGGTCGTCTCTGGGATCCTTCAGCTTGGCTTTCAGCAGCTGTTGCTGCACCAGCACATAGGTATCCCAGTAGTGAGGCTTCTTCGAAGGGTTGGCCTCTCCCACCCGGCCTGGGGTGCTATCCAGGGGGTCAGAGTAAAGGGAGTCCTGGGAGGAGCCTGCAGGAATATGCACAGAGTCTAAGGGTTCTGCATATAGGACAGGAGGGCTGTCCCGGGGCTCCTGGGCACTGGTGGGGGAACCCAATTTCCCCTCTGCTACTTCTCCTTCCTGGAGTGTGACCTGCCCCGGAGTGCACTTTCCCTGGGCCTTCTGCCGCTGGATGGCCGTCTCCACGGCCTGGAAGATGTCATTTCCCTCCGTTGTCTGGAAGGTGAAGGTCCCAGGGCCCGAGGGACAGCGCCGGCCCGCCTCAAAAGAAAACATGAGCTGAAGAGGGTGTAAAAGAGAAGGTAGAGAGATGTCACTGGATGTTACAGGATCCGGTGAATTACAGGGCAAATTTGCTCCCCAAACGGGACTTCCCATCGCAACCCCAGCACCTTGTGTAGTTCTGCCCCACTGCCACAACACACACACACACACACACACACACACACACACACACACACACACAGCACCTGGTCGCGGCCATAGCGTCGCAGAAGCGTGTAGGGCCAGGAGAGGAGCGGCTGGAGCAGTTGGCTTGGTGCACCAGCTGTCAGGAGGGTCAACTTCTCAGCCTCCACCCGTAGTACATAGGAGCCCTGCAGGCCACACCGCTCGGACGCCTCGGTCTTCTGCACTGTCACCCAGAACTGGGATCCTGGAGGAACGGTCAGGGGGCCACTCAGGAGGCGGACTTGCGCTCCAAGCACTTGCAGGAAGTTCAACACGTCTGACTCTGTACGGGGGCTGGGGCTCTGTGCGTCTCCTGTCCCGGGGCCTCTCCACCCCCAGCTGCAGAGTTTACCTTCCCAGGTGGGGCTGTACAGGGAGTTCTCCAGCATCTCCAGGGCAGAAGGTTTGGGCGGGTTCTCAGCAGGCCCCGGTGCCCAGCTGCCTTTCTGGGGTCAAGAGAAAGGATCAGGAAGCCGGCCGGCTGGCCCCCACGCCGGGCGCCCCACTTTCTCGCGCCACTGCGCCCCTCACCGGAAAGGCGTTGCGGCACAAGGTCTGCACCCAGGCCACGCAGGCCGGCGCGTCGGCCGCCAGCAGGTGGGAGCGCTGCGCCGTGTCCAGGCGGAAGGCGGCGGCGCCGGGCTCCGGGGGGCTGTCCACGGCCACGGGCGCCACGCTCACGCACTCGGCCAGGCGGATCACCTTGCAGTCCAGGCGGCGCGAGCCTCCGCGGCCGCCTCCGGCGCTCGCGCCCTTGTGGTCGAAGAACTCGAGCCGCGCCACGCCGTGCGCGCTGGCGGGGTACAGCACGGCCCAGGTCTTGCGCCAGCGCTGCGGGGACAGAGCGCGCGGGCGCTGGCGACGCTTCCGACGGGGAAGCGGCCCCGAGAGCCGCGGGGCCCGGGCCGCGGCGAGAACGCCGGGCGCCGCGCCCCCGCTCCCTCCATCCCGACCCCTCCGTCCCGGGCGCCCCGCCACCCCGCCCCGGACCCCGCGGGCCCGGCCGGCTACCTTGGTCCCGAAGCGCTGGCTCTGCAGAAAGAGCGGCCCCTCCATCTCCGCCCCGTCCATGGCCCCGACCGGCCGCTCCTAGCGCGCTTCCTGCCCGGCGGCCGGGGGCGGGCCGGGGCGGGGCCGGGACCCCAAGGCGGGGCGCCGAGGCCCGGGGGAGTGTCCCCGAGGGGAGCCCGCCCGGAGTGTCGGGGACGCCCCGGGGCCCGCGCCCGACGTGCCGCCAGAGGCCGGGCCCCGTGACGTCCCTGGAGCTGGGCGGCAGCAGCATCCTGGGGGCCCCGCAGCCCGGCCCGCTCGGGGGCCGTGGGCGAGGGTTGGGGGCGCGCCCGGAGCCGAAGCCGGAGCCCCGGCGCGCGCTGCCGGGGGCCTGGGGCCGCGGCCAAGGAGGCCCGCTGGCGGCCGGGAGGAGGTGGGGCGCGGGCCCGCGCTCGGGGGCGGGGAGGGCGCGGGCCGGAGGGTGGGAGTCGGGGGGACGCGGAATGTGGGAGGGCTCAGGCTGCGGGAGGGCCGGGCGAGCCGAGCGGGGAGCGGGCCAGTGTCCCCGGCCCGGCACGTTCCTTCCGCGGCGGCGAGGGACGCGGGCGCAAGGTAGGGGGGCGCCCCGGCTCCCCGGGCTGGAGGCCCCGGCCGGGCTGCGGCGTGACGGGGCGGGCGGGCGGGCGGGCGGGCGAGAGCTGCGCGGGGACCGGCGGCAGATGCTCGGGGCCAGGGGTCGCTGGGTGGCTGGCCCTCAGGCCGGGGCTCCCTCCCCGGGGAGACAGGCCGTCGTCCTCCGGGGTCCCCGAGCCAGAGTCTCCGAACAAAGCTGTCCCGAGGGCTGGTCGGCGGGCGGGCGGGCGCCGCGGAGGCGTGGGGCGGCCCTCGCAGCGGAGGGGAGCTCCGGCGGGAGCTGATCTGCTTGCTCGGGTTGCCCGGTGACAGCCGCTGGCGATGTTGGCAGGAGGTTCAGGACAGCCCTGCCACCCCCACGCACCCCGCCGGAGGCCTGGCTCTTCGGTGCCCCTTGACCTCAAGAGACTCTGAGGGCCTCAACAGGGGGGATCTCTGGTCCGGAGTGTCCGTCCGCGTTCAGATCTCCGATTCTGCGAGAGGACCGTGGGCTGGGTGCCCAGCTAAAGGACCCGAGATCCGAAACCCTAGATAGAGCCTCACTGACTGAATGGGGTCCTTTGGGTCACTCCTGTCAACTGTTGGCTTCCTCTGCCATGCATCGCCAGTCAATCCGACCGTCCATCTGTCTGTCTGTCTGTCTTCTGCACCGCACTGTCTACATCGCTTCGCTGCCCTCTGGGCCTTTTGCTTCTAGTTGGCGCTCCTGCATCCACACTCTCCTGGCCTCCCACATCCTGTCTACTAACTCTCCCCTCCGATTGGCTATCTAGCTTGGACTCTGGGTCTCTAATCACTGCCTTTTGGTTTCTGGGTCCCTTAGAGGAGTAGGGGTGACAGGAGGTGAGGATGGCAGGACTAGGGAAGAGAGCTGTAGATATTACAACTCATTGCGGGAGTTTTCCTTGTCACAGATAGAAAGGAATGTATCTCTCTCCCACAGCTCTGCGCTTGTGCTCTGAATAGTTTATCACTGACTTTAATCCCTATATGGATCTCTCTCTCATCTTTTACTCCCATTCTCACCATGATCAAAATATTTCTGCAGTATCTAAATATATTAAGGGTTTGCTCGCATAGCCAAAAAGCCATGATAAATTCAAACAGGGAAGAATAAAAAATTAAAATAAAAAATAAACTAGCAGGATACAAAAGGTGAATAATCTTGGACTTGATTCAAAACACCAACTTTACTAATAAACTCAGAGCAGCCAAATAGATGCTGAGCTCTGAATAAGACCTCTGAATACTTCTCTTCTCTCTCTCTCCCTTCTCTCTCCTCTCCTCTTCTTCTTTCTCTGTCTCTCTGTCTCTGTCTTTCTGTCTGTCTCCGTCTGTCTGTCTGTCTCCCCCCCCCACCTCAGGTCTTCCCTGCCATGCAGCCAAGCAGCATCTGGCAGCGGAGGAGCCCGCTGGGGCTACAGCTGTGTCTGCTGTTCAGTGCCTGTCTGGCCTCTCCGACCCCATCAACAGCCCCGGAGAAGAGGGCGGGGAGCCAGGGGCTGCGGTTCCGGCTGGCCGGCTTCCCGAGGAAACCCTTCGAGGGCCGGGTGGAGATTCAGCGGGCTGGTGAATGGGGCACAATCTGTGACGATGATTTCACACTGCAGTCAGCTCATGTCCTCTGCCGGGAACTGGGCTTCACGGAGGCAACAGGCTGGACCCATAGTGCCAAATACGGCCCTGGAACAGGTGAGCAGTGCTCCAGATGGAGCCCAGGTATGGCCTGTGCACAGGGAGAAGGAAACCAGTCAAGGGGACACAGGACACCAAGCACAGCTAATGTCAGAGAAGCTGGTGGGTAAACCAGTCGATCCACACAGAGGCTTCTCAGATCTCTGACCTGAAGCTGCTCAGTTCTTTCGCTGAATCTCAGCTGCCCTAGGCAGAAATCCAAGTTTCTTCTGCTGCAAAAGTGTGATTCGCTAAAAGTGCTGGTTTGAGGACAGATGAGAGGTGGCGTGCACTTGTCTTGGTGGCCCTGAGCCAGAGACCATCTCCAACACTGCAGCTCTTCAAATCAGACGAACTCAACAAGTTAGGACTGACTCAGGACAGATGTAAGCCCTAGAACAAGTATGAATGTGAGTACTAAAGGAATAGAAATTCTAACAGGGAGTGCTTGAACTGTAACACTCCAAAACAGAATTGGTGGACAGTAGCTGGTACTTTCTATTTGAAAGTCTAACCACAGATAAGCCGTTTGAAGAGATGCCTGCTAAAACAGAAATGCTTTTAGATGACACATTTTGAGGGGACACAAAAGAAGCCAGGGATGTCTGAGTTACAGCCTTGAATAGCTGTACCTGATATCAAATATGAGGATAAAATATGAGGCCAGACATGTGGCTAAGGAATTTTTCTGTTTGACATCAAAGAACAGTCATAGCTGAAGGAGTCATCAGTTATCACATGGAGTTCATAATAGTTCCGTCAGCCTAGAGGCAGGAAGGTTGATGTTGCAGCAAACACTGGTACTGTCTCTGCACACTGCTAGGACAGGTTACCTTTGTGGGTCTACCCAATTCTGAGAGGAATTCAGTTGTACTTATTTCCAAAGGTCTAGGATGAGAGAACTGGAGATGGCAGCACTGAGGATGGGATGTGGGAGAAAATGAGGCTGAGGTGAAAGATGCTGAGGAGACCATGTTTGACAAATTGCGGCAACCCCTAGGGACCCAGTGCTGGCTGTATAGTTTGAATTAAGCAAATTATTTCATTTATCTGAACCCCCATATTTTCTTTTGTGGTTTGGTTTTGATTTGTGGGCCACACTTGACAGTGCTCAGGAATCACTCCTATATAGGTTCTGGGGCCTATATGCGATGCTGGGGATCAAAGCTGGATCGGCTTTCTGCAAGGCAAATACCCAGCATCTCTCTGGCCCCAGAAATCCAGTATGTTTGTATAAAATAGTAGTGATAACGTCTCCAAATGGCTGTGTTCTGAGAAGTACCACATATTATACACAGTAATGAAGTGTGAATTCATATGGGAGAACTGCTGAGTACTTCTTGGTTTTCTCCATCACTAAATCTTAAGTGGCCCCCAGATCATCACCTGCATCATCCTATGCCTCCTTTCCTGATCCCTTCTACAATTTAGATCCTTCCTCACCCATTATCTTACCGAAAATTGAGACCATCATGGCCAAGTGTGAGGAGGCTCACTCTCTCCATCACTGAACGTACACACACACGCCCAGGCCTCTCTATCAGCTCCTTTTCCCTCCACAGGCAGAATCTGGCTGGACAACCTTAGCTGCCGCGGGACTGAGCAGAGTGTGACTGAATGTGCCTCCAGGGGTTGGGGAAACAGCGACTGCACGCATGACGAGGACGCAGGGGTCATTTGCAAGGAAGAGCGCCTCCCCGGCTTCTCGGACTCCAACGTCATTGAGGTCTGCAGCACATACATAGGCCACCCATGGCAAGAGAGGGCTGTGCTGGGTACCTGAGTCATAACACTGAGGGGAGGGCAACTTGCTTTGCACACGGCAGACCCAGGTTCCATCCCTAGCACCACCTATGATGGAGCCCCCAAGAAGCACCAGTAAAGCTCCGAATGCAGAGCCAGGAGCACTAAGCTGAGCACCGCTGGGCCTGCCCTCCACCAAAGAGAGAGAGAGGGGGGCGGACTGTGCAAGTTGAGGGGATTCCCATGGGCCTCTGGGGATGATATGGGTGGGTGGGAAACCGGACATCTGCCCAATAGGTGACAGATAGGAATGTGCCCCCCCCCCCCGCAGCGAGGCCTGGGATGCCCCCCTCTCTGATTAAGCGTGCAGTAGCATCCGCAGCCCCCCGGGTCGTTCCCCCGCCTGCAGGGCAATCCACCCGTGCACTCCCAGTCCCACCCTGCGTCCACACTCTCCCGGGGTCGGGCCCCCCACCCGGGCTGGCCACCGGATTCCTCCCCACCCCGGGCTCGGTTCCCCCCACGCCCAGGTGGAGCAGCAGCTGCAAGTGGCGGAGGTGCGGCTCCGGGCGGCCGTGGCGCGGGGCCGGCGGCCGCTGCCCGTGACCGAGGGCCTGGTGGAGGTGCGGCTCCCCGACGGCTGGGCCCAAGTGTGCGACCGCGGCTGGAGCGCCCACAACAGCCACGTGGTCTGCGGGACGCTGGGCTTCCCCCGCGAGAAGCGGCTCAACGCGGCCTTCTACAGGTGACGGGACGCGCGGGGCGCTGCGGGGCTGCGGGGCCGGCAGGGACGACCCCCGGGAGGGCGGCGGGGCAGCGGGAGCGCAGACGCGCGCGAGCACTGGGCGGGGCGGGCTCTCGCGGGAAGCGGCAGCCAGGCAGCCAATGAGAAGCGGGTGCGGGCGGGTGGCGTGTCGGGGCCGCGACGCCATTGGCCTGCGGGCGGGTGAGAGGGGCGTGGCCTTTGCGAAGCCACGCCCCAGCCGGCTCGGCCCGAGCGAGCGATCGAAGTGACGGGCCCTAGGGCCACGCCTGGCCTGGCCTGGCCTGGCCTGGCCTAGCGGAGGCGGCGCCCGGGCGTATCCTTGTGGCCCGGGCCCCGGGGGAGGCCAGACTCTGCGGGGTCTGCCCGTCTGCTCTCTTGGCTGCCTTCTGGGGGACCGCAACCAAAAACCACGCTGGACCTCCATGCTATCTCTCCAGCCCTGAAAGTGGGTTTTCTTTCTACTTTTTGAAAGTCAATACACGATCCAACTCCTGGTTTTCTACCTATTTGCTCACGTTTTCTTTGCCTGGACTCTGAGACACATCCGAAAATTCTTTCAGTTTAGAGCTCAAATATTTGATCTAGATTCTAGATACTAGATATTTGATCTAGAATATCTGACCAGCTGACTAGCTGCTGTGTTTCCTTTATCTGTCTTGATACTATATTCCTTCTCTGACCTTGTTCTTTAACTTTCCTCATCCAAACACCAGGTTCAGGAAGATCCATAAGGTTTAAATAGCAGATATTTCAAGTAAAAAGTAAACAACATAAACATAAACAATAGGATAGAGACTCGTTCATGCAATATTTATCGAGTGCCTACTGTGTTCAAACACTGTGGTAGACAGTAGGGATTCAGTGGCACACAGAACAGACCAAACTACTTGATCGTAGGGCTAGCAAGATGAACAGTCAACCCTAGCACCACATATCCACTGAGCAATTCTAGGAGTGAGCCCTGTGTCCAACTGAGTGTGAGACAAACAATCCTGGCTTGGTCTCACAGACTAGGGAAGAATCTGAAAATAAGCAAAATTATGAAATGAAGAGGGGCCCCAAAAAGGTGTAATCAATGAAAAATAAGAGCTTAGGAAGTGAGGAGTAGAGCATGTAACTGGCATGGATGAGGCTAGGATCCAGTCTCCAGCACCACCCTCCAAACACACATATTTTCAGGTTTGGGGAGGGGTTTTTCTGAAAGAGGAATAGGATTTGGGGTTCATGTCTGGCTGCACGCAAAGCAACTTCTTACCTACCCCTGCACTCCCTCTCTTAGCCCCGAGGATTGCAATTTTGTTAGTTTGTTTTGGGGGCTAAACCTGGCAGTGCTCTGCTATCACTCTGGACCCCACAAGGTTTGCAGGTTTTGGGGGTTTTTTTTATGTATTTATTTATTTTGGTTTTTGGGTCACACCCGGCAGCACTCAGGGGTTACTCCTGACTCTATGCTCAGAAATCGCTCCTGGCAAGTTCAAGGGACCATATGGGATACCTGGATTTGAACCACCATCCTTCTGCATGCAAAGGCAAATGCCTGACCTCCATGCTATCTCTCCAGCTCCCAAGGGTTGCAGTTTTAAAGAGAGATTAAACAAGGTCTCCTTAGAAGACAAAGCCGCCCCCATAAACTAGGCAAAAATCTAGAAGAGCATTTCTGGGAAGTAGGGACAAGGAGGGGACACTCTCATCTCAGGATGTGACTTCTCAGGACATAAGGAGAGAAGGATGAGAAAGAGCCATTTGGGGGGTTTGGATCTCTTGTAAGGAAGCTATTTGGGGGGGGGCACACCAAGTGATGCTCAGTGGTTATTCCTGCTATGCACTCACAAATCGCTCCTGGCTTGGGAGCGTGCAAAGCAAACGTGCAAGGCACATTTGCCACGTGTAAGGCAAACACCCTAATAGCTCAGGCCCCTGTGAGGAAGCTTTTGAACAGAGGTGTGAGTTTCATTTTCTGTTTGTTTATTTGGGGGGCCATGCCTACCTGTATTCATGGCTTCCTGCAGGCTCTATGGTCCGGCCAGACTTGGGGACCCTGTGTGGTGCCGGGATTGGACCCGGTTCCATTGGGTGTCAGGCAAGTGCCTTCTCCATGGTATAAGCCCTCCAGCCCTTGATTCTGACTGCTTTGTTCAGAATAGACCGCGAAGGATGTAGTCAAATCGAGGAGGAGAGAAGTCAAAGTCATTGTCTGCTGGAGATAAGCAGAGAGCAACGGTCAAGGGGGCCAGGGGAAGTAAAGTGAAAAAGAGAAGGGAAGTAGAGCACACAGGGTTCACCAAAGGCCTCAGTGTGATGTGAGAGGAGGAGAGGAACTGAGGGGCACTGGGGCCAGGGAGATGCTTAGTAACAACAGTGCACAACAGTGCATTCCTCGAGCACTAGAGCATCGCTGGCCTCCTCTCTATCCCCACCCTAGTCCCTTCAGGAGGGAGAAAGCAGAGCTGGAGGGATGAGTGGGTGGGTGGAGGATGACTGTGGAGTTTGGAGACTGAGCTAAGCCAGAGTGACTGCCACAGCAGCCCCCTTGGGAGCAGAAGGGGCCTGCAGCATCTCTGGGCTGCTAGACCTCAGGCTGTGGCTTTGAAAGCCAGTCGTCATGGAGGGGTGTGTGTGTATGTGTGATGCAGCACCCCAAAGCCCTTTCTCAAGGTCAGGAACCTGTGTACATCTGACCTTTTACAGGATGGGAGGGTGAGGAGAAACGCAGGGGTCCCTCTTAGTATGGAATGTGCTGGCATGACTCCTGGGGAATCCTGGTTGATGCATCCTCATAGGCCAGGCTGGACAGAGGCAAGTTCCCACAGGGACAAAGGCAAGTTCCCACAGGACAACTCTGAACATGCTGCCGTCAGATTTTACAGAGAGGAGATGCTTTCTTTTGGGTTGGGGTTTAGACTTTTGGGGAAATATGGGTGTTATTTTGTTGTTTGATTTTGGTTTTGGGGCCACAGCTATCTGCAATTAGGGCTCATATGGGGTACCAGGGATCAAATTAGGTTGGCAGCAAGCAAGTCGATCACCCTTCTCAACTGTATTATTGCACCGGCCCTTAAAAGGAGAAGCTTTTAAAGGAAGTAAGATTGAAAGAAAAGAGGAAATTAAAGTATGATGCATTTTCTTTCTCAACTGGTTTTGAAAGTGTCACACAAGAACATGTGAGAGTTGTCAGATCATAGAAGAAAAACAGAATCTACACATAACAGAGCCACTTTAGAGCTCTTTTTATTGATAAAGATATTGAGGCACAGAGAGCTTCATAGCTACTTAGGAAATCTCTCTTTCTCTCTCTCTGAATCTCTTTCTATCTATCTATCAATCTATCTATCTCTGTCTCTTCATCTGTATTTGTCTGTCTGTCTTTCTGTCTTTTCCAGCACCACAAGCCCACAAGTGGCTCCCAAAATGTCACTTTGCACCTGGATTAATGCTGTGAACCGAAAGAAGACTAGATGGGCTGAGAGAGATTCAGCTTAATTAGTACTTGGTGCTGGAGGGTAAGGAGAGAAGAGAGAAAGGTTTCTCAGAATTCATGTTTTATTTAGGATCTGCATGTTTGAGATAACTGATAAGGGACTGTGAGGAGGAAATCAGAGCACAAGAGCTTAGGGAGAAGGCACATGCCTGTATGGGCAAGAGAGCACTTTGCCATAGCCTGGGTGGCTCTAAGTAGCACCAGAGCAATGTTGTTGGGCTGAGCACCACCAGGTTAGAAAGGAGGGAAAAGGACAAACATGTCACAGAGCAGAGGGAGTGGAAGACAGGAGCCAACTCGGAGTGGGAAAGAGACTCTGGGCTGGTGAGTATTGACATGCTTACCATTGTTTTCTGTGGGCCTAGGAGGTAGGGGTTAAGGTGTTCTCCAGTATGATCCTCCCACCTCATGCACCCCCAGTTATTTTTCTCTATGTAGAGGGCAAGCGTGGGGTGGGATATGAGCCATTAGGGGTAGAATGGGGAAATATTTTGGAGCGTGACCTTAGAAAAGACACACTGAATTGGAACTGCTGCTGGTCTCAGGTGGTGATTGAAGGAACGAGTGAAGGGGGAATAAGCAGACTCAAGAATGAAGACACGGAAGGGCCGGAAAGAACATAGTGGGGTGGGCATTTGCCTTGCACATGGTCGACCTAGGTTTGAACCCCAGCATCCCATATAGTCCCCCAAGCCTGCCAGGACTAATTGCTAAGTGCGAAAGCCAGAAGTAACACTGGGTGTGCCCTTCCCTCAAATAAAACGTGCCAAGTAATTTTCATATCGGATATGTTTGAGGAAGAGACATGTAGATAAAGCATTTTACAGGATCCTTGGAAGATGAAGAATTCCAAACTCTTGGGGTCCAAGCGATAGCACAGGGATAGGGCATTTGCTTTGCACACTGCTGACCCGGCATGGACCCAGGTTCGATCTCCGGCATTCCATATGGTCCCCGGAGCCTGCCAGGAGTGATTTCTGAGTGCAGAGCCAGGAGTCACGCTGAGCGCTGCTGAGTGTGGCCCAAGACAAAAAGAATTCCAAACTCTTGGTTGTGTCTCAGGACTTGAGTGTAACTGTAGAATCTTTGCTACACGTGTTTGACATGGTGGATGTTTAGGGAAAAGATCAACTTAGTACATCCTCAGGAAGAAGTCAGAGCAGGAAATGCCAGATAGTTTGTTTAAACCCTAGTGCATCTGCACACAGAGTACAGAAAAACAGCAGAATTGGACGTGTGCCAAGAAAGAACAACTTGGACCATAGCAGAGAACTCCATAGTCTTAAGAGGGAAACCCACCGCACCCATCTGTGTCATTGGACAGGAGAAAGCAGGGGCAATGTGAGGCTCTAAGATCAGAGGATGAATAAAAGGAGTAACATACCTACTTTCTAGACATTAGATATAAGGCAACCTCCTGAAGAGTAAAACAGTCAGGCATTTAAGCCAATTCAAAATCTCTGTTGGGGGGCCGGAGCGATAGCACAGCGTAAGGTGTTTGCCTAGTGGTTCAAATCCCGGTGTCCCATATGGTCCCCCAAGCCTGCCAGGGCTGATTTCTGAGTGTAGAGCCCGGAGTAGCCCCTGAGTGCTGCCCGGTGTGACCCAAAAACCAAAAAAAAAAAAAATTTTGTTAGGGGCCAGAATAATAGCATAGTGATAGGGCGTTTGCCTTGCACGTGGTCAACCCTGGCGGACTTCAGTTCGATTCCTGGCAACCCATATGGTCCCCCAAGCCTGCCAGGGGCGATTTATGAGCACAGAGCCAGGAGTAACCCACTAGGTGTGACCCAAAAACAAACAAAAAAAATCATGTTGGGATCGGAGCAATAGTCTTGTGGGGAGGGCATTTGCCTTATATGTGGCTGACATGGGTTTGATCCCTGGCATCCCATATGGTTCCCCAGACCTGCCAGAAGTGATCTCTGAGTTACCCCTGAGCAAGGCCAGGTGTCGCCCAAAACACACATTTGTTCACACACATACATAAAACATCTATGTTGGCATGGCCAGGGAGAGAGCTCAAAGGGCTGGCACATACCCATGCCTGGCATACAAGAGGGCTTGAGTTGAATTCCTAGCATCACATGGTTCCTCAACGTTGCCGAGATGGCCCTGGTGGTCCCCCAACATTGCTGGGCCTGAGCAGGATGGAATGTCCAGGCCTGAGCACTAACCACAGTCCTGCACCACTGAGCTGAGCATTGCCTCAGGACCCCTGGGAGTAAGTCCAAGAAATAGCTCAAGATGCAATGGACAAAGCAGAAGGGGTTTAATTGGAGTCTAAATAAAGCTCATGGGAGCAGAAGTGATAGCACAGCGGTAGGGCATTTGCCTTGCATGCTGCCAACCCAGGACGGACTCGAGTTCAATCCCCACCTTCCCATATGGTCCCCCAAGACTGCCAGGAGCTAGTTCTGAGCACAGAGCCAGGAGTAATCCCTGAGTGCCTCCAGGTGTAGCCCAAAAAGAAAGAAAGAACACTTGTGCCCTAAGCAGTCTGGTATCCTGCTCCCTTGTCAAACCAAGTTTAAATCCTTGGAAGCCAGTCTTAGACCTTGGTCTTGGCCACAAAGGCCAGCAGCCAGAGGCCATCAAGAAACGAAAGCTGGGGCCGGGCAGTGGCGCTAAAGGTAAGGTGTCTGCCTTGCCAGCACTAGCCTAGGACGGACCGAGGTTCGATCCCCCGGTGTCCCATATGGTCCCCCAAGCCAGGAGCGACTTCTGAGCGCATAGCCAGGAGTAACCCCTGAGCGTCAAATGGGTGTGGCCCAAAAACCAAAAAAAAAAAAAAAAAGAAACGAAAGCTGTTGCCTAGGGCCTGAGCTCCCCAGCTTCCTCCCTGGCCAGGTCAGTCACATCTTGTGGGCACCCCCATTACCCCCTCACACTGAGCCCTCCTCTCTGCCTCAGACCAACTCAATCATTCACCCAAGCTCCATAGTTGTCATCTGCCCCGGCATCTGACATCATGCCAGGAGCCCTCAACAAACAGTGCCCCTAGTTGCAACGGCATCTCAGTCCCATTCAGGCCCTGATTTTGCTCCTATCTTATGCTCACAGAAAGTTGAGGAAGCGAGCAGCCAAAGCATCGCCCCGACACCCCAAGTCCCCTGGAAGGTAATGGGGACCTCCTATGGGCCCCTGCCGGCCCAGGAGGTGGATGGATGGAGAACGCCTCTCCATGTCCATCCCAGTACCCAAGAGATGGATTAGGGTGTTCCTCCCACAGTGGGAAGTGAGGCAGGCCTCAGGGATGGGCAGGCTTGAATCTGATGCAGCAGAGAAGTTGCCCCATCTGTATATTCTCCCCACACAGCCTCGGTCACCTGCCTGCATGATTTCCCCTTCCCCACCCATTACCGCCCTTAGTTCACCTCCATTCCCTTCCACTCCCTACCTGTCCCCTTTCATCATCAACTGAATCCTCATCCCCACTGCTGGATCCAGAGATCTCCAAGCAGTCAGCACAGTTGGGAAACTGCCCCCAGACACTTCCTTCCTCCCTGAGAGAGGAAAATCCCCTTTTCCTTCACCATTGAACCCTCAATCCTAAGTCTGTCCCACTGCTACCTCCGCTAACGTCCTTCTCCTTTTTTCAGACCAATCATCAAGCTTAAAGTCAAACCCAAAGCCCGAGTGGGCAGGGGGCCAGAGAAGAGGTAAATCCAGTTTAGGCTGGGAGGAGAGCAGAGGGTGCATCAGAGTGATGCATCGGGGAGCCGAGCGCTGTGGGCAGGAAAGGGTCCAAGAGAGACCCCCAGCAAAAGACATGGATGGAAGCAGCCACTGTCACACACCACCTGCTTTCCAATGCCCCTCTCCCACCACAGCAGCGCTGGCACCCCAGAAACTTGCCCGATTGCTGTCTGCTGCTGTTCCCATTCTACCTTTACTGTAGATTACTGTTTCAAGAGACTTGTCTGGAGCTGGGCTTCCTCCTTCTCCCTGAACCCTCTTCTGGGATGAGGTCAAAAGGAGGATCTCTCCTATCTTGGCCCAAGTTCCATGGAAGGGCCCCTATCCCAGCATCCCCCTGGGAAAGTGCTCACTCCCCATGAGGAAACATCATTTCCTTCACTCATCTACCCTTAGGCTCCAAAGATATTCTGTAAATTCTCTAACCTTCCTTGTTCTAGTCCTGAATTTTCCCCCTTTCCATGGTTTCCTAGCCAGTGGCTTCAAGTCATCACATTCCTTCCTCCCTCTGTCATGAATAGGCACAATAACTATGGTAATTCACTGACCAGCCACCTCCCCAGCCCAGCTCACCAGTGCTGGGCTCCTCTGGGCCCCTCTTCTTTGGGTTCAAACCAGCACTTCAGAAAACGTATTTCTCTCTTTCATGTTCTGTGCCACAAACTAATTTGTTTGTTCACGAACAAACACTCCAAGACTCCCAAGCCTTTCTCCACAGAGGTTCTGTTTCTTCACATGTCTATTTGACTCTCATTTTACCAACCCTGGTGGTTAGGGAACATTCTGTCTCGTTCCAACTGCAGAACATGAACTACTTCATTGAAGACGCCCTGTGCTTGGTCGAGGCTGGGGCTCTCTGTGCCGTCCACTCAGTTGCACTCACGTCTGGCCACTGGGACCTTTATCGTATCTCGGGCATTTTTACATCACCTACTGGAGTCTCCACCTGGTCTGTCCTGCCGCAAAGGCTGGCATCCCTGGCCTGTGGAGTCTCTGACTTCTGAGAAGCCACTTTGGCTAAAGACCGGGCTCACTTGGTTATTTCTGTCCCCGAATACTTGGAGGATGTGTTTACTCAAGCTGTCTGGGTGGCCACTCCTGCTGACTGTCTCCCAGCTGGCCACCCTGGCTTCCCATCCCCTTGGCACAGAAGCCTGAGCCTCCTTGAGAGCATCCAGAACCAAATGGAACAGGACCCCATCAGGCGAATGGAGACTGGCCACTCTTCCCCTGGATTCTCTAATGGCTGATGGTCTCCAGGGTCCCTGCTGTCCCCTTAACTGAGGCCCCTTTCTCCTGACACTCACATTCCTTTGTGTGCTTGGAGGGAAGGAGCTGGCCAAGGAAGGGGAGAAAACCCCCACCTGGTGGGGGTGTATGGAGGAGCAAGTGGAAGCCAGCAGAGGGGCAGGGTTTGACGGTGCTCCCTCTCATCCCCAGGCTGCTGGCCCAGCGGCAGCAACACTCCTTTGGCCTGCATGGGGTGGCGTGTGTGGGCACCGAGGCCCACCTCTCCCAATGCTCCCTGGAGTTCTATCGTGCCAACGACACAGCCAGGTGCCCCGGGGGGGCCCCAGTGGTGGTGAGCTGTGTGCCAGGCCCTCTGTATGCAGTGACCAGTGGCCAGAAGAAGCCGCAGCAGGCCAAACCTCAGGGGGAGGTGAGACTGGGGACGATGACGCTTCCAAGTGGACACCCCCACCCAGCCATCCCCAGACCAAGCCGAAGGCGCCCTGGTCTTGAAGGAAAGAGAGGAGCCTTCTCGGGGGTGGAGGGCGGGAAACCTCTCCCCTCCTTCCCACAGGCTTCGTGGTCACCTCCCAGGGGGTCCCTGGCCCCATCTATGGCTGCTTCGAGCCCAGCTCAGGGCAATGGACTCCATTTTTCCACAGGCCCGAGTGCGTCTGAAGGGCGGCGCACACCCCGGAGAGGGTCGCGTGGAAGTCCTGAAGGCTGGCCAGTGGGGCACTGTGTGTGACCGCAAATGGGACCTACAGGCAGCCAGCGTGGTGTGCCGGGAGCTGGGCTTTGGAAGCGCCCGTGAGGCCCTTAGTGGAGCCCGCATGGGGCAGGGTGAGCAGGACACTGGGGGGAGACGGGTGGGGAGGGGAGACAGGTACCAAGGCCCCTGCATCCTGACCTGGGCCGACCCCTGCTGCAGGCATGGGCGCCGTCCACCTGAGTGATATCCACTGTTCGGGCCTGGAGGCCTCGCTCTGGAAGTGTGAGCATAAAAACATCACAGCTGACGACTGTCCCCACAGCCAGGACGCAGCACTCCGCTGCCACCTGCCCTACACCGGGGTGGAGACCAAGGTGGGCTTGATGCACTCCGTCTTCAGGCTCTGGCACACCCCGGGATAGAGATCTCCAAGTGCCCCAGGCCCCTGCTGCCTGCCAGGCCTGCCCTTCTGTGCCCCTGAACCGCAGCCTCTAGTGACCCAGACTCAACCGCCCAAAATGCCATGCCTATGTTCTCTCCTGCAGATCCGACTCAGCGGGGGCCGCAGCCGCTACGAGGGCCGAGTGGAAGTCCAAGTGGGGAGCCCTGGATCCCTTCGCTGGGGCCTCATCTGTGGAGATGACTGGGGGACGCTGGAGGCCATGGTGGCCTGCCGGCAGCTAGGGCTGGGTTATGCCAACCACGGCCTCCAGGTCAGGAGCCCAGGGTGGGGGGAGGCCGGGCAGGGGCTGGTGCGGCCCAGGGGTGGCACCTCACTGACACTGGCCCGCCCTCCAGGAGACCTGGTATTGGGACTCGGGGAACATCACCGATGTGGTCATGAGTGGCGTGCGCTGCTCAGGTGCTGAGCTGTCCCTGGACCAATGTGCTCACCATGGCGCCCTCACAGCCTGCAAGAAGTCTGGGACCCGCTTCACTGCAGGAGTCATTTGCTCTGAGAGTAAGCTGTCATTTGCTCTGTGAGCGGAGACCTTGGCCAGGGAGTGGTACTGGTGTGGAATCTCCACAGAAGGCACATCTGGGCTGGGCCTGCTAACCCTGGGCTTCTCTCCCACCACCACCCCCACCCCCAGCGGCTTCAGACCTGCTGCTGCACTCAGCGCTGGTGCAGGAAACGGCCTACATCGAGGACCGGCCTCTGCACATGCTCTACTGTGCAGCCGAAGAGAACTGCCTGGCCAGCTCGGCCCGCCTAGCCAACTGGCCCTATGGCCACCGGCGGCTACTACGCTTCTCCTCCCAGATCCACAACCTGGGGCGAGCCGACTTCAGGCCCAAGGCAGGGCGCCACTCCTGGGTGTGGCACGAGTGTCACGGGTGAGAGGGCTGTGAGGGGAAGGGCAGCTCCAGATGGTGCAGGCCTGCAGGGAGCTGGCCAGAAAATGGGGGCGCACCCTGTCCCCCGCAGGCACTACCACAGCATGGACATCTTCACCCACTATGACATCCTGACCCCCAATGGAACTAAGGTGGCCGAGGGCCACAAGGCCAGCTTCTGCCTGGAAGACACCGAGTGTCAGGAGGGTGAGTGGGGCCGGGACAGCCCCGACACCCCCACCCCCCATCGGCCTCCCCTCCTGCTGACCAGCACCAACCCCCTCAGATGTCTCCAAGCGGTATGAGTGCGCCAACTTTGGAGAGCAGGGGATTACTGTGGGCTGCTGGGACCTGTACCGCCATGACATCGACTGCCAGTGGATCGACATCACAGACGTGAAGCCAGGAAACTACATCCTGCAGGTGTGCATGGGGGGAGGAGGGCCAGACCCCAGGGTGAAGCCTTGCAGCACAGCAGAGCCCAGTGGCCTCCCCTTCTCCTTCACAGGTGGTCATCAACCCCAACTTCGAAGTGGCAGAGAGTGACTTCACTAATAACGCCATGAAGTGTAACTGCAAATATGACGGACACCGCATCTGGGTGCACAATTGTCACATAGGTATTTGCCAATAGCAGCCCAGAGCCAGTAGGAGAACTAGGGGGTGTGTGGGGGGGGGGTGGAGGCAGGCTCCATTCTCTTCTTCCTTGCAGTGTCTCCTCTTCAGACTCTCACTCTTCTCCCCTCTGTGCTGCCCACACCAGTCACCTCAGTGCCCCTTCCCCCTGCAGGCGATGCCTTCAGCGAAGAGGCCAACAGGAGGTTTGAGCGCTATCCCGGGCAGACCAGCAACCAGATCGTCTGAGGGGCTGCAACCCTCTTCCGCCAGCCCCCACCAGCTCCTCCAGGCAGGGGTCTGTGGCTACCTCAGGAGCTTCCCTAGGCCGTGGAACTGTTGAGCAGAAGTGACTGGTCTCCTGGGCCATCTGACCAGGCCATACAAGGCCAAGCCGAACAGAACACCAAGTTGGACAGTGGACAGTGGCTCCTGGCTAGAGCAGGGATGTGGGCCTGATCAGCTCCAGTATCCCCCTCAATTCAAGGGGTACAGCTTTACCTCCAGGCTGCCAGTGGGGAAAAGGGCTGCACTACCCGTCCCCACACACACACCCTCTATCTGGCCCGTTCTTGACTTTCACATGTTGCTAGGTATAATTTTATTTTATATAAAAAGTGTTCTTGCCTTCCTTTCTTCAGAGCCCAAGAATTGGTGCTGGTGGTCGCAGGGACCTGCCCCAACTGCTTCCCTGCAGCTTCTGTCCAGGTGCCCCGAGTGCTGGGCGGGAAAGAACACAGGGTCCGAGCCTTGTCACTCCGTGACCTCAGGAGTCACGTACAATGTCAATGTTTCCGGTCCCCGCCGGATCCGAACCGCCAACTGGGACTGGGTCCGCACAGCTTCATAGATGTCTTCAGCACTTTTCACCAGCTGCTCCCCAATGGCCAGGATGACATCGCCTGGCCGAAGCCCAGCCCTGTGTGGAGAGATAGGAAGCAGCTAGCAGCAAGGCAGAGGGGTGCACTCAGCACCGCCCCTTCTCCTGGGCCGCTGCTCACCGGTGTGCAGGGGAGTTGAGGATGACTTTGTGGATGAGGACGCCATGCTGGACATCAGGAAAACTGGGCTCCCGGAGCTGCAACTCGGCCAGAATGCTGCAAGCACAACACCCTGCTGGCCGCATGCTACACACCCATGCCAGCCACCCACAGGGCCCCCTTTTGTCTCTTGTTTTTACAAGGTGGAAGGTTAGATGGAGAAGCTGAACCTCAGAGCTTATTCCTTACTCCTGGCTCTGTGCTGAGGAATCTTCCTGGCAGAGGCCAGAGGACTCTATGAGGATGTAGTGGCAGGGATTGTCCCTATGCAGCAGGACAGGAACCCTAACCAGCTCTGTTGTCTCTCTAGGCCCTGATCAGAGCGCACATTAGATATCCCAGACACAAAGGCAACTTATTTCCTCCTCCTTCAGCAGTTAGAAAGAGGCAGAGGTACATGGCTGGCAACTAATTCCAGATGCCATGCAATGTGAGCTAATAGCACCTAGCATCATTCTAAAGTCCTGAGAAGTTTTAAGGAGGGAGTACACTAGAGCAATAAACAGTACAACAGGTAGGGCAGTCAACTCTGGTTCAATCCCTGGCATTCCAAATGGCCCCCAGGGCTCTGTGGCCCCCAAGGCTGATCCCTGAGCACAGAACTAGGAGTAGGCCCCAGCATTGCCAAGTGTAGACCAAAAAAGCAAACAAATGCCCTAAGAACACCAGAGAGATGATACAGTGGATAGGGTGCTTAGCTGATCCAGTTATTTCTCTCCCAGCACCAAATATAGTCCCTGAGCCCCACCAGGAGTGATCCCTGAGTGGAAAGCCAGGAGGAAGCCTTGAGCAAGACCATGTGTGACCCCGAAACAAATAAAACCAGAAAATTTGATTTGCTGAAACAAAATATGGAGAAAGGTTTGAAAGGCTATATATGAGTCACACAGAAAATTGCCTTAAACATAAGGTAAATGGATTATATGTCTTGGGGTTTGTTTTGTGGCTTTCTTGAAGGTCCACACCCAGAAATGCTCAAGGGTTATTCTGGCTCTGCACTCAGTCATCAGTCTTGGCAGTGCTAGGAAGACCATATGAGATGCCAATGATTCCAAATCGGCCTCTTGCAAGGGAAACATGAATGCTGTTTTAAGTCATAGCAAGTAGCAGGGTGAAATTGGTAGTATGGGGGTGCAAAGTGAAGTGAGGTGAGAAAGCTCAATTATGACAAGCTAGTTCATTTGCCTCAAGCGCCAAGTGTGAGGAGATTCACCCTAGATAAGTACCGAAGGTGCCCAAGGAAATTAGTTTCCGACACCTGTCACCAGGGTGGTCTGCATGACATGACCCCCAATGCATACCTGGGAGTCAGCGTCAGCATCATCACCCCAATGTAGCGGCGCTGGGACCCACTGATTCCAAACCAGTTGCCTGGGACAGAGGGACAAAGGAGCCTGTGGGCTGCATCCCCCACCCGTTCCCCTCACCTCCGCCTCCAGCCAGGCCCCCAGAATGCCCTGCACCCCCACTTCAAGGACCGCCCTTCCCACTAGACACACTCACTCTTCTTCTCCCCGCGATGCAGAAATTCTCGAAGGCGATCAGAAGGGATGGCAAAGGAGATTCCGGCTGTGACTTTCATGGTGTTCACCCCAATCACCTCCCCATCCTGCAGGAACAGAGCCCCCACTACTCCCTACCCGGTAACCAGGAGACAGGGACACCTGCTGGGGGCACCAACACAAACTTGACACGACCCACTCAGCAAGGGAATTCGGGGGTGGGGTGGGGGGAACTCCCCTACACTGACCTGGGGCAAGGATTCCTGGGAAGGTGGTGCCACTCACCAGGTTAACCAGGGGCCCACCGGAGTTTCCAAACTGCAGGACAAGGAGAGAATAAGCAGGCGATCCAAGCGAGGCTTTGGCCAAAGAGCTCCCCTTTGGAGCTCTTTAAACTGGAGGGGACGGGGCATTTCTGCAGCAGTCTCATCCACCCTGCAGTGCAAACTCGGCATCGGCCCCCACCTCGACACTCCCACCCCCTGCCCAAAGGCTTCCTGGGGGCGGGGACGCACGTCGATGGCTGCGTCGGTCTGGATGTACTCCACGTTCTTCTGCGGGAGGCCCAGGTCTTTGGCCGGTCGCTGGGCAGAGCTGACGATGCCCGAGGTGATGGTGTTCTGCAGGGCGAAGGGGCTGCCCATGGCCACGACGAACTCGCCCTGCCGGACATCTGCGGACCGGCCCAGCGGCAGCGTCGGGAGCGGCTCCTGGGGAAGTTCAGGGAGGAAGCGCGCGGGCTCGGGGGTTCAGCGACGAGCCCCCCGGCACCCCAGCACCCCGCCGCCGGCCGGCCGGCGGGCTACCTTGGTCTGGATCCTGAGCGTGGCGATGTCGGCCACGGGGTCCACCGCCGTGACCACCGCCTCGTACGTGTCCCCGCTGGGCAGCCGCACGCGGACGCGGCGCCGGTCGGCCACGACGTGCGCGTTGGTGACGATGAGCCCGTCGGCGGCCACCACGAAGCCCGAGCCGTTGGAGATGGGCACCTCGCGGCCCGAGAAGGGGTGCCGGCCCAGGATCTCGATGTACACCACGGCCGGCGCCGTCTTCTCCACCACGTCGGCGATGAAGTTGTACTGGCGGCGCGGGGAGCGGGGCGGCGACGGGGGCGGCGCGGGCACGGCGGCGGCCACGGGGCGGCAGCCCGGGCGCCGGTCCGGCGGCAGCAGCAGCAGCAGCAGCGCGGCCCCGCCGGCGCCCAGCGCCACGGCCAGCCACTCGCGCCCGCCCGGGCCCGGCGGGGGCCGCGCCCCGGGCTCGGGGACGGGGTCGGGGACCGGGACGGCCGCGCACGGCCGCGCCCGCACCCCGCCGCCCCAGCCCGGGCCCCGGGACTCGGACGCCGGCGGAGGCCCCGAGCAGCCCGCGCGGGGCCCCCAAAGCAGCGGCCACCTGCCCAGGCAGCGGCCCGCGGCCCGCCCCGCCCTCAGCGCGGCCATGAGCTCCGCCTCGGCTGCCGCCGGCCCGCCCAGCGCACAGGCAGGCGGAGACGCCCCGGGCCCGCCGTCCTCCCCGCGCGGCGCCGCCCGCCCTGCACCGGGCGGTGCCGGGAGTTGTAGTCCGCCAGACAGACAAACCAGGGTCGGCAGTCCTTCCCGTGCGGCTCCGCCCACCCACCGCCGGGGCGCTCGCGGTGGATGCCGGGAGTTGTAGTCCTCCGGGCAGGCACGCCGGAACCTGACGTGGAGCCTCCCCGCCCGCCCCCGGGGCGCTCGCGGTGGATGCTGGGAGTTGCGGTCCCGGCGAAAGCAGCGGCCAGGGCCGCGAGGCGCGCCGGGATCGCAAGCTCTTCCGGGGCGGCTCCGCTTCCGGGCCGCCTCAGGCCCCCCTGCGTGGCCGCCGCGCCGGCCCCGCCTTCCCAGCAGCCCCTGCGGCGCGGCGGCGCGTGAAGATGGCGGCGCTGGCAGCGGCGGCGGCGGTGGCGGCGGGCGGTCGGCCCTGAAGCAGCAGCCATGGAGCCTCCGTCGGCTCCGGGGCCGGAGCGGCTCTTCGACTCGCACCGGCTCCCGGCCGACGGCTTCCTGCTGCTCGCGCTGCTGCTGTACGCGCCGGTCGGGCTGTGCCTGCTGGTGCTGCGGCTCTTCCTGGGCCTGCACGTCTTCCTGGTCAGCTGCGCGCTGCCCGACTGCGTGCGCCGGTGCGGGCCGGGCCGGGGCGGGACGGGCGGGCCGGGCTGGGTCGAGGTCCGGCCGAGGCTGACCCCGACCTCCGACCCCCGACCCCGACCCCAGGGCGCTGGTGCGGCCCATGTGCGCGGTGCTGGGCTTCGTGGCCTGGCAGGAGGACTCCGCGCTGCGCGACCGCCGGCTCCGCGTCCTGCTCGCCAACCACGTGACGCCCTTCGACCACAATGTGGTCCACCTGCTCACCGGCTGCGCCACCGTGAGTCGGGGGGCCCGGGACCCCCGTCCATGCACGCATCGTACCATGCTGCCCCGTGGGCTCGGGACATGGACGCCCCACGTCATCCGCTCCTCCGCCTCTCACTTGACAACTCTCTCTCCCTCCTCCCGCGTCCCAGCCGCTGCTCAACAGCCCCCCCAGCTTCGTGTGCTGGTCGCGGGGCTTCACGGAGATGGACGGGCGGCTGGACCTGGTGGAGTCGCTCCAGAGGTTCTGCGCGTCCACGAGCCCCGCGCCCGTCCCATTGCTGCTGTTCCCCGAGGAGGAGGCCACCAACGGGCGGGAGGGCCTCCTGCACTTCAGGTGGGTGCCAAGTGCTCGGGGCACCCATGGGGGGGGGGTAAGGTAAGGCTTGAGAGTCCCCCTGGCTTGATACGGCTCTCTTCCGTAGTCTACCCCAGTTCAGTGTCTCTGCCCGGATTTCTTTCTCCCCCATCCCACTCAGGCCTGTTATTCCGCAGCTGTCTTGCTTGCATGGTTAGAGAGTTTGGTTTTGTTTTGCTTCTGGTGCCACACCCCGCAGCGCTCAGGGTTACTCCTGGCTCAGCACTCAGAATTCGGTGAGTGCTAGCAGGCTCAGGCGACCAGATGGGACGCTGGGGATTAAACCTCGGTAGGTCCCAGGCCTGCTGAGTGCAGGACAAACACCCTACAGTTTTGCTATTATTCCGGCTCCATGGTTAGAGCGTTTTCTGGTTTAACCGGGCACTGGGCTGCTCACCCTGGGCCTGAGCCACATCCTGCTCTCTCCCTCACTCTCTAGTTCCTGGCCATTTTCCATTCATGACGTGGTTCAGCCTCTGACCCTGCGGGTCCAGCGACCGCTCGTCTCAGTGGTGAGAGTGTTGACCGGGCAAGGTTGGGGAAGCTGCCGGGGAGGCTTTGGCCCGGTACAGTACCCCACTTCCCATCATCCCTCAGACGGTGTCCGATGCCTCCTGGATCTCAGAACTGCTGTGGTCATTCTTCGTCCCCTTCACGGTGTACCAAGTAAGGTATTAATTGTCCTCCTTTTCCAGTAGCTAGGAAAAGCCCTGCAAGGTAGAGAGAGTGGTCGGCCCTGATCGTTGGCAGGTCTTTTCATGCCACGAATCCACCCTAGTGAAAGGAGGTAGCAGAAGGGCCACGGAGACAGCCCCAATCTCGGTGGCCCCGGCATGGCCCTAGATTGTTTCTCCAGGTGGCTGCGCCCAGTTCATCGGCAGAGAGGAGAAGGAAACGAAGAGTTTGCTCTCCGGGTCCAACAGGTGGGGTCCGGGGGAGGGAGGTGGGAGATAGGGGATGGGCAGTCTGTGAGGCTGTGACCCTTCCAACCTTGCAAATTTTTCCCAGCTGATGGCAAAGGAATTGGGCCAGACAGGGACACGGCTCACTCCTGCAGACAAAGCAGAGCATATGAAGCGGCAAAGACACCCAAGATCGCGCCCCCAAACGGGTGTGTGGCCTTTGCACCTCTACTTTTGGATTTCTTCCCGTCGCTCCCCCGAGGCTCTCTTCACATGCTCCAGCTCATTGCTTTTTTTTTTTTTCTGCAGCCCAGACTTCGTTCCCTGCCTCCCCGGGCCCTTCTCCTGATGCACACCTGACAACTCTGGCTCATCGAGTCAAGGAGGTCTTACCCCACGTGCCGCTGGGTGTCATCCAGAGAGACCTGGGTACAGGAACAGGCCGCTTCGCGTCAGGAGATAGGCAGAGAGGAGGCAAAGGGGGTGTTAAAGGGAGAAAGTGTGCTGGCCCCAGAGCATCCATTTCTTCCCTTCTCCCCAGCCAGGACTGGCTGTGTGGACTTGACCATCACGAATCTGCTTGAGGGAGCCGTAGCTTTCGTGCCTGAAGACATTGCTGAGGGGACCCAGTCCCTTCCCACTGCCTCTGCCTCCAAGGTGAGAGCCGAGCAGCAGCGGTCAGTGCCAGGCCCTAGGGAGCCAGGGCAGTCACTTCGTCCACCTCCTTGGCGCCCCCGTCCTGATCCGAGAGCCTAGCACAGTGCCTCTCTTGCCAAGTAGGCATTCGATGCGGGTTTAATGCTGATGACTTCGCAAGCCCTCTGACATTGTGATCACCTCAGTTCCCCAGCTCTGGCCCGGTGATCCCCCAGCTCACATTTGCCAAGTCCTCCTGGGCCCGGCAGGAAAGCCTCCAGGAGCGCAAGCAGGCGCTGTATGAATATGCAAGGAGGTGAGCAGCGAGCTAGCGAGCAAGTGGACGGCGGGAGCAGAACTAGAACAGCAGTAACGCTGGGAAGGCAAAGCCCAAACAGGCTTCTCTGTCCCCACAGGAGATACAGAGAGAAGCAGGCCCAGCAGGCTGACTGAGCACAGGACGGAACCCAGAGCCGCCGGTCGGAGACTGGGGCAGGCCTCACCCGACTTCCGACAGGCTGGAGGGGTGGGTGGTGAAAAGGGAGGGGTGGGCCTCCCCCCAGTGTTACATTAAAATCAGGGTTTACACTCAAGGTCTCTGTTGCCTCTCTGGGTTCCAGAAGTGTGGTGGCCTGTGATTTATGAGGTGGTCAGAATAGGATACCCAGTGGACCAGGGAGGTGGCTCAAAGGGGTGGGGTACATGCTTTGCATATGGGGGCCCCTAGGGTTACTCGCTGGCACATGATATCCTGAGCATGAGCTGATGAGCACTGCATGGGGTACGACTAACACCACAGGAAGTCACCTCTTCCAGCTAAGTGACATCAAGCAAAGAACTGGATCTGCCGCCTCTGATCTGTAACTGGGGTGCAGGGGCCCAGGCTGGTGTAAACTGCTGCCAAACTACAAGTCCCAGGATGCCTTTCACTAAAGTGCTATACACTAGCAAGAGGTCATAAGCTCAGGCTTACAGCCCTTTCACCATAGGCTCCTAAGGTAAATAAGGTGGAGCAAGTAACCCCACCCCCAAAGCCAGCCTGCTTGAGATTCCCATTGAGCCAAGCCCCAAGGTGGAGCCGGAATTTACCTTTGTACTTGAGGGTCAGGATGAGTGATGACTGGCCCCGTGGGTCTGGAACTGGCTGCCATCCTGACATCTCAGCACTGCAAGCAGGTTTGAATCCAGAGGCTGGGGGCCCTGCTACCCACTTCAGTTGCTCTTTATTTTCCGGGGCAGAGGGGAGTTCCCATTAGTTATCAGGAGTTTCCAGTTACCACTGGCCTTGAGGACCCCTGTGTTAATCACAAGCTTTTTGCTGATCTACCTACAAGGTGGCAGCACTTTGGCCAGTCCCTTACTGGGAGATGGTTTGCTGGCAGGAAGGGGCCCGGGCTAGAACTCGATGGTAGAGCACAGGCTTAGTTTATAGAAGGCTCTGAATTCACTTCCCAGCCCCCCTCCCCCAAAGTATAGGAAGAGTGGGTACAGGACATCATTGCCCAAGACTCCAAGTTGGGGAGCTGCTGAGGTTAGTGCAGTGCCCACCACGCCTGATCACTGCCCTGCCCCCTGCAGGTCTGGCCGGAGCCACCATGGCCTCTCAGCTTCCGGGGTTGGCTGAGGAGTCAGAACTGGCCGTGAACCCCTTTGACGGGCTGCCCTTCTCCTCCCACTACTATGAGCTGCTGGCACAGCGCCGCACCCTCCCCATCTGGGCCACTCGGTTTGCCTTCCTGGAGCAGCTGGAGAGCAGCCCCAGCGGGGTGGTGCTGGTGTCAGGGGGTCCTGGCTCTGGCAAGAGCACCCAGGTGGGCGATTTGGGGAGGACGGGCTGAAGGAGAGGTGGGAAGAGGGGGTTGTCTAGTATGCCACGTGCACCTCAATAAAGACTGAGCAGAGACTGTCAGGCCTCAGACCCCCTCATGGGCTATTCTTCCCTCCTGTCCAGATTCCACAGTGGTGTACAGAGTTTGCACTGGCCAGGGGCCTCCAGAAGGGCCGGGTGACCGTCACTCAGCCCCATGCTCTGGCTGCCCTGAGCCTGGCGCTGCGGGTTGCTGATGAGATGGACCTGACGGTGGGTCAGGAGGTGGGATACAACATCCCACAGGAGGACTGCACCGGGCCTGACACACTCCTCAGGTGGGGTCCCCGCTGACCCCGCTTCCTAACCTCCTGCAGTCCCACTCACCCTCCAAATCCTGCAAGCACCCCAGTGAATTGAATCCCTACCCTGCCAGGACCCTCCAACACTCACCTCCCACTGGTGGACACATGAACAGGAGCATCGGGATTTCCTGACCTCGGGAATCATACAGAGTCTTTCCCTGGCCTTCATCAAGAAGAGCCAACCCCCTATTCCCCAGAAGGCATCCCCTGGGCTCCCAAAGATGTCAGGGTTCCGCACTGACCCCACCTTTCCA